>NC_045431.1:6665000-7038750 GCF_902635505.1 Sarcophilus harrisii | reverse complement strand
CCTCCTTTATTGCCTAAAAAATGTGTCAGAAAGCAAAAATCCGGAGGGGGGAGGAGGAATGGACGATTTCCAGAGCAAACAGAAGTGCTGGTTTGGAGCTTTAGAAGGAATAAAGGGGCGAGGATGGGGCCGCTCTTTCAGAAGCTGAGTATGAACAGAGCGCGGGCCTCTGCAATGAGTCTGTACTTCCTGGTTAATACGTGTGAGGAAATTCTTTTACAGTAGAATGAAGATGCTAATCATCAGCCAGCCGCGGAGCTTTTTTGGTGAGTGTTTCAGAGCAAAAGCAAATGCGGGATGTCAGTTCTGGAAGGGCCCCGGGAGATCATCCGGAGTGATATTCTCCCATTTCAGAAGAGGAGCCGACATGGTCTAGGGGTAAGCGGAGCCGAAAGCTGAGGGCTTTGCAGAAGGCACAGACAAGACAAGGCAGGGCACATTCTTCTGAAGGCCACTGAACACCGACAGCAACTGGGACAGCTTAGTTCTGACTTGCCAAACTGTCTGTCTCTTTCTTGATCACCCCCCTCCCCAATCTATGTGGTTCCCTCTGTCCCCATTAGAACGCAAGAGCCTCAAAGACGGACTCTCCTTTTTGGCATCTGCGTCTCTAGCAGTTAGCACATAGTGCAGGGATTTATAAATATTTTTTCTATCCATCCATCTTTTCATTCAGTCACATGGCAGCAAGAGGTCATGATTGCATTTCTGTCCATAGGCTCAGAGATCGAGATCGAGATCATAGAGTCCAAAGTCCCAGAGATGAAGGATAAGAGGCCAAAGGGAACTGGGTGAATTGTCAGGGCCTGAGGCAAAAAATGGCAGATTTTTGTCGTTCAGTCCTTTTCAGTCATTTCTTGGCAGAGACACTGGAGGGTTTTTTTTTCCCTTTCTCAAGGTCATTTTATAGAGAAAGAAACTGAGGCAAGTGGTTAAGTGCCTTGCCCAGGGTTACACAGCTAGTAAATGTCTTTGATTTGAACTCAGGGAGATGAGTCAGCTGGACTCTGTCCGAGGTGGCACCCGAGCGGCCATGATAAATGACAGGCTGCATCCTTGGTGGGCTCTCCATTATTCTACCCTAATCCCAACGTTGGGGCAGAGCAGCCTCCACCCCAAGCATCCCAAGGACACGGGCTCCCGGGATCAGCTGTGCCAGCTAGCCTGGCTCCCCCACTGAAACACGGGCAGCAGGGAGCCCAAGGAGAGAGCAGGTTGCACAGCTCCTTCTTCCATCTTTAATGATTTTGCAGATCATGTTCAGATGACCTGAGGCTATTTTTAAAACCTGCAAGATGATATTAGAAGAAGAACTAAACACGAAAGCAACATTCCCTTTGTTTTATTCATCAGCTTTCATCTTCCAAGAGAGAAAGATAACAGAGCACTATTTAAAAAGGCTGTGGAGAAGCCTACTGGGATGCATGTGCCGCTTTGATCTCCGGGCTAAGAAAACTCATAAATACACTGGAATGAGAATTAATGAATTATTTCCCAGAAAACATTAAGAGGGAATTTTTTTCCCATAAAACTTTATTGGATTGTGCAGAGATTTCTTCTTGCTTTCCTGACAGTCATCCGAGTTGTTAACAATGAGATAAACTATAGGTCAGAGGCTTCGGCCAAAAGAAATAGAGGTCAGAACCGTGGTAATTTTAGCCGTCACTGACAAGGCTTTGCAAAATTTAAATTTTCTTTTCTTTTCTTTTTTTTTTTTTATTATAGTAACTTTTTATTGACAGAATCCATGCCAGGGTGATTTTTTTTTACAACATTATCCCTTGCACTCACTTCTGTTCCGATTTTTCCCTCCTACCCTCCACCCCCTCCCCTAGATGGCAAGCAGTCCTATATATGTTGAATATGTCCTAGTATATCCTAGATACAATGTATGTGTGCAGATCCAAACAGTTTTTCTTGTTGCACAGGGAGAATTGGATTCAGAAGGTAGAAATAACCCGGGAAGAAAAACAAAAATGCAAACAGTTTACATTCATTTCCCAGTGTTTTTTTCTTTGGGTGTAGCTGCTTCTGTCCATCATTGATCAATTGAAACTGAATTTCTTTGTCTCTTTGTCAAAGAAATCCACTTCCATCAGATTACATCTTCATACAGTATCATTATTGACGTATATAATGATCTGCTCGTTTCATTCAGCATCAGTTCATGTAATTCTCTCCAAGCTTCTCTGTATTCATCTTGCTGGTCATTTCTTACAGAACAATAATATTCCATAACATTCATATACCACAATTTACCCAACCATTCTCCAATTGATGGGCATCCATTCAGTTTCCAGCTTCTAGCCACTACAAACAGGGCTGCCACAAACATTTTGGCACATACTGGTCCCTTTACCTTCTTTAGTATCTCCTTGGGGTATAAGCCCAGTAGAAACACTGCTGGATCAAAGGGTATGCACAGTTTGATAACTTTTTGGGCATAATTCCAGATTGCTCTCCAGAATGGTTGGATTCGTTCACAGCTCCACCAACAATGTATCAGTGTCCCAGTTTTCCCACATCCCCTCCAACACTCATCATTATTTTTTCCTGTCATCTTAGCCAATCTGACAGGTGTGTAGTGGTATCTCAGAGTTGTCTTAATTTGCATTTCTCTGATTAATAATGATTTGGAACACTCTTTCCTATGAGTGGTAATGATTTCAATTTCACCATCTGAAAATTGTCTGTTCATATCCTTTGACCATTTATCAATTGGAGAATGGCTTGGTTTCTTATAAATTAGAGTCAGCTCTCTATATATTTTGGAAATGAGGCTTTTATCAGAACCTTTAACTGTGAAGATGTTTTCCCAGTTTGTTGCTTCCCTTCTAATCTTGTTTACATTAGTTTTGTTTGTACAGAAGCTTTTTAATTTGATGTAATCAAAATTTTCTATTTTGTGATCAATAATGGTCTCTAGTTCGTCTTTAGTCACAAATTTCTTCCTCTTCCACAAGTCTGAGAGATAAACTATCCTATGTTCCTCCAATTTGTTTATAATCTCGTTCTTTATGTCTAAATCATGGACCCATTTTGATCTTATCTTGGTATACGGTGTTAAGTGTGGGTCCATGCCTAATTTCTGCCATACTAATTTCCAGTTTTCCCAGCAGTTTTTGTCAAATAATGAATTCTTATCCCAAAAGTGAGGATCTTTGGGTTTGTCAAACACTAAATTGCTATAGTTGACTATTCTGTCTTGTGAACCTAACCTGTTCCACTGATCAACTAATCTATTTCTTAGCCAATACCAAATGGTTTTGGTGACTGCTGCTTTATAATATAGTTTTAGATCAGGTACAGCTAGGCCACCTTCATTTGATTTTTTTTTCATTAATTCTTTTGAGATTCTTGACCTTTTATTATTCCATATGAATTTTGTTGTTATTTTTTCTAGATCATTAAAGTATTTTCTTGGAAGTCTGATTGGTATAGCACTAAATAAATAGATTAGTTTAGGGATATTGTCATCTTTATTATATTTGCTCGACCTATCCAGGAGCACTTGATATTTTTCCAATTGTTTAAGTCTGACTTTATTTGTGTGGAAAGTTTTTTGTAATTTAGCTCATATAATTCCTGACTTTCCTTTGGTAGATAGATTCCCAAATATTTTATGCTGTCGACAGTTATTCTGAATGGAATTTCTCTTTGTATCTCTTGCTGTTGGATTTTGTTGGTGATGTATAAAAATGCTGAGGATTTATGGGGATTTATTTTATAACCTGCAACTTTGCTAAAGTTATGGATTATTTCTAATAGCTTTTTAGTAGAATCTCTGGGGTTCTCTAAGTATAACCATCATATCATCTGCAAAGAGTGATAGTTTGGTTTCCTCACTGCCTATTCTGATTCCTTTAATCTCTTTCTCGACTCTTATTGCTGGGGCTAGTGTTTCTAATACAATATTGAATAATAATGGCTGATTTTTTTTAAACTAAAGTCATTTAAGGACACTAAAAACATTTCCAAAGAAAGCACTTAATTTTTCCTGAATTTTTTAAACTTAAAGTCATTTAAAGACACTAAAAACATTTTCAAAAGAAATCACTTAATTTTTCTGAATTTTTTAAAAGTTAGTCATTTAAAGACACCTTAAAAACAAAGAACTTTATAAATTACTATTGCCCCTAGAGAGGATATTGGTACTTGTTCTCATTAAAGCATGCTGCCCCCCAACTTTTCATTAGTCTTTCTTTCCCTCATCATTCCCTCAGTAGGCTATAGTTGAAGGAATACTAGCAATCCCAATAAACTTGGATAGAAAACGCCATCTGAATCCAGAAAGAGAACTATGGAGATTGAATGTAAATCAATACATGCTATGTTCACTTTTTTCTGTTTTTTTTTTTTTGTTGTTGTTGTTCTGATTTTTCCCTCCCAACATGATTCATAAAGAAATGTGTATTTAAAAAGTTAATATACATGTATAACCAGAAAAAAATTAAAACAATTAAAAAAAAAAGAGTACTAGAACCTGGCCATCCAGCTCCAAGCCTAGGGCCATAAAAGCTCTCTCTGACTATCTTGGTTTCCTGTGGTAATTCACATAACTGCTCAAGTCTCAGTTTCCTCATCTGTAAAATGAGGGGGGTTGTTCTTGGTGACTCAAAGGTTCCTTCCAGCTTTTGTGGTTCTATGAATGCCAGAAAATTGCTATCCACTGCTCCCCCTGACCCTCGGTCTCCTCATCTGCAAAATGGGGATATTAATGTGCCCTACCTTCCTTAGCATCCACTTTTGAGAAAAATACCAGGTAAAAAATGCCATAGAAATCTGAGCTGTAATTACTAAGCTGTGCAGATACTTGTCATCTGTATGAATGTACATATGTATGTATGAATACAAACATGGGGGCAATAAGATCGTGCAGTGGATAGAGTGGTGGGCTTGGAATCAGAAAACTCATCCAAGTTCAAATCTGACTTATTAACTGTGTGATCCTAGGCAAAATCATTCAGTCCCGCTTGCCTTGGTTTCCTCCTCTGTAAAATGAGCTTGAGTGCAAACCACTCCAGTATTTTTGCTAAAATATTTCCAAATGGGATCATGAAGAATAAGACATGACTAAAAAAATGACTGAAAAAACACCAACATAGATCAGTATGTGACAGTCCAAGTTAAAACATCTGGAAAAGCACAGAATCTTGAAGGGCTTCCAGTTTCAGATTTTAGTAGGAAGGCCAGCTGTGCGGTGAGGTGTATGTTGGCCATATTCCATTTCTGGCAGGATTTAGAACTAAGTTCATGGGTGTTTATCATCTTTTGAATGTTTTCTTTAGCTCTTCAGGGTAGGGTTTTCTGAGTGCATCTGTGGTCTAAATCATGAGCAAGTGGGATACTAGCAAACAAGCCAATCCCATTAGAGGGAGGATGCTTATTGTTTCCCAACTGGATATGGATGCTGAAGTGTCGTTGGGGTAACGAGTCCAGAATGAATCAGACTGAACCAGAAATGGAAAACTAGAGAACATTCATGTAAATCTTTTTTTTTTTTTTAATTCCACCATTTCTGGCAAAGAAAATGGAAAAGGAAATGATGAAAGTGCTCAGTAATCGGGGAATGGCTGAACAAGTCATGGTATATAACTCGGAATGGAATACTATTGTGCTATGAGAAATGATGAGCAAGATGTTTTCAGAAAAACCTGGAAAGGCTCACATGAACTGAGGCAAAGTGAAATAATCAGAACCAGGAGAAAATAGTACAGAGTGACAGTAATATTGTATAATTATCAACTATCAATGACTAGCTATTCTTAGTAATACGATGATCCCAAACAATTCCAAAGGACTTCTGTTGAAAAAATACTATTCACTTCCAGAGGAAAAACTGATGACGCCTACATACAGATTAAAATATACTTTTAAAAACTTAATTATTTTTTTTTTTGGGGGGGGGTTCCTGTGTTTTGTTTTGTTTGATTTTTTGCTATATGGCTAATATGGAAATGTTTTGCATGATTATACATGTATAATCTATATCAAATTGTTTGCCTTCTTAAGGAGGGGTCAAGAGGGAAGAAGAAAATTTAGAACTCAAACAAAAAGAATGTTAAAAGTTATTGTTTGCATATAATTAAAAAAAATAAAAATTAAATGCAAAAAAAATCAACCACTTCCATACTTGCATATATGGGGAATGGATATTTATTTAAATATTGTGACATCTCTATTTCTTCTCTGCTTCCCTGTATCTGGGGATGACAACAACAGTTCTCCAAGATAAATAGATTCAAAATCTGGGACTCAATTTTTTTTTATTTTTCCCTCTCTGCCTCTTCCCATATCCTATCAATTGCCAAATTGTATTGATTCAATGGCGTGATGCGCTGGAAAACGAAAGACAGTAATATGGCAGAAAGAACACCAGACTCAGAATCTGGAAAGACCTGTATTAAAATCCTGCTTTTGACATTTACTAATTAATTAACTATTTTACTTCTCTATGCCTCGGTGTTTTGGTCTGTAAAATGGGAATATCTATAATTCTACCCATGGTGGAAAGACTTTGGATATGATTGGTGACAAATTATATCTGTTATCCAAAAACCAGTATGGAGATACTCAATGCCACAAGTCTGGCTACCAAGTTATAGACTCTGACCAAGGAGACTCATGAAACTGATCAAAATTCAAAATGAACAGTCCCCTTTGCTTTTCATGATCACTCTAATGAAAAAAGGAAAGGGGAAAAATCACAGATTTAAAAATCATCTATGAACATTAATTTAATTGTTGTTACTCTAACTGTGAAGTCTTTCTCCAATGATCCAAGAATTAGTACTAGGTAGAAATATCTAGTTTCAACTCTTGTTGTGTGTCTGAAAGGCACTATGCTAGAAACTATGAAGAAAATGGAATGAATAAAAAATCCCCTACTAGCAATGAGCTTACATTTTAATACTGGCAGAACTGAACCAAATTTGCAAATAGAATTTGGGCTATATATTAAATTAAGAGATAGAAAGAAGCTTTAAGTAAATGTTTCACAAGTTCTCTGTGGAGAAGCTAATCAAGAAGTTGATGGACCTGGTTTCATCATGCACCTAAAGCCAACAAGAAACTGCATCATGAAATATTTTCTAAATAAGAGTTTTTTATTAAACAAACATATGAATATTTCAATATAAAAAAAAACAAAAGATTTTATGTGAAAGTGTGAACTTCTGTTATAGTTACTCTTGTTTAAAGTATATATTGATATTGGATTACTTGCCGTTTAGGGGAGAGGGTAAGGAGAGGGGGAAAAAAATTGGAACACAAGGTTTTGCAAGGGTGAATGCTGAAAATTACCTATGCATATGTTTTGAAAATAAAAAGCTTTAATTTTAAAAATGTATGTATTGAACTTAATCTTAAATTTAACAAAATTGCCCTCCTTGTCTAGGTCCTCTTTTTCTTCTTGCTACTCTCCCCTGTGTAATATAATGTTTCATTTATACTTTTTTTCTTTTCATCTTTTTCTTAATATTAGTATCACTATTGTACTCTGTCTCTTGCCCCATGTGCTTCCTTCCCCCAGTAGAGTTTTCCTTTGTAATTAAGATATATAAACAAGGCAACACATATAAATAAATGGTGCATTAACTAGAATCTGAAAACATACTTCTCAAACGGCAACTCTAGAAACCCTTACAGCTCTTCCAAGCAGTGGGAGCCATGTCTCAACATCAGTCTTTTGAAGTCAAAATTGGTCATTGCATTATTTAGATTCTGAAATCTTTCAAAGTTATTCTCCTTTATATTATTTTGTAAATTATTCTCTTGATTCTGCTTACTTTACTCTAGTTTGTAGTTCATTCAAATTTTCTCAGATGACTTCACGCCTGTTGTCATGAAGTATTTGATCATCTGACTCATCAAATATTGCTCATAATTAGAAAAGGCAGGAAAACCATCATGATTTTCAAACCAACAGCTCTCACAAAGGATGAAGTACAAAAATTCTAGAAAGATTGTGGTATGATCTTCCAAACCAAATCAATCTATACCATGATGGGGTAAGATTGCAAACACACACACACACACACACACACACACACACACACACGCACAATGTTATATATGTGGTTTGAGATTAAGAAAATAATATATGTAAATATATAATAATGAGATTAATTAACAAAAGAAGCCAAAGAATCAAAGAATTATAGTTTCACAACTGAAAGTTTCTTAACTCATCTAGACTAGTCCATTCATTTCACAGATGAGGAAACAGAGAGTCTCAAAGACTTTGACTTATTCAAAGTGTCCAATAGTATGTAAAAGAGGTAGGATTTGAATCTGCATCCTAAATCCAACATGAAGATCTAATCAAAAAATATTTTCTCCTACCCAAGCCACAAGGAATCCTATTGTGCTTTATAAAATATTACCACTGCTTTTCTTTATTTAAAAAAATGATACAAAGAAACTGTAGGATATGGAAGGAGAAAAAGAAAACCAAAAGGAAAATATATATATATATGTCATAAGAATAATCAGACTGGCAAACTACCAGAATTATTTCAATTTTTTAAAGTTCTCTTTAGGACTGACCTTTAAAACCCTTTACTAGAAGACAACTGTGGTAACAATCAAAAGGTTTTGGCGTCTTTTTTTCATTCTATCAATAATACAAAAAAAATTTAACTTGGGGAAATATTTGTTGATAACCTCATTTCATATGTCACATATTTTCTTTAAGAAAAAAGCTGGAAGACATTGGAGCTAGTGATCATTAGGCTTATGTTGATAAATTTATGACTTCATAAATATAAGTACTCCTTCTGGCCATCCAGATTGCACAAGTAACCCACGCTTTCTCATTCTGTATGATTCTTCTCTAAATCTTCCTATAAACTATCCACAAGAGATCCATACAACATGTTGAGGGCCTTCCCCTCAATCTCTTGACAAGGTATCAATACCAATGCATCGGGTTTGGGAACATCCAAACAAATAGATGGGAACATCTATTTGTGTCGTCCTTCATTCTTACCATATGACCAAGCTATTTCTCTTTCCAGCCATGTGCAGATCTACCTTAGCAATATGCTGAAGTCCATTCATCAATGATGAGCTTCCCCGTGCCCTTGGGGATGATCTGAACATCGAATTCTTCAGAAACTATTCATTCTTGAGTTTAAGTTTTATGACATCACCAGAAGGATGCAGATATCAAAAAAGGAGGATCTTTGTTTCATGGAGAGGATTTGGAGTTAATAAAAGAACTGAATAGTTCTAGCAATCTAGTTGCTTCCTCCCTCTTATTCAAGTCTGGATATAGTTAATTATCCTTCATAAATATCTATCCAAGATTTAGATACTGATAGACCATGTCTATAAGTTGTGCATTCAACCATCCATTACAACCTGAGTGAGTGAAACTTTTCATCCATTGATTTTCTTCTTGTGATCTACATTCTTTTGGCTAATTAATTCTAGGGCCCATTTAGGAGGTTTTCCAATGTTGTGTACGATATAATCCACAAACAAAAAACCATCCTTTGAAAATCCTTCTTCATTGAGGGGTTAGACATTGCCTAAGATAGTGGCAAATAACTATGACAAGGATCTGCTTGATTTTTATAATCAGAACATTGTTGAATAATTACTTCTGTTGCTGCATCTTTCAAGAAATCTTGTATGTTTCTAATGGAGCAGTGATGAACTGAACTAGCTATGCCCAGAAAAAGAACTCTGGGAGATGACTAGAAACCATTACATTGAATTCCCAATCCCTATATTTATGCACACCTGCATTTTTGATTTCCTTCACAAGCTAATTGTACAATATTTCAGAGTCTGATTCTTTTTGTACAGCAAAATAACGTTTTGGTCATGTATACTTATTGTGTATCTAAGTTATATTTTAATATATTTTACATCTACTGATCATCCTGCCATCTGGGGGAGGGGGTGGGGGGTAAGAGGTGAAAAATTGGAACAAGAGGTTTGGCAGTTGTTAATGCTGTAAAGTTACCCATGTATATATCCTGTAAATAAAAGGCTATTATATAATAAAAAAAAAAAAAGAAAAAAAAAAAAGAAATCTTGTATGACTTTGATATATGCTTAGGGGATACCTTGATGGAAAAGAACCTCCAAAGGGTTCATTTGCTCTGCCAAAGTACAGGGAGTCTAAAACTTAGTTAACAAGCAATAAATATTATGTTGTCATATTCTTTTCAGTCAATTTTATGAATTAAAAAAATGTGACCTGCTGGAGAACGTCTTTTGCCAAAATTTACATTATTCTTTCTCATACCCTCATGAAGGATACTCAAGAAACACATCTACACACTTAACAGAGAGAGCACTTAAGTGGTATTTATTCATTTTTAATTAGCTTTGGGGGGTAAGAATAACTTGTGTCTATCCATCTCACATATTATCTTTTCCTCTTTTAAATATCTTGAGAATAGATGGTGGGCTTTAGTCAAGATGGTGATATGAAAGGTTATAAGGAGTCTAGCTTGCCTATATACACACAAATAAAGATCTCAAAGATTACCTGAACAAATATTGATCAAGAAATCCAAAGAGAAAAAACAATAAGCTATTTAATCCAGCCCGACTGTATAAAAAGATAGCCAGAAGCCTTGGGAACTAAAAGACAGCTTATCATGAAGGAAGTCAGTGTGAACTCAGGTAAGTAGTCCTGACAGCAGAGTTCTGAAGAGAAATATTTCAGGCCAGCCATACGTGCCTTTGTTGTAGATGACAATGGCAGGAAGATGACTGTCCTCTGACTAGGGGTGACACAGGAGTTCAAGAAATATGTACAAATTTCTGACCAATGATACAGATGATTTCAAAGGAAGATAAGCCATAAGAGATGAAAAACAGCCAAAAAAGACTATGGAAATCAGACAGGGACCAAATGGTAACTTACTACTCTTGTCCAATAATGTGAAAGGAGGTAGAACCTGGCCTTGGCACAAAGTCTGCAACCAGGGATTGGGGCTGAACACATGAATAAACAAAAGAAAATAAATTCTGAACACAATAAATACTATGGGTCAAGACACTCCTTTATTTGATCCTCCTAGCTGAACCTGGGAGCCATCCTACTTAAATGGAACGTCCTTTTGTCCTGAAGTTTCATTTCTATGGGAAATATCAAGATTGATATGATTCAGTTCCTCTAATAGCAGATCCACTCGTTAGTCATGGAAAGAAAATCTCAAATTTAGAGTAGCAACAATTAGTTAATGTTACAGAGAATCTAAAAATGTATGCTTATTGGTATCTTCTTTTCCCTTCCTTGTCATTAAGCTACTGTCAGCTTCAAAAGGGAAGGCACTCACAAACTGAGTGCTAGGGGGGATTTTTTCTTTGACTCACTGGTTGCTATCTCCTGGACCTGGATACCCACCCTATTTTGCTAGACCTGACCTTGAAAAGAAGACACAGTCTATTCTTGGGGCTATATTTAAAGCCCTTGAAGCAGGGGAGAACTCATTGGAGATTGAGCTCCACTGTCAGTGCTTTCCAGAACCCAGTATTATTAGCTCCATCAAAATGAGACATAAGAGGAAGATTTTATGGAGGGGTCTATAACAATGTCAATGAGCATTTATTAAAGTGATTACAATATACCAGACATGGATTCAAAGAAAGACAAAAGCAGACCCTGTCTTCAAGGAGCTCACACCCTAAAGTGGGAGACAACAAAGTATGAAAAGAGTAAATGGAAGATATGCTTCAAGAAAAGCCTCCCAGAAAGGGGCCTGTATATGCACGAATGTTTGTGGCAGGTCTCTTTGTAGTGGCCAGAAACTGGAAGCTGAGTGGATGCCCATAAATTGGAGAATAAATTGTGGTATATGAATATTATGGAATATTATTGTTCTGTAAGAAATGACCAACAGGATGACTTTGGAAAGGCCTGGAGAGACTTACATGAACTGATGCTGAATGAGATGAGCAGGACCAGGAGATCATTATATACTTCAACAACAATACTATATAATGATCAATTCTGATGGACGTGGCCCTTTTCAGCAATGAAATGAACCAATAGAGCAGTAATGAACTGAACCAGCTACACCCAGCCAAAGAACTCATTACATTGAATTCCCAATCCCTATATTTTTGTCCGCTTGCATTTTGGATTTCCTTCACAGGCTAATTGTACACTATTTCAGAATCCAATTCTTTTTGTACAGCAAAATAACTGTTAGGACATGTATACTTATATTGTATTTAATTTATACTTTAACATATTTAACATGTATTGGTCAATTTGCCATCTGGGGGAGGGGATGGGAGGGAGGAAAGAAAAATTGGAACAAAAGGTTTAGCAATTGTCAATGCTGTAAAATTACCCATGCATATAACCTGTAAATAAAAAGTTATAATAAAAAATAATAATAATTGTTTAAAAAAAAAAAGCCTCCTAGCAGAAGGACCAGGAAAGGCCTCCCACAGAAGATGGGATTTGATCTGGGTCTGGAAGGACTCCAGGACAGTTACGCAAGAGTAGTAAGGAGAAAGAACATCCTAAGCATGAGGGACAGTCTGTACTAAGATATAGTTAGGAAATCTAGTGTCATGGGCAAGGAGCAATAGTAGATGAATCTAATTGGGTTATAGAGTGCTTGAAGAGGAGAAAAGGGTAAAGAACATTGAAAGGTTCTAAGTTATGAAGGACTTTCAATGACTAATAAAGAACTTTATATTTGATCCTAGAGTTGAGAGTGAGTTACTCAGGTTGGAGAAGGCTGACATGGTCAATTGTACACTTTAGAAAAATCACTTAATTCAATTTTTAATAAAGATGAAGTAATACCAAAGAACACACAGCATGTCAAATTAAAATTATGCATGAGAAAGGACTTTAGTAAAATGGAAAAAGAACTCTTAAATTCAGGGTTGTGTTGGAAGGACTGTGGAATATTGACATACTAATGCATTGTTTGTGGAGATGTGAATTAATATGACCATTTTGGAAAACAACTTGGAGTTAAGCAAATGAAACAGCTAAAAGGTCCAAGCCCCCTGACTCAGAGATCCCATCTCCGAGGAGCTAACAACAAGAAAGGCCCATATTTACCAAAATATTTATAGCACTTTTTGTTGCAGCAAAAAATTCTGGAAATAATGTATACAGAAATTGGAGAATGACTAAACAAATTGAAAGCCATGAATGTAATGGAATAATACTGTGCTATAGGAAGTAGGGATGAATACAGAGCAACATGGAAAGACTTCTGTGAAGTAAACAGAGCCAAGAAAACGTTATTCATAATAAATGGAGCAATGAAAATAGAATATTGACAAAACCAATTGAAACTGAAGGTTGAAAACTTACAAAGAACAAATTTGGTCCCAGAGAAGAAATATAAGAATATAATTTCTGTTAATTCTTTTCTTTTTGAGGAAGAGAGGGGAAGGGAAGAGGAATATTGCATGTGATGTCAGATTTTTTTTTTTTTTTTAGATATTTATAGGTTTGGTTGATTTTTTCCTTTAACAAAAAAAAAATCATTGTTATAATGGTCAGGGAAAGGATGCAGAGAAAAAAAATGGGTGATATAAAATATAAAAATAAATTACAACAGAAATTTTAAAAAATCAAGTGTCACAATAAAAAGGAAAACCCCATCTTCTGTAAAAAAAATAGATATAAAATATAATGAGTTTATCCTTAATTGAGTCTAGGGATTGTACCATGGAACTGTGTTCCGATTTTTCTAAAGACAGGAGTATGCTGAATTTGTTTTCTTATTCCACTAAATTAAAAAAACAACAACAACAACAAGAACTGTTTAATCAACAGACCAGGGGACAGTAAATGAATATCTGGACTCAAGCCTACTTGTTACCTAGGTAGCATAAATACAAAGGATGCTATGTTTCCTCATTCTTCCTAACTTATTCCTCCATTCCTGTTCAAACGCCCCAAGAATTACAATAAGAACAGCAATAATACATTTATGGCTACAATGTGTTTCATATACATGACTTCACTAGATTCTTAAAACAACTTTATGAGATCCATGGTACAATTTTCATTACTACTTTGCAGATAAGAAATTGCTCTGAGGGGACTGAATGTGAATCACAACATAATATTTTCACTTTTTTGTTATTGTTTGCTTACTTTTTGTTTTCTTTCTCATTTTTTTTCTTTCTGATTTTTTTTTTTTTGTAGCAAATGTGGAAATATATACAGAAGAATTGCACATGTTTAACCTGTGGTGGATTACTTGCTCTCTAGGGGAAGGGATGTGGGAAAGAAGGGGGGAAATTTTGGAACACAAGGTTTTACAAGCGAATATGTTGATGTTTAACATGTATAATGAGACTGGCTGCTATCTGAGGAAGGGGGTGCAGGGAGGGAAGGGAAAAGTTGGAACAGAAGTGAGTGCAAGGGACAATGTCGTAAAAATTACTCATGCATATGTTCTGTCAATAAAAAGCTATAATTTTTTTAAAAGAGTGTATATTGAAAACTATCAGCATATATTTTGAAAATAAAAAGCTATTATTTTTAAAAAAAAAGAAATTTTAAAAAATACATTGATCTGAGAAGTTCTGTCCAGGCCAAAATTGTATAGACAAAGAAGTTTAGTATTCTATATTTCCTCAGTGTCCTGATTCTGTCCTGTACATTTTTGTTCTTCCGCTGCAGTGCCTTGCTATTCCTCTTCTCTCTTTCATTCAACAAAACTACTCAATCTTTATCATATATTGCAGTGGACTAGTAGAGTTTGAAGATTTAGCTCCTGATTTTATGCTTAGATATTTATTAGCATTCATAATACTTATTAAGCCTCTTAATTGGTGATTCTTCTGTAATAGAGTAGGAGGAGGAGGAGGAGGAAGAGAAAGAGGAGAAGGTAGTAGCAGTAGTAGTAGTAGTAGTAGTAGTAGTAGTAGTAGTAGTAGTAGTAGTAATAGTAGTAGTAGTTAGCAGTAATAGTTGAAGGGGGGAATATTAGTGTCCAGCCCCTAAATTAGGATTTGGAGGAGGTTAAGGATTTTAATAGATTTTCAATGTTCTAGGGAATGTATTTTAGATATGAGAGCAGCCATTAGGAAAGCAGAGATTGTAGAAGGCCATTGTTCTATTTCTCTTCCATTTCACCACCAAGCACTCAGAAAAATAGTGTCTTTGTCTTCTATCTCTTCTACCTAATTACCCATTCACTTAACATTTGCCACGTAGGTTTCTATCTCCATTGTTCCATGAGAAGATTCAGATTTTTGAACATGGCCAATGCAGGAATTTCTTTTTCTTAACTTTGCATATTTGTAACAGGTTTGGATTTGTTCGTTTGTTTCTTTGTTGAGAGGAGGAAAGGTAGGAGAGAAAATAATTGCTCGTTAACTAGAAAATCAATTAATTGTTTTTAGAAAATCTGATTTTTCTGGTCAAATGGGTGGAGGAAGGCCCGAGCAACCCTCCTGGGTGAATGAAAGGACATTTATATTCTCTCTCTCTCTTCATATATCTATCTATCTATCTATAGGCATATATTCTAATCTGGCTTGAGTGACTTGGTCTCTCTGTTCCCTGGGTAAGAATTTGTAAGGTTAGAGTTCAACAGAAGTGGTCCTTAAATGGGTTCATTTCACTGAGATGAGATCCCTAAAACATTGCAAAGATGCTTGTTAAGCATCTCCTCTGTGCACAAGACCTGACTAGACGCCATGCCTAACGTTGACTCAGTGCTTTAAATTTGCAAAGCATTTTGTATACATTGGTTCTCCTGATCCTTTCACAAACCCTGTGAGGGGGTTGCTATTATTATCCCCATTTTTGAGATGAGGAAGATGAAGCAGAGAAGGGAAGCATCTTGCTAGTAAACCTCTGAGGTAGGATTTGAATTTGTCCATACATCAGCTCCAATCCAGCACTCTGGTTACTGTGGTTATTTTACTGCCTAGCCTAGAATGTGCTCTGGAGGGACCAGTTCTTAGTTATGGCCAAGGACGGAGGCTGGCTAAGGGTTTGTGTGACCCAGTTCTGGAGGGAAAAATCTCAGGCCCAAGCATCTTCCCCTCCAGGTACCTTGTATCTATTTCACAACTGTTCTGTATATGCTGCAAGTACAAGCTGCCTCCTTTCTGTTTATTTATAACAGTGCCTTCAGTACAGGGGCTGTTTTCCCATTTGTTTCCCCAGTGTCTAGCACACAGCTGATGCTTACTAAATGTTTCTGGGTGGGCCGATGGATGGGTGCGATGATGCACCTGGTACCTTAAGGGAGGCTGGAGGAGGGACTGCATGTCCAGCCCCCTATACTTGACAGGAGATGTGGCTACATTCCTTGAGTGGATTATCTAGGAACTAGTGTCCTGAGAGTTGGGTTGGACTGGAGAAGACAGAGGGAAATAATAATTCAGAACAATCATAACTGCTGCCAAGAGATTAATAGCAATGACTATGACTGCTGGCTTTCACGTAGAAGCGTTGATGCATTCATGAACTCAGAGATGAAAAGTATCTACCATAAGCTCCTTTTACCCAGCACAGGAGCAGGAGTGATTCTAGCGAATGTAAGTAAATGTGCAATAATATGAAGAATTAAAGAAGGGTTTTAGGAGGGAGGCAAACAAGAGTTAGTGGGTAGTGAAAAAGAAAGAAAAAAAAGAAATAAGGAAGGAAGGAAAAGGGAGGGAGGGAGAGAAGAAGAAGAAAACAAGGGCAGGAGGGAGGAAAGAACGAAGGAAGGAAGGAAGGAGAGAGAGGGAAGAAGTAGTATTGACAAACATTTTTAATGGCAAGGATTCATAAAGTGGAAATTTTGTGACTATCTTGTTAAATTCAATACATACTTTAAAAAAATAAAAGCTTGCATTCAAAAATATTTTAATTGGGTAATTAAAGGGGGAGATTAGGAGAGGAATAATATTTGCATTCCTATGGAAGGGATATTGGAACAGGAAAAAGAATAAATAAATATATGTATGTGTTAGAATCCGTGTTAACTCAACTTGAAACAAGGTGATAAATCAAGGGAGATGTTAGAATCCTAGTGTTAACTCAATGGAATTGCTACAATGCTTATTGGTTCACACCTTAGAGCTAATCCTAATGTATGTTTGCTCAGCTAATACTGAGCTATATGAACTTGCAATGACTCATCTGGCTTTTGAATTGGAGAGAATGGGAGGTCATAAAAGCAAATGAAACCTTCCTCCATTCTTCAAACACCCAAAACTGCGATGCAGGAAGAACTGTTTCTCTTCACAGGCAGGAGTGTGCTGGAGATCTTCCTGGCTGCACTGGACAGAGAAATCTCTGGGACCAAAAAAAGGCTCTGGCAAAGGCTGGGAAGTATATGAGCAACGCCTGACGCCACCTGGTGAGAACTGTAGAAAAGTGCAGAAAAACTTGCCATGGGAACAATGTCAGATATTCCTAGACTCAGTGAGGCGCTTCAGGGGGTCTCCTTAGCCATTGCTTAGGAGCCGGTGAGTCACCGAAGAGTTTCACTAAAGTATAAAAAAAAAAATCTGCCAAAAGTTGATTCTTTCTATGAACTTGTGCTTACAAGAGAATTGACGCCAGGTTATTGGATGGTGTCGGGCAAAGAGTTTTCCAAATTTTCTGGGTGAGGGCCGTGGTCAAGAGTAAACAAATTTCTTCAAGTAAATGCAGACCTTACACATCATGAAAACTTTTTACACGATAGGTATATATGTGATAATAGTCATAATAACAGCACCTGCATTTATGTTAAACTTTAAGACTTGAAAAGTGCCCTATGTAGTTTTTTAATTTGGTCCTTATGACACTCTTGGCAAAGAAGTCTTCTTGATATTTAGATCTTATGATGACAGTTTTACACATGAGGAAAATGACACTCAGAGAATCTATGATCTGTCCCGGTTACAGAAGTACTCATTTTCAAAGGCAGATTTTAAAACCAGTTTTATGTCAACTTTTGGGACCCCAAACCAGTGAATTCCTAATGTTACCCCTTCCAAGATAACACTTTCAAGTGTGATTTGATGAGGGAGTTACTTTGGAGCAAGGACCTCTTAATGCCCGTCCAATTCAACTAGAATTTGCTTAGGATTTATTCTGTATTTGGCATTTTTCCAGGCATTAGAGAAGACACCAATGTATCTGATCCCAATCTCAAAGTTACACTGGAATACTAACTAAGGCTCCTCAGAAATATTCTGTACCATCAAAGAGGATAAAAATTTACTAAGTTATAATCATTTCCACATAAATATACTCAACGGTGACATGGAAATTGAATGACGAGTACCAAGGAATATAGGATGCCAGCATCATAAAAAATTCTATAAGAGGTCAAGGATTATCTCCAGTAACAACTGTTAAAATCTAATACCTGGGCAGAGATGAAAAAGGAAGAAAGACATGAATGAATGGAGAGCATGGGGAGAAGGGGAGTGTATCCAAAGAAGAATTAAGATTGAGGACTAGCAATTAAGAAATCATTTGCATCCAGGGAAAAGTAGATCCAAGAAAAAGTTAGAGTTAAAAGTCAGATTGCAAGAGTCTGATAAGCGATTGGGTGAAGAAGTAGAAAGAAGAGATTAAGATAAACATGAAAATGACTCTTAGTTACTGGATTAGAAAGGGTGGACAAAGATATAAAATGATAGCCTAGTGGATGAGCTGGAATTTGTAAGCCAATGTTATTGTTGTTGTTTTATCTTATAGTATTGTAAAGGTAGACATTTAAGGGAAACAAGGGCTACAGATATGATAGAATTCACTAGTTCAGGTGGGTTGGAGAAATAGAAATAAGAAGAACATTTACTGTGCTCTTCCTTACTTACTGTGGTCAGCAACATACAGGTCTCCTATAGAGGTCTTGAATCTCAGCAGATAGTCTCTGAATGTTATCTTTCCCAGTCTCTCCTCCAGCTTAGCATGTCCTTCAATTACCATCTTCCATTCCTTCACTTGCCATTCTTCCTGGTTCTTCTACCCAACAAGGTAGGGGTGTGTGGAAGGGTTACCTTAACAAGTTGGATCAGTTCATTCCATACAAAGAGTAAGTCCCTGCCTCCAATTCTCTTGAATCATTGCCCTATGGGTTTCCTAGTAAGCTAAGCAGTGATTCTATTCTTTCTTTGATATTCTTCTTTTCCCAAAAACCACATTTTTGTTATCCTTTGCTTTCTGGACCAGTCTCAGGTTATTCTGGGTTACCTGCTTTAGCTTTCTTCTTTTCTCCATCTTTTTTTTTAATTTAAATTGAGATATAATGGCTGACCTACAGAACCCTGGAAAATGATATTAAAAAAAAAAAAATAGAAACAATTGGCAACTTCGGTAAATTTGAGGATATAAAAGAAATACACATAAATCAATAGGTTTTTTGTATTTTCCCAATAAAATCCAATGGGAAAAGACAGAAAGAGAAATTCCATTTAAAACAGCTACAGAAAGTATAAAATCCTTGGGAATCCACCTGCCAAGATATGCCTAAGAATTATATTAACATAATTACAACAGTCTACACAAATAGAAGATCTTAACAACTGGAGGCAATATTTATTGTTCATGCCCAGGTCAAGCCAATATAATAAAAATAACAATACTATCCCAGTTAATTTACTTTTTCAGTGCCATAACAACTAATCTACCACAAGATTACTTTATAGAGCTAGAAAAATAACAAATTCATTTGAAAAAATGAAAAGTTCAAAAATATATACAAAATTCATCTATACTAATTTAGGCAGCTAAAACCTCCATAATTTAGAGAGTAGACAGTTGAATAGGAAAGGAGTAATACAAAGCTATAGGCTATTGTCAGTCCTGATAATTTACTATCTTATGTGAAAAGGAAAGCAATTTGTTGGGCAAAGGATCCAATCCAGGCGTGAGGTCTTCTTTCAGGAGTGGATCACTCTCAAAAAGTCTCTGATTTCATTAAGAAGTTAAAGATGAATTCCTGAAGCCAATGACACAAATAGAATAACTAGAAGGATGGGGTCCCATTTTCTTCCAAAAAGAGAGAGGAATCTTTGTTGTGTGGACTCTGCTGCTCTGAAAATACAAAAAGAAGGAAAAGATCAGGGCTCAGGTGGTTTAGAGGAAAAGCCCATGCCTCTATTCCCATTGCAGGACAAGGCTGACCAGCAGGATGGGCTTGGACCTTGGATTTTTAAAGCACAAGAAGAAATCTATAAGCTGAGGGATCCAAGGCTGCCGTGGAACACTTCTGTTTGAGCTGGCCTGACCCTGGCTCTGGAAATGCCTGGTGCTGGGATCCAGGGACCATGCAGAGCCCACCCTTAGCTTTCACTTGTCTTCCCACTTCTGCAATAAATATGTGATAAACACTGGATTACTTTGCTTTATATAACACAGGTATTGTATTTCATTCCATAGAAGGTAAGTCCCTGCCTCCAGTTCTTTTGAATCATTGTCATGTGGGTTTCACCCAAGCAGTGATTCTATTTTTTCTTTGATGTTCTTCTTTCCCCCAAAACCACAATTTGTTATCCTTAACTTTCTCAATTTAAATGATCCAGTTTAAAATGAAATTTGGAAAATCTTTTCATGAAGAGGATAATTCTTTCATAAAAGGAACTCATCTTAGTAAATCAAGATGTACATTGTCATTTTTAAGCTTTTAATGTATCATGTGACAGGATCAGAGATTTAGAACTGGAAGGTACTTCAAAGGTCATTGAGCCAAGCCCATTTTATAGATGAGGCCTCTGAAGACACAAAATGACAGGCCAGGTGAGCATGGTGAACATCCCATGAAGCTTCTCTGAAGTTGTTTTAATCTTTATTCCTTCATTTCCTTCACTAGTGGGAGAAAGATACAACATCCAACACCACACATAGATCACAAGATGAGCGTTAGAAGAAACTTTGGGGATGATCTGGTCTAGCTGCTTTGTTTTACAGATATGGAAACTGAGGCCCAGAGAAGCTGACTTGCCCAAAGGCTCACAGATGATAAGGAGCAGATCCACCATTTAAACTCAAGTCTCTGGATTCTGAATCCAGCATTAGGTCCAGAGCACCATGCTTGTGCTTTGTTGTTACAAGTATTGCTATTTTAAGGAAATGTGAAAAAAAATTGATCCAAGTCTTGCTTCAATTAAAAAAACTAGCTGATGTTTAAGGTTTTTTCAAGACCCTTTATATCTGGGCACATGTTTGTATGCATGTGTGTATGTGCACACATAACATGTATATATGCAATATAATGCTAGACATATGTATTTGTGTGTATACACTATATATATATATAGTATTTATATGTGTGTCTATATATGTATTTTTTTAATTGCCAAGAAAACTCCAAAAAAGTCACTAAGTAGTCAGACCTGATTAAAACAACTGAATAATAATAACAAAATGGACACCAGAGAAGTACCGTAGTGAACAAGATGCTGGGTCTGGAGTCAGGTAGATTCATTTTCCTGAGTTCAAATGTAGTCTCACATACTTATTGGCTGTGGGACTTTGGGCAAGTCACTTTACCCTATGTGCTTCAGTTTTCTCATCAGTAAAATAAACTAAAATGAAGGAAATGGCATTAACTCTAGTATCTTTGCCAAGAAAATCTCAAATGAGGTCAGGAAGTCAGATAACAAATAAATGCAGACACACACACACATAAATACATATATATATATATATATATATATATATATATATATATATATATAATTACAAGCATCACTGTCCCCATTTTATAACTGAAGATACTAAGACCCAGAGAGTTGAAAGGACTTAGTCATCATCACACATCCAGTAAAGATCAGAGGTAGAATTCCCTCCTAGGTCTCCTGACCCAAAGACATGGCTCTTCCCATTTCATCATGCAAAAATACTGTATAAACTCCCACTTAGAGCTTTCCTAGGTAGATATGGCACATGTTAGGGGGTCCAATGATACTTACGAACTAAAGACACAGTCCGAGTGGGCCGTATGGTCCAGACATTGTAGGAACTTCACAGATCTGTAAGAAGAAATCATTCTAATTTTATTTATTTCACAATGATCCAAAAGAATTCCAAGGACTTTTAATAAAAAATGCTACCATCTCCGAGAACTGATGGACTCTGTGCAAGCTGAGGCAGAATTTTTTTTCCTACTGTCTTTACTTTTCTTGCTTTTTTTTTTTCCAAGAAAGCTAATATGGATATGTTTTACATGATTTCACTTGTATAATTGCTGTCATATTGCTTGCCTTCTCAGTGAGTGGGGGAGGGTGGAGAGAGAGAGAATTGGGGATTTAATTTTTTTTAATGAATGTCTTAAATATTTAAAAATAATCATAATAACAAAGCTTTTATTTCTGTCTTGAATGTAACCGCCTCCTGGCGGCAGCAGACTACCTTTCCTTTTAAGATGTGAGTTTTTTCTGCAGTCCCCAACAGTCCCATAGCATGTTAAGGTTTGCAAAGTGACCACCTGGGGGCCTCAGAAAACCACAGAACCTCAGAGCAGGACTTGGTCTTGGAAATGCTAAGAACCACCCTCTCTGCCTGAAGCATGAATTCTGTGAGTCATGCTGAATGTACCAGCTTTCTCCTGAATCCTTCCAGGCTCCAACTGGCCTCAGCCTGTGCCCATCTCCTTTTCAGACAGTTCCACCCATTAGAAAGCTACCTACTGTCTGGACATGTCTGAGCCAGCTCTTTCCCTGCTCAATTTTCAAGATGCACATTTACAGCCCAGAAATCAGCAAACCCCACAAATTAGGGGGTTGCTTTATTGCTTTGTTGAATGTCTAGACACAATGAAGTGATGGAGAAAATTTTAATAACACAAATTAAGCTTGAAAGTATGTCATTCATAGATTTGGGGAAAGGGGCGACCAGTTTAACATTTACCAGCACACTCATCATGCTTTCATTCTAGTGCTGTCCTTTAAAACTACAATGAAAAAACTACAAAAACTCAATGAAAAATACATGAATAAATCATATGCTTCTTTTCTATGAAAACCTTTCAGATATTTAGGGGTACCTCTCACATATATCTTCCTGTCTTATCTCTTCTGAGCTAAGAATGCCCAGGAGTTCCCCTGTGCTGTGGTTTCAAGACCTGACCCCACCCTACCATTCTAAAAATGGTACTTACCCCTTGTCTAGATGTGTGGCAAAGTCATCAAATAATGTAGTATTCCACTATTACATCCAAGGGAGAAAAGTGGGAGAGCTCTCAGAGCCTTAGCAGAATATGTCTGTGACACTTTATTTAGATTGTTTTGTTTTGTTTTTTAAGGGTGACATTTATTTTTGTTTATCAAGGGGAAATATATCCTTTCCTATATGTGCAAAAATGGTTGTAGCATTATGGTGGCAAAGAATCAGAAATTGAGGGGATGCCCATTAGTTGGAAATGGCTGAACAAGTTGTGATACCTGAATGTAATAGATTACTGTTGTTTTGTAAAAAATGAGGAACAGGCAGATTTCAGAAAAACTTCGAAAGACTTACATGAATTGATACCGAGTGAAGTGAGCAGGACCAAGAGAACACTGTACATGGTAACAGTAACACTGTGTAATGATCAACTACGATTGGCTTAGTTCTTTTGAGCAATCCGATGATCCAAGACAATTTTAAAAGAATTGAAACAAAAATGAAAAATGCTAGCCATATCCAGAGAAAGAACTATGGAGTCTGAATGCAGATTGAAGCATATATTTTTATCTTTTTTATTGTTTTTTTCTCATGATTATTTTTCCTTTTGTTCTGATTTTTTTTCATAACATGACTAATATGGAAATAGGTTTAACATGATCATATATATTTAACCTGTACCAGGCTGCTTGCTTTCTTGAGAGGACAGGAGAGAGATAGAAAAAGAGGAGGAAAGAAAAATTTAGAACTCAAAATCTTTAAAATATGAATGCTGAAAACTATCTTTACATGTAATTGGGGGGGAAATATATTAAGTACAAGGAGGAAAAAATCTTCTCAAGATGAATGTGTTTGTCAGTCATTACTACTTTGTTTTTCATCACTAGGTTTTAGAGGGAATAGCTAGAATTTCTATGGCATGTTAAGGTTTGCAAAGTACAAATAACAGCTTAAAGGGGGAAAAAGCAGCTTAAAGTATTAGTAATAGCTAACTCATCTGAACAAGGTACTTAACTACTTCTCAGTTTCCTCATCTGTGATATGGAGAAGGATAATAGCACTTTTCTTTACAATGCTGTTGTGAGGATAAAAACGATTTAACATTCAAGCCCTATGTAAATGGAAGCCATTATCATGATAAATACAACTACATTTGCATACAAACATATACAAAATAATTTCTGAATCAAAGGCACAGGTCTAATAAAAAGAGCAGCTTTAAAAAAAAATAGAACAGAAATTCCAGAAGGCACAATGAACAAATGGGATGGGAACACAGGTATGAGTGTGCAAGGAAAGCTAGTGATGAAAAAAGAGCTTTGGCTGAACTCGCAACTCAGAAGGGAAGGGAAGGGAAGCCATAGGGAAGTGGATCATCACACCCTTAGCAGGAACAAAGGTCTCTTTGGTTTATCACCCTGAAGAAAGATGTGGAAAGGGTGGTGGGATAGACACCAGAGTCTGGTCCCTGCCTACAATCCATATGTTCGTTATCTGTTTGATCCTTACAAGGAGGCTCTTTTTGAGGGAGGGGTTACTATTCCCATTTTACAGAACCGGAAACCGGAACCTTAAATTAAGTGACTTACTTAAGGTTACACAACAGGATTATAATGTCAAAACCAGCACTTTATCAGTTACCCCCTGATTAGTAGACTGATAAAACTGCCCTAGAATTCGAATCCCAGGCTTAGATGACTCATGTGACTTTGACCAAGTAACTTCTTTCTGTGCCTTGATCTTTTTCTCTGTCAAATGATAGAATTGGACGAGATCAAAGGATGTTAAATTTGTTTTTGATCATGGCAGACTGGTGAAATCTATGAACCCTTCTCAGAATAATAGTTTTAAATTCACAATACAATAAAAATTCCTACGTAAATAAAATTGTAAGCAGAGGGAAAAAAATAAATTTACAACACAATACATAGGATTACAAAGATTATGTTGAAATACAATGAGTATTTCAATGAGTAGTGAGTTTTTTTCCCAGAAGGTAGAGTCTTTGAGTTTATCAAACAATAGATTACTTTAGTCACTGATTATTGTGTCTTGTGTATCTAACCTACTCCACTGATCCACCACTCTATTTCTTAGCCAGTACCTGATGGTTTTGATGACTGTTGCTTTTATAATAGAATTTTACATCTGGTACTATTATACCACCTTTCTTTGCTTTTTTTCCCCCCATTAATTCCCCTGATATTCTTGACCTTTTCTTTTTCCCGATGAATTTCGTTATAATTTTTCCTAGCTTTATAAAACAATTTTTGTTATTTGATATGGCAGACAACAAAGCCATTTTTGTTTTTTTCCCAATTCTTTAGATCTGACTTGATGTGGAAAGTGTTTTGTAATTGTGTTCATACGTGGCTCTCTTTAACAATGAGATGATTCAAACCAGTTCCAATTGTTCAGTGATGAAGAGAGCCATTTACACCCAGAAAGAGGACTGTGGGAACTGAGTGTGGTTCACAACATAGCATTCTCACTCTCTCTCTTGTTATTTGCTGGCATTTTGTTTTCTTTCTCAGGTTTTTTTTTTCCTTCTTGATCCAATTTTTCTTGTGAAACAAGATAACTGTATAAATATGTATACATATGTTGGATTTAACATATATTTTACCATATTTAACATGTATTGGATTACCTGCCATCTAGGGGAGGGAGGTGAGGAAAAGAAAGGGATAATTTGGAACAGAAGGCTTTGCAAGGGTCAATATTGAAAAATTACCCATGCATATGTTTTGTAAATAAAAAGCTTTAATAAAACTAAATAAAATAAAATAAAGTAATTGTGCTCATATAGTTCCTGGGTTTGTCTTGGCAAGTAGACACCCAGATATTTTATTTTGTCTACAGTTATTTTAAATGGAATTTCTTTATCCCTTGCTGCTGGGCTTTGTTACTGACATATAAAAGTGCTGACGTTTTGTGTGCATTTATTTTGTATCCTGCAACTTTACTGAAGCTGATTTTTGATTGATTTTCCAAGTATATCATCCTATCATCTGCAAAGAGTGAGATTTCCTCATTGAGTACTCCAACATTTCTAGTATAATAGTGAATAATAGTGGTGATAATGGGCATCCTTTTTTCACCCTGAAATACAACTATCAAAAAAAAAATTTTTAAGTTCATGGACACAAAGATAATGAATTAGATGATCTTTAAGGTCTCTTTTTAGGGCAGCTAAGTGGTGCAGTGAGTACAGAGCCAGACTTGGAATCAGGAATACTGAGTTCAAATCCAGGCCCAAACTCTAGCTGTGTGTCCCTGGCCAAGTCACTCCATCCTGTTTGTCTCAGTTTCCTCATCCATAAAATGAACTAGAGAAAGAAACTACTCCAAGATCTTTGCCAACACAATCCCAAGATTTCACAAAGAGTCAGACAGGACTGAGAATGACTAAAGATCATCAAGGTCCCTTCCATATCTAAATGCCATTATCCCATTTTGTTATAGAGAGATGCTATATACTACTCTCTGTGTTATGGAGATACAAAGAAAGTGTTGTGAAATACTCTTGATTATCAAGGGCCTCCTTACCTAATTAAGGGTAATATACATAAAATACTCAGAATATACATAAATCTAAAACATAAAATGATTAAATGTAAAACTGTAGAGTACTAAGGGAAATGGTTTAGCAAAGGGAAAATGTCTGGGTCAGACTACTCAGGGAAGGCTTCATGGCAAGAACATAATCATAAACAAGTCTGTGAGTGCTATTTTACCATTACCATTTTACACATAAGGAAATCAAGAAGTGACTTGTTTGAGTTCATACAGCTAATAAGTATGTGAGAGAAGATTCAAATTCAGGTTTTCCTGCCTCCAAGTTACTCATTCAACTCCATTATCTTGGTGTTCTCTTATTCCTACTCCCTCCCTTATTAATAATATAATGCCAGTAGTTAGTAGATAACTTGCACTAGGAACCATAGATAATGTTGACAGGAAGGGGGGAGTAAGTAAATGGAGTAGAAGAGAGGGAGGAGAGACGACAGAAATATCCCCTTCAACAGCAAAAGTTCTTGGACTATGGAATATTGTCTTCCCCACCCAGTAACAAGCCATCAAGGAACATTACTTTGGTGATTAGCAATATTACCTTATCAATTAGCTAATATAACTTTGGATAGGATGTGAATATCCCTGTAAATATTCACTAATCAGAATCCACTTACCTGTAATTATTAATGCATTCATATTTGTACTCCATGTTTTTCAGCCTGTTTTCCAGTATTTTCATACTGCCTTCTCCACAGGATTCTCTATAAAATAAAATTTCGATTATTAAGTACCTTCTCAACTATTGAACGAACTTGATTATACAACTATCTTGGAATAATTCATTAGCATAACTATAGTGATCAATAGTTTCCCCACTCTGGCTGATAGGACACTGGCTAAATCAGTTTTTACCTTGGGCCCTCTTTGGTAGTACAGGAAAATCTAAAGACCCTTCTCAGAATAATGTTTTTAAATAGATATATAATAAAAAAAAAAAAAGGACTATAAAAGAAAGTAATTATATTAAAATACTTTTATATACATATGACAAATTTGATATATATATATGTCATATATATATGACAAACATGCTCCTATTAAAAGCTACATGTTTCTTATAGATTTGTAACTCAAGGTGGCCATTGGACATAATTGTCTATAAGAAAGACCTGTGCATTATTGGAGGCAACCAAAACCACCCAAACTTATAGCAGATCCTGGGGGGTTCTGGTGTCATCTTTAGGGAAGGGTTCTTTCTCTCATGGTAGGTAATTTTGGAAGGAGATCAGACTGAGGCAGTCATTGATATGATAATAAAGAGAATCTTCTCAATACCCACTAAGATTGTGAGCACTGAAAATTGAGAAATATTTATCGCCCAGCACTTAGCAGAGTCATGCATTTGGAAAGGGCTTCTTGGAAGAGGGTTCTTCTTATACCAGATTGCTTACTGTCTTGGGGAGGGGGAAGGTTAGGGAGGGAGGGAAAAACATTAGGAAAACAAAATCTTACAAAAATGAATGTTGAACACTATCTTGACGTGTATTTGGATAAAAATGAAATACTATTAAAAAAAAAAAGTAAAAGCAAACAGATTCTTGACTGGGGAACAATGTTACAAATTTGCTTGCACTTCTCCTCCTCCATATAAACTCATTGAAGGACTTCTGATTTTCAGTACTTTTTTTCCTTTCAAAAACAATTACTTTCCCCAGTTACATATGAAAACATTTTGGGGGGTTATACATGTACATTTGTTTTTTTAAATATATATTTCCTCATAAATCATGTTGGGAGAGAAAAATCAAAACAAAAGGGGAAAACATGAGGGAAAAAAAACAGAAGAAAAAGAAAAAAGTAAATATAGCATGTGTTGATTTACATTCAGTCTCCATAGTTTTCTCTCTGTGTGCAGATGACGTTTTCCATCTATTGGGATTGCTTTGGGTCACTGGATCACTGAACCACCAAGAAGAACCAAGTCTGTCATAGTTGATCATCACACTGTTACTGTGTCATCTGTACAGTTCTATAAATCTTTCCAGGCCTTTCTAAAATCAGCCTAATAAATCATCATTTATTATAGAACAATAATATTCCATTATTTTCATATACTACTATATACTATATTCAGTCATTCCCCAATTGTTGGGCATCTACTCATTTTCCAATTCTTGCCACTACAAAAAAGAACTGCTACAAATATTTTTGTACATGTGGGTCCTTTTCCCTTTCTTATATAAATCCTGTACTCTTTCTTCCATACTATGATACCTTTGTCACTGATTTTTAGCCAACTCTGTATTAAATGAGTCACTCCATTAAGATTATCTAATCTGGTTTTGTATATTTTGTTGTGACAGGTGTTATTAATTGTCAAAGCAACAATAAATTCATTTTTGCTGATAGCTGCCTGAAAGTGAGTTAAACAGATATGATTGTTTTTTCCATCTGAACACAATAAATGTGCTGAATAGGCAAATGAGCTCCTTGTAGGGAAATGGATTATCTCCCCATGTAGTATAAAAGATAACAAGAGGTGAGACATCACAGCATTCCATCCTGGAGTAAGAAAAGGATTGGATCTATTAGGAGCAAAATCAAGGTTGTAATCCTGGTTCTGTATCATTTTGGATAACTCGATGGATCTCGATTTTCTTTTCCATAGAATAAAAGAAATGCATCAGAATTCTAAGGTTACTCCTAGTTCTAAAATCATTATCCTTTAAATCTGAATGAATTCATGTGGGATAACAGATTCTTTTTCTCTCTCGTCAAAGTGCATTGCAGAGAGAATTCTAAAAATTATATCTGTCTTTTAGTTAGGAAAGAAAATGACATAAAGGAAAAACTTGCCCAACATCACATTGATAGTAAGTGAAAGAGCCAACTTCAAATCCAGCTTCTTAGATTCCAATTTCAGAGCTCCTTTAATTATATCACACTATCTTTATACCTCTGCCTTCCCAGAGAGGCAAGGTCCTTGTCTTTATTTGTCCAATATTTGACTAAAAACCTGGGTGTCCTGCCAACTTAGAGATGGAATGAATTTTTTCTGATGATTTTTAAATAGTTTCTTTACTGGCTAGGTACACTTAGTTTTTAAATAATTACTCTCTTTGAATAAAGTCTTAACTTACAAATATGGTCCTCCAATGTCATGCATAACCCAGATCTCAAATCGTGTGACTTTATCTTTTTGGAAGTTGGGGATTTCATAATCTGCAAAAAAACTAAGAAAGAAAATCTTAAATTCTCAAAGCATCTTTTTCTATCAATTCATGTACATACTATTTTTCCCCCAGTTCTTAAATTAATATACTTTGCTTTAAAAAAAAAAAAAGCATTCTATTCCATGTTCTCTTGATTAGAAAATAATTAGCATAGTCTTAGCAAAAGCCTGAACAGCTTATTATTTAAATCCAGTTACTTTGAACATAGTTTTAATGGAACCTTTAAAAATCTCTTAACAATGCTGAACAATATTATTTTAAACATATTTTTAAAATAAAGGAATGTTGATTGTTTCCATATTTAAACTGCAAAACAGCTATAATTTGAATTATAAATATCATTTTAAAAAGTGTTTATGAAAGAAATGTTTTCTTTTTGACTTCACGTGGTAGGTTAAGTATTGCTGAAATATACTTACCACAACACAGATATTAACTAAGTAAAAATCTAGGTTTTATTATATTTAATCACAAGTTCAGAAGAATAGAAAAATAATCTCTAAAGAGAAATTAGGCTTTTCTGACAAGCTTTTATGGAGAAAATTATATCAGAGAGAGAAAGAGAGAGAACTAATTTTTTAGACATTGCAATCTCATACATTCTTTTAGGCTATAAAAGTTTATGTTGTGGTTTGGTTTTGTTTTTTAATTTCATAAACTCATGTTTCCTTCTGTGTCAAAACATTGAGCAAACTCAGTTAAGCAAAGTCATATACATCCCCTTTGGAAACAGACTAGCTCTATAGATAAACTAAGACTGCAGATTAAACAATGAGCTTGCCAAATCGTATGCTTACAAAACTACAAGAAGATATTTTAAAGAAGTCATCATGGGCTAAAAGAATGGGATAAGATGAGGCAGAGAAGGGAGGCAGATAAAATCTGTAGAAGAACGGGAATGGGATAAAGAGAGAGAGAAAAGGTGGAGGAAGAAGATAAGGGAGCTATCCATGGGTTGGGGGGGGGGGGAGGAGAAGGCAGCTAAGTAATAGCAAAGCAAGTTAAGGAGTAGAATGAAAATAGAATTGGCAGTGATGGGACATTAGAAATATATACTCATGCTGGATCAGAAATAGAGTTCATTAAAAAAGTAGGGCCAGTAATCATTGATCTTGGGGAAAGTCAAACTTAAATATTCAATCAAGAGAAAAATCTACATTATATCTCAGCCATAATATTGTTTTAGGTGCATATCTACATATATATATATATATATATATATATATGTGTGTATGTGGGTATGTGGTGTGAATTTATATGTGTGTGTATTATGTATATATATGTATTATGTATAAATATACCCATGCTTAACCATAGCCTACTTGGGGGAGATGAAAGGGGAAAAAAAGAATAAAGTAAAAACTACACAGCAGAGAACAAAAGAATAACCTACAAGGAAGCAAAGAAAAGATGGGCAGTTATGAATATAATATCTTCTATTATTATTTTTGCTTCCTTGAAATTGAAATTGATTGTTACATATTTTGAATACTCCCTGATGTTCTTCTGGGCACATGATAATGTTTTGTTTTGATTTTTTTTTTAATATTCCCTTTCTGTCTCTTTTTTTCTCTTTTGTTCTTTCTTATTTTGCATTTAGTTTTAAATTTAAAAAATAATTTTAAAAAACTTTAGTGTCAGGGAAATTCTTCCACAAATAAAACATTTTTGGGAGGTTTTAAAGATGGCATATTCCCTTCATCCTCTCATTTGTTTTCTTAATTCATGTTTGCCATTCATTTTCAAAGAGGACCATGACATCAGGGGAGTGATGGGATTTGAAGGAGGGCTGGGCAAGGTTACCACCTCACTTTCTCCTCCAGAGCCTTCTGCGTCCAGTGGCAAGATATAGATCAGAACAAATAGAAATGATCCTAGATGAAATGGTAGATCTTGGACTTTTTAAGCTGAGGTAAGTTACATTTTGATCAGATAAGGCTAATATCAACAGAAGACAGGTTTGTAGTTAGCCAAAAGTTTCAGGGAAAATGGTCCTGAGACCAGAAAAATTAATAAAAGGAAATTAACAAAATTAATAAAAGGAAATTAATAAAAGGAAAACAAAAATTCTCATAACAGAGGGGAACTGAGAGATTATCTAGTCTAACCCCCTGCCAGATACATTGATTACTTCTACAATGAGCTAAGAAAAGTATTTACATTTTTAAGTGAAGTCTTACTATAATTTTAAAAATGTTAGCTAATGCCAGGGATAGAGTGCTCACTATCTAAAATGTCAATCCATCCCATTTTTTACAGCTCTAATTTTTAGAAAATCCTACTTTAAACTTAGACAACATCTGTGTCCTTGATAACCTTCACTTACCGATTTTATATGATTCTAACTCTGGGTACTATTCAGAATATATAAATAAAAATGTATAAATTCAGAATGTACAAATAAAAAATGTATTAGCAGAATATCTAGAATATAGTAAGAATTTAATAAATGCTTGTTGCCTTGACTATTTTGTTTTAATATTTCAAATCCCTTTTCCAAATAAATCTTTCTGATTATTTTAAGATTATACTCCTATACATACTAAATTTTCTTATTCAGTCTTCCAGTTTCTACAATTAATTCTTATTGTTTTATAGCCCCTAAAATGTTTTTGGCATTTCTCCTTGGGACTTGCTCCAGTTATTAATACCCCTTAAAAATAAACACTCAAAAATTAATTAGACTTTCAAGTCTAACCAATGCAGCATAAAGTTAAATCAATCATCTCCCTTGTGCTGAGCATGGTATTCTTATTAAAGTCATTTGAAGTTCATTTTTCTTTTATTTTATACCATTCTATGAGTCACATAAGTAATAGCATCTCTAAATTCTGCTGATTTTACTGATTTTTGAAATCTCAATTATGATTTTACATTTGTGCCTATAAAATTTTCATCAGAATTTCATGGAATCTATGTTTACAGATGATCTCCAAATGGGGAGACTTTTAGCACCCTCCCCCACATTCACAGGAGCACCTCAGCCATTTTGTATTTTGCTTTGTTGTATGGGTTGCCACGGCCATTCATCATCAAGGGGCTGACCTAGTTGGGGATTACCTTGCCATGCTCAGCAAGGCTGGCTGCCAGGACAGTCCTCAAAGTCTCTACAACTTGTTGCAGCCTGCCAGCTTCCCCAAGCCCTTGGTATAGTCTCCAAGGAGGGCCACTGCAGCCCCACACTGAGGGACTAGAGAAGGACTTTTGTGAGTGGATACTCCCATAACCTGCATATCATACTTTGAATACTACACATTGGGCAAGTCCCAGTGCTCTAATTTGTTGCCAAATCTACCACCTGGGCTTCTCAACTTCAATACTTCCAAAAACTGACTTTTCTCCACTAGACCTGCCAGAGCTTGCCCTTCACCGGCCCAGGTACAGAAAGCCTAGGATCACCTCCACCTCTCCCTGAGCCAATGCAGCAAGACAGCAGGAAACACAGAGTGTAGTTTTTTATTCTAAATCCAGGAGCTCCCCCACCCTGCCCACTCAGCCCATACACACAAAACCCAAACTCCCTAAAACTTTCCACCATGAAAACGCCACTGCTAAAGTGGAGTATTAGCCAATTAGTTACCGACCCCTGTTTCCCAACTCTTAGTCAGTCTCGAACAGGGATTGTCCCCTGCTCTCTGAGATATTTCACTGGTCTTATGCTATAGGGATTTGCAAGAGTTTCATTTGCCCGGCAAACATTTAGATTAATGTACAGGTAACAGTTCACAATTCAACATTTTTTTCTTTTCTATCAACTTTTGGATATTGGTCTAAAATGTAATGTTAAATTTTTTTTTCCACTTACCCCTTTACTGGATATGCTCCAGTTGGCTCTGAACCATTCAACATAACATGTATCACCCCGGAGCTATCATATGCAAACTATGAAAGAAAAGTTTTTAATCAAATAATTAAGAACTGCTAAATATAACACTTAAGAGAAATCAGAATTTTTTGGAGTCAATACATTTCCGAGAGGAAGAGATTATAAACTCCTTGCAAATAGACTACTTTTTGTTTCTTTTTGTATCCCAAACATTTACCATGGTCTCTGGTACTTAATAAATGTTTATTGACAGAAAATAAGATCAAGTGAAGGCCAGTTACAAAATAAGGAGTTAGTTTGATGTGGAGAACTATTCTATTTCAAGAACACTGACTTCATCTTGTGCTGCCCCTTTATTCTTCTCGATCTTGTTGTTTTTCTGCAAATCATCCATAGAATAATGGATAATTTCATAGTTTCATAAATATAGGGGGATACAATTAATCAGCATCTCTTAATTCTGAGTCAAGAAAGATCCTGAAACTCCCTCCCAACTTATCCCAAACTTATTTTTCCCCATTCCCAATCTGGAAAATCCATTTAATCTTTCCTCCAATTAGAAATCTTTTACCTAGTTTGGGATCCTGGCTTGTATTCTAGTTAATTGTTTTCTTACAATTAATTCACTTTCTTTGATTAATTTTTTCTAATGTATAAAAATCTGTCTCACTGTGTTCAGGGTCTTTGGACCAACTGGGGAGTCTAATAACCCATTCTCTAGACGTGTTTTGGCTTGGGTTATTTCTTCAGTTATTTTTAATGAACCATCACACACAGCTGTAGATGCAAGTCATTAATTAATCACAGAACATATAGGAATTATCTATTCTAACAGTTACTGAAATTAGCCCTTACACTTAGCAGGCAGCAGGTTAGGGCTGCCCTTACACAGGAGTGCAGCAGCTGGACTGCCCCATGATAGGACGTGTTTGCGAAGCGTTTTCCTCATAGCCACATTTTTTCCAGTAGAACGTAAGCTCATTGACGGCAAGGACTAAGTTCTCTGCGCCTTTATATCTTCAGGGTTTAACCCGGTTCCAGGCAAATAGTTTACATTTAATAAGTCATAGTTGAATGGAATTGAACACTCTGTAAAGTAGGAATAAGTGCTTGTTGATGCATAGGAACAAAAATCTCTCTAATTTTATAGATAAAAAAGCTGAGACACAACAATTAAATCACGTATCCAAGGTCACAAAGCTAGGAAGGAAAGGTGGGAGTCAAAGTGAGCTTCCAGTTCCTTTCCATTGTATCATCAGGAATTCACTTATCCGTGGACCCCGGCTGTCACCAAGCAGAGAGCACCCTAGGGTTCTGAATGGGGCTAAAGCTGCTGATCACATAGTCAGGGGAATTAGACAAAAGCTGCGAGGAGACTGCAGACCGGGGTCGGGGTCGGGGATGGGGAGCCAGAAGCACCGAGCCAAAGGAAGCAAAGGGAGAAGAACCAAAGGGCCCCGAAGCAAGCTCCGGCTCCTTGGGGAGTTTCCAGAGGACTGATGTTCATGACTCTAAGAGCCCTTCTCTGGCATTTCCTGGCAGCGCCATAGAGGTTTGGCTCAGGGGTGGGAGTGGCAAGGACACAGGGACTCCACTGGAGAACCCCCTTTAATCCTGCTGCACAAGGCCCAGGTAATTAATACACAGCTTCCAAACTGTAGTGCAGGGCCCGTCAAAACACTCTGCAGCAACTGCCTACCTTGCTGGCAAATACTCTAGCTTGCCCTCGTTCCTGATCTTGGCAAGAAACACTGATCCCAGCCTTGGTGCTCCTTAATTCTTAATTCTGGCTTTTGGCAGAGTTGGGAGAGACCCAAGCAAGCTCTCTGGGCTGGGGAACGGGGGATGTTAAAGGAGGAATCCCCTCCTAGACTGGCAACTCTGGGATGTTTTTGTCTTTACCTAACGACTCATTTCCTGATGCTTCTGCTCCAGGGCAACGTCTTCCAACCAGTGTTTTGGCTTTGTCTCCCATCTCTGAATTATGTCACTTGGCCATGTTTGATCAAATCCTGACCCAGAGGCCGCTCCAAGAAAGCCCTCAGGAGCTGCTGGGCCCTCATTTCTTCAGTGTTAACCCCCCTGAAGAGCATGAGTGAGCCTCTGCAAACAAGAAGCAAGAGCCTGTGTTTGCGTCTGTGTGTGTGTGTGTGGTGTATTCTTGTATAAAGAGCTCCAGCTTCTTGGCTCCCCACTGTCCACCTTACAATGACCACTAAGATCATAAACGTAAATTGTAATTATCGGAGAAGATTCCCTCTCGGCCCATTCTCCTGGCTTGCTCTGGCCGCCCAGGAAGGTCCCTGCTAATGGCTTCTTCCAGTTCAGAGGTCCTCCAGGCTGGCCCCCTTACCGGCAGAGCTTGCCACACTTTCTCCATTCACGGTACCCTCCCTGTCTCAGTAATTTTTCCCAGTACCCTAGGCCCCAAGAAATTCCCAATGCTTTGGTTAATTAAGTAGCTGATCCAAACAATTAAACGGGCAGTTTGGTGGGACAGCAGGTAAGGATTGGGCCTGGAATCAGAAAGATGTGTTTTAATGCCCCCTCGGATAAGCTCTGGCAAGCTAGCTCTCCGGTTTGCCTCAGTTTACTCCGTTATGATATAAGAACATTAGGTGTTTCACCCAGAATTACCTGGGAGGAGAGTCGCTTCCAGAAGGAGTCCACAGCATTATTCTCACAGTCTTTTTCTGTGGGGCAGGACTGGTAATCAAAGTCTAGGGGAAAATCCAAAGTGATTTATTAATTTGTTCTATCACAAGGGAAAGAAGTTAAAGCAAAGAGCCTGGTGGAGGGGAATATACTGGATATTAGGGAAATGGGCAGAGGAATGGCGCTCGGGTGGGAATGGCTTCATAGAACAATAGAAATGACCCAAAAAGATCATTTTCAGTAGGTGTGTTATTGCCATTTATAGATGACGTGACTTTAAACAGCACAAGGTCACAGGCTTCTAGTGATAGTTGCAACAAGATCCTCTGATCTCCACAGATTTCTCATGGTCACAGTTTTGGATTTTAAAACTGAATCTTATGAATGATAATAATAGCTAATATTTCTATAGCACTTATTACATGCTAAATACTGTAGAATTATTATCTCATGTGGAATTCTGGGAAGTAAGGGCTTTTATTATCTCCATTTTATAGTTGAGGAAACTGAGGAAATTCAGGTTAAGTGACTCGCACAAGGTCACATAGTCAGTAAATATCTGAGACCAGATGTGAACTTTGACTTTCCTAACCTTGAAATCAGGCCTCCCAGAACAAACTTATGATTGGCTTCTCAATGGCGGCCCCCCTTCGGAGGACAAAATCACCTTACCTGTGCCATTTTCTTCTCGACACCACATGAGCAAATCTGCTACTCCGCCATACAGCGTATCGCTTAGAGTCATCAGCCGTTGGGTGTTATCAGCATAAGCAGAAACAAGGTAGTAGTTATTTTCCCAGAACAGTGACTGGAGAGAGAAATATATATTTAAAAAACTCACTAACTAGTTCTTTTAAACATATAAATCATTTCAGTTTTATGTAGGGACGCAAAGAGCTACAATCTATCTTACTTTCATTGTTAACTTGCTTTGTGACAAACAGTTGCTCCTGACTTATCTTAAACACTCTTTCCCCATTGGAAAAGAATATGGATTTTATTTCTTAATCATAAGAGATTTTACAAAAAATAATGAAATATTCAATCAATTATATAAAATTCATATAAATTTAAATTTTCAGAATTATAAGGGTTCATATTCATGTAACAGGAACCATATAAAATTCATATAAACTTAAATTTTCAGAATTACAAGGGTTCATATTCATGTGACAGGTACCAGACAATAAGTCTGGTCCATATGAACCTGTTCAGAGTGCTCAGCTTATGCATTCTCCAAGGGAATTTGGGAGCATGGGGAGACATTCTGTCACTGGGTCTGGTTTGCCAACTACAAGTTTAAAAGGAGATTTATTGATTGGCGATGGGGGTAGAAATGGTTTTCATTCAAGAGGCATTAACCATCCAAAGGCAGTCCTTTTTTGGTCCGCCTCTTACCTGCTCGCTTTCTGGTTAGAGGAGAGAATATAATAGGAGAGGGCCCTCCCCATGCAATGCCAAAATGTAGTCTATAAATACGGACTAAATCCATTGATGTTAGTTCTTTCCTGCGTCTTAGGTCTCGTGGGCAGCCAGTAAAGCTTCCAGGTCCTGAATTGTGACCCAGCCTTTGAGATGAAACCCACTTCTAATTTAGACAGCAGCTGATCCAACATGGCAACTGGGCACGAACTTGGGGTGTCCCATTCCATATAGAACTGTGTCTCCCAGGTGTTGGGGGAGAAGAGAAAATGTCCCTCAGTTTTGGTTCATCTTTATTAATTAAATGGAACTGAAGCATTAATCACTGGCATCTCGGGGTGTGGTTAGGGAAGAGTCTAGGGGACACACCCAAATTCAGCTCACAGTTTGGAGGAACTCGGAGGTCCCAGGACATAGCAACCCCTACGATCATACAGCACTTTTAAGATTCATAAAGTCCTTTTCTCATGTAACGGGGCTGATCAGAAAGCTCTCAGTTCAAGTGTATGCATTCCAACTTTGGAAGACTTAAAATCTTTGATCAATGTAATAGCTATTTCTGAAACAGAGGAAGAATCCAACCCTTCTCCTGACAGAAACGATGTATTTGATATGAAGAATAAGACCTACATGTTTGGACACAACCAGACAGTGGAAATTTGTTTGCTACAAGGCTTATCTTTTTTCTTTTCCATCGAGAGGTGGGGCTGGGAAGTAGAAAGGAAATGCTCTTAATTGAAAATAATTAAAACAGTTTTCATCATTTCTCCAATTAATTTGATGAGATTACACATCGTGGGCCTTGGTTTACAGGCTCTCTTTCTTAGTCAGGTTAGAGGAAACCCCTCTGAGGATTCCTCATGATGGCAGCTACCCTCATGTACGCTAGTCAGTGGTATATCTATCCCCAGACTCAGGGCATGGATCTGGATCATGGAACTGGAGCAGCTCCTGTCTAATCCATGCCTAGAAAAGTCTCTCTTTTTTTGCACACTTTAACTTGGACTTCCCTCTTCTCATTTCTTCCCTCCTTTTCCCTTTCTCTTCCCTCAACACCCACAGCCAAATATGGTGACGGGAAAGAGCAACGTATGACACAAACAGCATGTACTTGTCTAAGTGGCCTGAGGTTCTTAAACCTAATTTCTGACCATCTTTTGCCTTCCTCTGGCCTTTCCTGGGCACAAGAGACTAGAGAGGGCTCTTCCCCTCCTTGTGCTCTTGGTAATTCCAGATTCAAAAGTTCCCAAGAGACTGGGAGTTTCTGAGTCCAATCCTTTGGCCAAGAGTCTCCTTAGAAGTAGATTTAAATCTTCAACTATGTGATTTTTAGAGAGGAAGAGAAGAATCGAGAGAGAGAAGAGAGCTTCTTGGGAGCCCAGAATCCTCAAGGGGACCCCTGGCCACAGCTTGGACTCACCACCACCTGTAAGGCAGTGTCCCAGCTCCTTGGAATTGTTTTCGTCTTCACTCAGGTCTTAACAAAGAGACAGACTGACCCGAGATGCTAAAAGCAGGAGGCCTTTGTCAAGGTCCACTTTAACTCACCAATGGAAGATGTGAGTCCCCTTAAGAAATACCTTGGTGGCTTAATGCAATCAAGGAGATACCCTGGGGACCAGGAATCCACAAATCCACTGAGCTCACTGCAACGTCAACAGGACAGAGAGTGGCCAATTGGGCCAAAGGCTGCCGTTTGGATGGGAAACACTGAAGTGCTTACAAGTTCTGGTCACTCCTTCTGGGTGGATAGGGGGGGAAACCAGGGTTTCACTTTATAATTTAGAGCAGGTTCACACTGTAGATGTGCTTAAATGCTGGGATCGCCACATATCACTGTAGCAACAGCAAAATTAATAAGGGCCAAAAGCTTTTACAGGGAAGTGTGAAGTCTCTCCTAGGTGTGTCTGCTGTGTGACATCATAGGCAAAAAGACCCTCAGGATCACCTGGGAGCATTGAGCCCAAAATAAGGATTCCAAGAGGAGAAGGACAGAGACGGCCTGTCAAAACAAAGGCTTTCAGTTTTTCTGGCCTGTGGATAGTGAAGGCATTAATACAACCATTTAACAGATGAAGAAAAAGTCTTGGAAAGGTTGAGTGCCTCCCACCAGGAGTAGTGGTGGAACTGAGCTGGGAACCCAGGTCTCTCCGGTGTTGTGTCCACTGCACTGCGTTGCCTCACACAGTACCATATTATAGAACATTTACGACAGCCTTGTTCCACACGAGCTAATGTTGCAAGAATATCACTATCAGCATGGAATGTTCAGACTTCTTTTAGAAATCAGAGTTCTTTGGGCCTGAAGAGTTTGCTCTTTTCTCCGAGTGACGACACTGCTGTGGGAGAGGAGGCCAGATTCCCCCAGCACCAGGAATCTGGGTGTGGACATCCCACTCCTTAGGAGGGGGCGGCACTTTCCATCCTGACGGGTTGTGCGGGCACATTCCTCCCGGAGTCACTGAGAATCTGACTCACTCACTCACACTGCGGCAATAACCTTCCATGAAAACGCTGGCTCGGCATGGCGGGCAGCGCCTTGTTTACACCGTAATGAGGTTCGCTGTCCGAAGGGAGGGAGAGGCAGGGGGAGCATCCTACATCTTGGAAAAGCCACGGAAGCCCCTGAATAACCCAATGGCACAAAAGGAGGAGCTTTGGCGCCTGCCAAGCCGTCGGAGAAAATGTCTGCTGAGAACTGCATCTGCCAGCTTCCTGACAAGGGGAAGCACTACAGTGGGAGTATCTGGAGCAGCCTAGAACCCTGAGAGTGGAAGCAGCCTGGCAGTGCCAGGGAATTAGGGGAGTGAGCCCCCAGAGGCTGCCATATTTGGTCATCACTGGGTTCTCCTTCAGGGGGGAGAAACATCGGATCACGGCGAGCTTCCTTTTCCCACTGTACCCTGTGGCAAGCACAGCTTTATTTCCCAAGAGGTGACAGCTGGTCACAGGAAATATTTCATAAGAGCAAAAAGACAGAAATACTGAGAAAAGGAAGCTTCCCGTCAAGACGGTGCTGGGGAAAATACAGGAAGGAAGCAATGGGATCCTTTGGGGGATGCATGCAGAGAACATTTGCCCCATTTTCCCATTTCTTTTTTCTGTTCCAGTGAAATGTTTTTGTGGATGTTTATCAGGTTGTTTGCTTAGGTCTCTGGTGGGACAGGAATAGCTGAATAGATCAATCTGAGCTGACTGAGCCGAGGCAACTGGGGTTAAGTGACTTGCCCAAGGTCACACAGTTAAGTGTTAAGTGTCTGAGGCCAGATTTGAACTCAGGTCCTCCTGACTTCAGGGAGCACCAGACCTTTAAGGGTCTCAGTTTCACACTGTGGTGAACCCCAAGCTCCAGAGAGGACCCTTACCAGAAAATACCCTCCATAAACATGAACCCAAGTCTGATGGACTAGTGCTGCTGGCCCACAAGGGATGAACATCAAGCTCTTCTCCTTCAGCACATACTGTGTCTGTAGAGAGGGAGGGTAATCAGAGGAACTGCCCACATAATTAAGAGAGTACCTTGTCTCTGGGAATGGAGTGTCTTGACAGGTTCATAAAAAGGTCGTAGTCTGAAGGCAGTACAGAGCAGGGACTCTTGCGGAGCACAGATTTAAAGGCTTCCCATATTGCTGAGCAGTTTTTGTCCCTGTAAAGGAAAAAACAAACAATGGTATTGGTTCCTTATTTGCAAAGATCCACGACTTTGATCCAATACTAATAAAGCACCTACCATGTGCTTAATACATTGTATTGTTAACAAAGATTTTTTAAAAATCCCCCCAATCAAGGAGCTTAAATTTGATTGAAACTTAGGTTCTGTTATCAGGAAGAGATCTATACACAGAAAAGGAAATACACCGTATTTACAACATATCGAATGTCTGGGGAGGGGGAAGGAAGGGACTGGATGGCTGGGTGGTGTAGTAGGGAGAGCACTTCTGGAGTCAGGAAGTCTCAAGTTCACATCCGGCCTCAGACCCTTCCTAGTTAGATCTATGCCCCTGGGCACAGTTTTTAAACTATAAAATGGAGATGATAACAGCATCCATCTTACAGGATTGTTGTGAGGGAAAAAAATAATGGCGGGGACAGCTATGAAAATAAATAGTTAGATAAGCTACTTGTTAGAACAAATAGAGGGTCGGTTCAGAGAGAAAGGTAAAATTTTGGAGCTGAGTTTTAAAGAAAGGCAGGAAAACAAAAAGGCTGAGAGATAAGGACGGAGATTTTTCATCTTGAGGGCACAACAGGAGAGAAGCTTCTTTCAAAGCAATGTTGGCCAAGGTCTGGTTGGGCTCAAAACCAGTGTACTTAATAATACACTAAGGAAAGGGAAGAGAAGGGAAGAATGTGTCCTTTCACATAGTCATTTTTACCAGATCAAAAATAAAAAGTAGCTTCCTCTTAATCAGTTAATTAGCATTTGTTAAGCCCCTACATTAAACTTTATTGGACAAGATAAAGAGAAGGAAGTTGAGTTCTGTGAATTGCCTAAAATCCTAAGTGTTTTCTTTGGTAATCAAAAAGTGATTAGAGGAAAGGAGGGACAGAAGGACACATTCAGTCAAAGAGGTATCATCCAGAAAGAACTAAGGAATACAATAACAAAAGCAGGACTAAATGGAATCAGGGATGTTCTCCCAAAAGTTCACTTTTGAAAAATTATTATAGCTTTTTATTTACCAGATATATGCATGGGTAATTTGTCAGCACTGACAATTGCCAAACCTTTGGTTCCAATTTTTCCCCTCCTTCCCCCCACCCCTTCTCCCAGATGGCAGGTTGGCCAATACATGTTAAACATGTTAAAGTATAAATTAAATACAACATATGTACACGTGCCCATGCAATTTAAAAAATCACTTTTGATGCCCTCAATAGTAATAGGAAAATGTTGGAAGAGGGCAAAGTTTTGGGGGAAAGATAATGAATTCTATTTTGGAGAAGCCTATTGTACCTAGATGCACCTAGTTGTCTATTGTATCCATATACTATACAAAACATATATAGTATATGTTATAGTACCTATATTTACCTATATACTATAGGTATGCACTATATGCAATAAAGATGATATATATTAGTACCTATATGTACCCATATGCCTCTAGTTTGAGATTTCCAAGAGGCAAGAGGCAAGAGACATGGAGCTAAGGAAAAGGACCAAGGCTAGGAATAGAGAAGATATAGGAATCGACTGCATAGAGATAATAATTGAATCCATGAAAACAGAAGAGAAGCCTAAGATTGCATGGGACACCAGGAGAAAAGAGTGCCTGGGAATGAAGCCAGCTGGCCCTGGAGGTGACCCTGCCCACCCTCTCTCCCTCAAATCCCATTCACTTCCTTGTCACACCTTTGAGGGAGGTTCACTTCCAGGGCCAGCTGGCTTCAGGGATCAGGAGGACTGACAGCGAAGCCATCTCACCTCCCAGATGTCAGAAAACACCACTTCTCTCGGAAGGAGCCGCTCCCTCTGACTTACCTGAGGTCCGGGTTCACCAGGAAGATATACTCGTAACACCTGCCCAGGAACAGAGACTCCAGGTGGCGGTTAGTGCCTTCCCCGCTCCAATGATACTCTGCTGCCCCGGCAGAGCCAGCGGCCGCTCCCCTCAGCACCAGGGCCCAGAGCAGCATCCATACCTGCAGGTTTAAGTTAGAGGGCTTCATGGAAGGATTTCCTGCTGAGGGACTCGCCTCCCTGCAGTGGGCAGGAAAGGGGGCAGAATATTCCCTGCTACTGACAAACGACCTGGTGTAAACAGCTTAGTTAGCTGGCTCAAGGAACAAATAACTTCCCAGATCTGGGCTCATAAAACTTTTGATTCCTTTTCCTGGTTCCTCTCCCTTCCCTCTCTCTTCCTCCTCCCTTCTCTCCTTCAGCCTGTCCTCTCCCCATTGGAACTTTTGAACCTGGCCAACAAAACAAGGCACTTGCTACAGTCAGCAGAAGTTCGACTTGCAAACCCTTCCTTTCCTTCCTGCTTCCTTTGATATTCTCTTTCATTTTCATTAAGCAGAAATTTCTTCTCTTTGAAAGAAAGAAAAAGAGGCATTTATTAAGCACTTCCTAGGCCCCAATCCTCATGTTAAGCACAGGAAGTGTGTAAAGACTTTTATTACTTTTAAAACATTTTAATCTAGCATTTACAATGCAGTGGCAAGAGGAGGCAGAAGTAGGAATCAGAAAGGTCAGGATTCTGGGCTTCACGCCTTCCAGCTTGGATTTCCTTATTTCCAAAATGGCAATAATAACAACTCAGCTGGTTGCCTCAAAAACTTGTTGAGAAGATCATTGTTTCTCTCTCCCGAGATGCAGTGGCTCGGCATCAGTTGCCAACCGAACATTTTAAATGATACTTCTCGTAGGTATCTTAAGCTAGACAAGCCTGAAACACAACTCATTACCTCTTTTGTCAAGCTCCACCTCTCTTCTGAACTTCCCATTGCCGTTGAGAGTATCACCATTTTCCGTCTTCTTTTATTCTTGATCCCACCTATCCATTCAGTAGCTCCTCAGTCTATCCAAAAGCTGTCACTGTCTCTCCCAGATCTCGGTCCACTCCTTTGTCTTTACCCACGCAAATTTAAGCCCTTATCTTGTTGTGCCACAATTTCCTTTTAATGTCCTTACCCAGTTTCCCTAATTGTCCTGTTCATTTACTCTGCCTCAGATTGTAACCATTCCCTCTTAATGTTAGGATAAAGGCCTTATATCTTAGACTGTCTTTATCCATTTTTAGACAGCATTAGAGTATCAGGAGCTTCTCCAGTGCCTTCCATTATGTCATCCAGGTGCCTCCCCCATTATGTCATTGTTCTTGTCACCCTATAAAAGAATCTGGTATCTGACATTCGCTGCTGGATTTTTGGAGCCCATAGTCTCATTCAGCCCTGGGACCAAACCATGGATCCATTAATCCCAGTAAATCTCTCCCTTTTAAATAAATTATTAAATTGTTCTCCAATCTCTATCCTGCTCAGTTTCTCGGGCATTACAGTCACATCCCCTCTGCACAGCTTTAGAATATAGAATAGAATATAGACCCTTCTCCCAGGGTCTAGAAAGAGGAAAAATCTCAACTAAGTCATTCTTCACTAGGAAGGACAGTGGCAGGAGTTCCTGTCGTGCTCTCAGTGTTCCTTCCACCTGCAGTCCTTGTACTGCAGTTACAGCCACAGCAGTAGTGCACGCTGGGGGAGCAGAGAGGAAGAATCCCTTTCCTTTTGTCACCCCAGGAGCTCCTCCCTCCTCCCCTTCATTACCCTGGAAAACATCCACATCCCTTACCTGAAACCACCTGAATGGAGACGTCACCATCAGGGACCTGCATTTGCCTCCATGACCATGGGATCTCTTGGAGCCTTCCAATTCTCCAGCAACCTTGATCCCTACCTGGTGGGAGGCTTGCATAATTCTGAGATTTCTGCTCTCCCATTCCTGCGCAGGAATGAGAGAAGGGGACTGCTAAGCCACAAAGGCAGTCCAGTGGGTAGGGCACTGAGTTTGCAATCACATGCTTGTGTTTGAATGCTGACTCAGATACCTCCTGACCCTAAAGAATACCTATCAGTCTAATATAAATGGAGATAAGAATAACACCTACTTAACAGTGTGGCTGGAGCAAATGAGAATGCTTTGCAGACCTAAAAGTGCTTAAATAAAAGCAGTGATGGCCCCAATGGCCTTTGGGCCAGAAAGCATGGATGACTTCTGTCCGGCGGGCCATCCATCTCGGCTGGACTCAAGTTCCTTCTTTGAACAGAAGAATAGGGGGCAGCTAGGTAGAGCAGTGGATAGTGCACCAGCCCTTAAGTCAGGAGGACTCGAGTTCAAATCTGGATTCAGTCACTTAAGTCTTCCTGGCTGTGTGACCCTGGGAAAGTCACAACCTTAATTGCCTCAGCCAAAAATAAATAAATGAATAAATAAGAACAGAAGAATATACTGGAAGAGCCATTGAATTAGAAGCCCAGTAGTTTCTTGATCATTATCACATCACAAGGTCTCTGAGATGAGGAGGTGGGGCTGGACATGACTCCCCACCCACCAAACTGGTTTATCATCTTCTGGTAGCAGCCTCTGTGTCTCTGCTCAGAACTTTGTTTATCTGTCCTTCTGCTAAAGGGGGAAACTCCATTGACACATCCTAGAAGAATGTTCAAGAATCAGGTTTGATAAGGGAGTTTTGACTAAGCTTTGCACAAGCTCAAATTTATATTTCCACCTTTTTAGAAGGCTTGAAGTGCTCCTTTCCAATTTTTGTCCATTATTTTTCGTTAGGCATTTAAGTGTGTGATAGTGTTGTTGCCTTGAAATGTTCTTTCAGATGTTGTAATTGTATTTGACTTTTTATGCATTTTCCTTTTATTCATAACTAAATTGTAAGGTCTTTAAGGGCAGGGATACTTCTTTAGGAGGCTTTGTATCATAAAGCACCTAAGGGAATGCACACACACACCTTGGCTGTGTGTAGTGTTAGGGAGGGGGCTAATCTTGGAGTCAAAAAGCTCTGTGTCTTGTACACTAGTACAGTACCTAGTATCAGCTAAGGAACCCTGGGAAAATCAATTAACTTCTCAGAGCATCACACAACTATTCACAAGTTACCAAAGAGTTGCCATTCTGCTTTGGTGGAAGCAGTGGCTCCATATTGATCAAAACACAGTCCTGGTCCCCTCTTCCCCTTTAAGAAAAGAAACACAATGTGGTTCCTAATTGGGGGGGGAGGGAAACTTTACTCCTCCAGACACCAGAAAATGAAATAAACAGGCTTAATCCAGGAATGAATAAAAATTAATGAATACAAAAGAAAAGAAAAGAAACAAAAACAAAAACCTAGAACATTATTTTCCAGTGTGCAGAGTCGAAACAGCAGGCTCATTCAAGGAGATGATAGTTGTATGCGAAACGTTTTCCTTTATGTTTCCAACTTTGTTCTTTACTTTGTTATCATTTGACATTTATATTAGCAAAATATTTCACAGATTTTAAAAAACTTTCATTACTCAGTGTAACTCCATATAGTAGATCAATATTACTTTTTCTCTTTGTAGGCAATCATTATGCTATATTTTTGCATTATTCAGTTATATTGGGTTTTTGTTTTGTTTTTTTATAATATCCAACTCTTCATGATTTGGTGATTTGTTTTCGTTTTTGATTTTGTCATTTCCTTCTTTAACTCACTTTACAAATGAGGAAACGGAGGTAAAAATAGTTAAGGGACTTGCCCAGAGTCACACAGCTAGAAAGTGTCCGAGCCTGCATTTGAACTCAGAAAAATGACACTGATTCCTAGTCCAGTGCTCCATCCACTGTGTCACTCAACTGCACATTCTGCTACACAATCATATTCAAGTCAAGATTGGAAGAAATCTTAGAGATCATTTAGCCTTTTCTCCTCACCTTATAGATATAATAAAGTGGGCAAGCCTCCTTTCCTTCCCCCCAAGTCACTTGCCTGGCATCAGAGAGCAGCACACTGGGAAAAATCTTATTTCTAGTGCTCTGAAGCACTGCTGTCAGATCCTGCCTCTGAAGCTTATCATCTACTTGACTTAAACAAGTCACTTACCTCCTGGGCTTCAGTTTCGGAATTTAAAAGGAAGGATTTGCCTCAGGTGACCTCTTAGGTCTCTTCTAACTTCAGATGTATGATCCTATAATAGATTACCAGAGTCAGGATTGGAATTCAGATCTCCTAAATCTGGAAAAAAAAACTGGATATCAAGTCAAAGTTTGCTTTTCTGAAAAGTCGGACAGCTTGACTTTTTCCTGGGAATTAGCACTTTGCTTAGGTTATTGAGCCATAATTTTTCTGCCAGTCAGCTACCAGATCAGTAAGAGAGCCATTTTGCAAATCTAACAATTTGAGTCACTACTGGGACCAAGGAGGAGGATACTAACTCCTCTTATCCAACAAAAGAACTTTTCTGGCCTGGCCCCATGAATATGACGACTGGGTCCAACCCTTGGAGAGCCTGACTGCCTCAGAGAAGGGTTATACTCCTTTTTCTCACTTTCTTTGGCTTAACATACCTTTGCTCCTCTCCCTTTTCCCTTGACCTCCCAAGGAAAATTACTTATAACTTAGGTTTGGCTCATGACTAATTTCCTTACAAAAAAAAATTAGAAAGATATTCAATGTACAATATGAATCAGTTATCAAACAGCTATTTATTTCCTTTACACTAAAGAAATACTCATCATACACATGCATACCTTGACAGGATACAGTAACTTCCATTCTTCTGGGAGGTTGTTGCTTAAAACTTTAAGATGTGATGAGGTTTCCAGATATTTTGCACAATCTAAATAATTCCCTCCAGACTCTTCTCTTCTGATAAACCCAGAGTTCTTTGGTCACTTTATCCAATGCAGAGATTCCCTTTGTTCTCAGTTAATTGCCAAGGGGGGACACGAGATTTTAAGATTTAGCAAATTTCTCCAAGATTGGTCCATCTCAACATCATTGCTGGAAAGAAAAACAAAGCAAAAAATAAAAACAGGCAGCCAGGAATTCTTAGGTCTAGACTCAATTCAACTCACCTAGTGGGAAGGCAGCCCATTTTTTATTCCTCAAAAGAAAGTTTCTAAGGGTGCTTATATTATTTATATGCAGAAAAAGAATGGAGACCATGGGAGCAGCTCCTTTTTTTTTTAAAGGTTCACTGAGTGGGCTCCTTTTCCAGCTAAAAACCAACAGGAGGATTGTTTCATCATTCCAAAGCACTCACCTTTTTCTGGGGAAAGAAGCATGGGATTAGAAAAAGAAGTTCTATTATTCAGCTACTTTGTGCCCAGTGCTATACTAGAGCTTTACAAATATTCATTTCATCCTCTCTTGATCAAATTGGGTATTTTCAGTGTTGTGAAAATATACGTGATGTACCAGGAGCAGACAGGACATATTGCTCATGCTCAGTGGGTCATGCACCACTGACAAGGCATGCTCCAATCTGCGTCAAGGGGAAGAAGGGGAATATGTTGGATTATAATTAACCTAGAAATTTAAAGCTATACAAAGAAACTACAATGGAAAAATGGAGGAAATCTTTTTGCATGTATTTAGAAAAATGAACTACTATTATAAAAAATAAAATATTATTCAGACAAAATGTTTTTCAAAGAAAATTTTGGATTTTCCAGATTGACTTAATACTTCAATGATTCCTAATATTGTCTTTCCAAAATCCCAGAGCATCTCCAGTCATCTCAAAATAACTTAGTGAAATTCTTTCTTAAATCCACAGATTTAATTTTAATTCACTTAAATTATTTTTAAAGTATACATCATATTAGCATATTAGCATCATTCAGGATGACCTTGAATAAAACACTTGACTTCTGTGGACATCAGTTTCCACATCCATAAATGAAAATTGTACTAGCTGAGCTTAGAGGTCACTTTCAACACTAAATATATCATCTCTGATTTTAAAATTGTGAGAGAATCAGAATAAGAGAACTAGTAAGAAATGCTACTGAACTAAACACTAATATTGTTCAGAATGTCTAGGAATAAATCAGATTCAATTTATTGGAGAAATGGTCAATTCTCTGTTTTAATGTAACTGGGGGGACTTGAACCAACAGATTTCATTTTCAAACTGGAGGACTCTGTACAAGGATGAAGTAATTGGCTGTTAAATTTCATCACTAAAGTGAATTAGAGTCTGTCAGCTATTGGGAAATATGCCATTCCAAGACAGATTTATCAAGTAAAGGAACTCTGCCTTTGAATCCAAACAATGTGGAATACCTCTTGTACTTTGCTGCATGGAATTACATAATAATTCCTTTGATTTGAAGGTAGAAGACTTAGTAGCAATATAGGTATGATTAGAAAGGGAAAAGTAGCCAAAGGAAAAGAATGATTGTTTAAAAATGAAATGTGGTTTATTTGGTATTTTTAAAGTGAGCCACTGTGGGAAGTATTTGCTGTTATTTTTGAAGTTGTTTCTGTTCCTGCTATGTGGTTTCATATTCCTTCACAATACAACTGCTCAACAACTTTTACTCTTTAACAGAGTACTTTAAAAGATTTGGGTCCATAGAACTAATAGTAATATGTACTTAGGAGAGAAAATACAGATTGAAGAATACAGTTTTGGACATTGCCAATTTGGGGATTTATTTTACTTGACTAAGTATATTTCTGACAGATTTTTTTCTGTCTTTTCCAAAGGGAAAAATGGAAGAGAGAGGGAAACTAAATGCTTGTCAATTGAAAAAAATAATAATAAATTCACAGAAGATAATGAATTACCTCCCACCCCCAAATAAACAGCTCATACATACCCTTAGAGAGTTTTCCTATGGCCCTGAGAAGTTAAATCAGTCAACCACAGCTAAGAATTTAGAAAGTTGTCACTATACTGTACTGAGAGATGGAGATCCAAAGAAAAGCGAAATCATTCTCTGCCCTTGGGAAACTTAATTTTTGAAGGGGAATAAAGCATGTAAGTAAGTAGGCACATATAAGAAATATTGTGGGATACTCTCCCAAATCCAGACAAGTATTCTTCTATTCAGCTTTCTAAGGAGGATCCATGAAGAATCAAGGAAATCTTTTCTAACATTAGTTCGAATCTGGTGTGTTTCTTACCCATTCTGTTAGCCACTAGTGATTGATTATCAATTATCTCAGTTTCACTGAATCAGTTAACATCAATTAGGTTATACCAAGAGATATTTTCTTCAAAGATACACAAAAATAGACATACAAACATTCTCTTGCCACCACATGGGGCACAGTCTCCTCTCATGCCCTGTATTCCCTGGGAAGGATGCCCTCAGATAATTCATTGTTCCTCAAGAGGTTTACTTCCAAAAGGACATGACTGATGGATGGACTGATGAGCCTACATCTTTGCTACCGCTGAAATGGACCACACAGGTCACCTTGTTCCTCACCATCTGACTGCCAGCCCATCCTGAAATGCTCCCTGCTTTCTGACTTCCTATGCCTCGAGCTCCGACCTTTTAAAGTTCACAAGTGCCTATCTTCAATTCCTTTCACCCGCAAGCAGAAAGCATTATATACAAACAGAGGCAGAAACAAGAGCAGTCCAGTAGGACTGAGATAGAAGATGGGCTATGGATGATAGCATATGGGGGTGGGGAGGGGATATTAAAATGAAAGACTAGAAAGGTAGGAAAAGGCCACATTAAGGGATTTGCCTGTGGTCATAAAGCTACAACCTGTGAGAGACAGGACCTGAACCCAGGCTGACTCTAAAGCCAGCTCTCCATCTCAGTTGTTGTTGTTGTTCAATTGTTTCAATTGTGTTTCAGCAGTGACTCTGTGACCCAATTTGGGATTTTCTTGCCAGAGATACTTAAGTGGCTTGCCATCCCTTCTCCACCTCATTTTACAGATGAGGAAACTGAGGCAAACTGTCACTCAGCTAGTAAGTGTCTGAGGCCACATTTGAACTTTGGAAAATGACCATCTACTGTATCATCTAGCTGTCCTATCCTCATCTTTTTCCCCTCCTTCAACCAGCGCTTAGGTAGCACAGTGGATAAAGTACTGGACATGAAATTGGGAAGCTCTGATTTCAATCTTGCCTCTATTTTCTATTTGCCTGTTTCCTCATCTGTAAAATGGGGATAATAGCACCTATCTCCCAGGGATATTGTGACTATGATATTAGATAATACTTATAAATAGACCTTAAAGCACTCTATAATGCTCGCTATTATTATTAAGGCTGAGACACATTTTTTAACCATAATTTATTTTTAATAATAGCTTTTTATTTTCAAAGTATATGCAAAGATAGTTGGCAACATTCATTCTTACAAAACCTTGTGTTCCAAATTTTTCTCCCTCCCTCATCCCTTTCCCTAGACCACAAGGAATCTAATATAGGTAAAACTTTTACAATAAAATATTTTAACATTTCAAGAGCTTTGAGGTTTTTGTCAATGGATATAAAGAAGTACTCTTCTTTTATTTACTAGATGGTATTTAAGAATGCTACATTCACAAAAGAATAGCGAAGAATCATGTATCTGTGGCCACATCTTCCCACCAATGCCTCACTCATTCTTTGAAGTTGGGATGCTATCAAAGAATTAGACCATGTTCCATAGAACATCTTATTGGAGAACTTATGCAGTGGAGTAACCAGTGCTGTTTTAGGGGAAGAGAAAGGAAGGGAGGCAAAGAAATAAACTGGTGGCTCATTGTTGAACTAAATTCAATGGCAGATTTTGACATGGGATATAGGATTTTTAAATATGAAATTCCTTTAGAGAAGTCAAGCAACCCATGGGGTAATTTCTCTTTATGATGCAGAGAACTAAAGGAGTAGCTGTCAATTGGGGGAGGGGTGGCTAAATAAATTTTGGTATATGAATGAAATAGAATATTGTTTGACCATAAAAAATGAAGAAAGAGTTCGTTTCGGAGAGAACTGGGAAGACTGGTGCAGAGAAAAGTGAATGGAATTAGGAAAACAATACAATGACAGAAACTTCAGGATGACTTAGAAAAACTTAATTCTGAATATCACCCATGATTTCAGAGGACTAATGATAATACATAATATTCACCTCATGACAAAGAAGTGATAGTATCCAAGGTACAGAATGAAATATACCATTTGTGTGTGTGTGTGATATGGTCAATGTGGGAATTTGTTTTGCTCGCATATACATATTGCTATTAGGCTTTTGTTTTATCTATTTCCAGTGGGAGAAGATAAAAGTGAAAGGACAAGAACAGAATATTTTGATAACTGAAAAAAAAACTTACTAACCCAAAATTCTTAATGAGTTGAATTAAATAGCTAGCTTATTCTAAGCTTATAGTCTATCAGCTCTCATAGTGGAAGAAATTTTCACTTTCACCCTTCAGATGTCAAGATGAAGAGAAAGAAAAAAAAAGATGGAGAGAAAAAAGTTTTTGTTCATTTAAAGAAAATGTGGCTTTTAAAAAGAAATACTGAGTGCTTGATGAGGTAATTCAAGGCAATTCTAATAGACTTACGATGGAAAGAGCCATCTGAATCCAGAGAGAGAACTATGGAGACTGAATGTGGATCAAAGCAGAGTGTTTTCACCTTTTCATTGTTGCTTGTTTGCTTGGTTTTTTCTCTCGTTCTTTTTTTTCCTCCTTTTGAGCTGATTTTTCTTGTGCAGCTTAATGAATGTGGAAATATGTGTAGAAGAATTGCACATCTTAACTTAGATTGTTTATTGTCTATGAGAAAGGGGGAGGAATGAGGGGAAAATTTGGAATACAGTTTTGCAAAAGTGAATTCCAAGAAGTATTTTTGCATGTATTTGGAAAAATAAAAAGCTTTTGTGAAAAAAAATAAACGTTGTTTGAGTCTACTATTCCTTCAACCTGTTATCCTAAACAGCTCTCCTGTTATATTACCAAACTTCAAGAAAAAGTTAACTAAGCTTTTTTTATTTCTACTTTTTTTGTTTTTTTGGTTTTTTTGGCTGAGGCAATTGAGGTTAGGTAACTTGCCCACAGCTAGGAAGTGTTAAGTGTTTGAACTCAGGTCCTCCTGACTTCCTCTCTCCACTGCACCACCTAACTTCCCCCTTTATTTCTACCTGCCCTCTTTATTTCTACTTCTTTACCAATTAAACAAATTAAAACAACTTTATACAATATTGTCTTTTTTATTTCACTTTTTAGTACAAATTCCTTTTTTTTTTCTTAAAAGTTGGTGGGTTGGGGGGTGAGGCAGAGATGGGCAGGTGGGGAACCTTTTAGAGGCATATTTTTAGGCCTGAGACATTATTAGGTTAAGTGGAGGGCAGCCAATTCCATCCTGCCCCTGCATCAACTTTAGGCATCTCATTATTGATGCTAATTGGCTTCAAGCATCCCATTATCTGGCCTGCAGGTTGTTATCTGACTCCCGGTAATCTTTTGGACTGAGCATCCTGGCCTAAGGGAAGAAATGCAACATTGCTAACTATGTTATCCCCAAGGCCAGGTAGCCTTGGGTTTATTGCTACATCATTGGCCACCACATTCCGGTGACTCCTCATCACTCCCCTCTGCTGCATCATCTTTTAGCTTCTGCTCTCTAAACACGCTATTCTACAAAGATCAGTCCTAAGGAATCTTCTTTTGTGTCTACATTCTCTGCTTACACTTATTCCCATGATTCCCTTATCATCTCTCTGCATGCTAGACTAGGTCCAGTTCTAATCTTTCTTGCGCACTGACAAACTTCCTGCTGGACAACCCTATGGAATATCCTCTCAGTACCTAAAACCCAGCAGGTCCAAAATGTAACTTCCTGCTCTTTCCCTTAGAAATCTGTACTCCTCCATTGATGCATTGTTGGTGGAGTTGTGAATGAATCCAACCATTCTGGAGAGTAGTTTGGAACTATGCTCAAAAAATTATCAAACTGTGCATACCCTTTGATCCAGCAGTGTTACTACTGGGATTATATCCCAAAGAGATTATAAAGAAGGGAAAAGGACCTATATGTGCACAAATGTTTGTGGCAGCCCTTTTTGTAGTGGCTAGAAACTGGAAACTGAATGGATGTCCATCAGTTGGAGAATGGCTGAATAAATTGTGGTATATGAATATTATGGAATATTACTGTTCTGTAAGAAATGACCAACAGGATGATTTCAGAAAGGCCTGGAGAGACTTACATGAACTGATGCTGAGTGAAATGAGCAGGACCAGGAGATCATTATATACTTCAACAATATTCTATATGATGACCAGTTCTGATGGACCTGGCCATCCTCAGCAATGAGATCAACCAAATCATTTCCAATGGAGCAGTAATGAACTGAACTAGCTACGCCTAGAGAAAGAACTCTGGTGATGATTAAAACCATTACATTGAACTCCTAATCCCTATATTTATGCACACCTGCATTTTTGATTTTCCAAGCTAATTGTACAATATTTCAGAGTCTGATTCTTTTTGTATAGCAAAATAACGTTTTGGTCATGTATACTTATTGTGTATCTAATTTATATTTTAATGTACTTAACATCTACTGGTCATCCTGCCATCTGGGGGAGGGGGGAGGGGTAAGAGGTGAAAAATTAGAACAAGAGGTTAATGCTGTAATTGTTAATGCTGTAAAGTTACCCATGCATATATCCTGTAAATAAAAGGCTATTAAAAAAAAATAAAATATATTGCAAAAAAAAAAAAAAAGAAAGAAATCTGTACTCCTCTCTGCCTAATTACTCCGATTTACAATCCCAGTCATTTTAGACTCTCCCCCTTCTTTCATCTACATGAACAAATAATTGTCCAGCCCACACTTTCTCTTCATCACATCTTCTATCCCCTTCTTTCCAATCACATCACTCTCACTTTAGTCCAGGACCTCATTACTTCTCTCGGCTCATTTTACTAATTTTCCACTTGAGGTCATTTTGACTACAGTCACTTCCCTCTCCCCTCCCTACTCCATAAAGTTCGCCAAAACAATCTATTTATTTTTCTACCCTGCTCAAAAACCTTTCGTGGCCCTCAATAACTTCTAAGATAATGTGTGAACTCCTCAGCTTAAAAACAAACTGTTTGAAACCTGATCTTTAATTTATCTTCTTATTTTATACTTATTTCATACTATCTTTTGCATAAAAACAGCTAGGTGCTAAAGTGCTTTTTCAGGTACTTTGTTAAACATAAAACTCCGTATAAACCAGAAGACCTGAGTTCAAATTCAGCTCTGACACTTAAGAGCTGTGTGATCCTGAGCAAGTCACCTATCTTGTGCCACAGTTCTCTTTTAATGTCCTGACCCAGTTTCCCTAATTTTCCTACTTAGTTACTCTGCCTCAGGTTATAACCATTCCCTCTTAATGTTTGATAGGATAAAGGTCTTATATCTTAGACATTATTAGAATATCAGGAGCCACTCTAGTACCTCCCTCCATTATGTCATCCTAGGTGCCGCCCCCCCATTAGGTCAGCCCCATCCCAGGTACCTCCCCCATTATGTCATCGTTCTTCTAACCCTACAAAAGAATCTTGTATCTGTATAAAGAAGGGAAAGGGACCTGTATGTGCACGAATGTTTGTGGCAGCCCTTTTTGTAGTGGCTAAAAACTGGAAACTGAATGGATGTCCATCAGTTGGAGAATGGCTGAATAAATTGTGGTATATGAATATTATGGAATATTACTGTTCTGTAAGAAATGACCAACAGGATAATTTCAGAAAGGCCTGGAGAGATTTACACGAACTGATGCTGAGTGAAATGAGCAGGACCAGGAGATCATTATATACTTCAACAACAATACTAGATGATGACCAGTTCTGATGGACCAGGCCATCCTCAGCAACGAGATCAACCAAATCATTTCCAAAGGAGCAGAAATGAACTGAACCAGCTATGCCGAGAAAAAGAACTCTGGGAGATGACTAAAAACCATTACATTGAATTCCCAATCCCTATATTTATGCACACCTGCATTTTTGATTTCCTTCACAAGCTAATTGTACAACATTTCAGAGTCTGATTCTTTTTGTACAGCAAAATAACGTTTTGGTCATGTATACTTATTGTGTATCTAATTTATATTTTAATATATTTAACATCTACTGGTCATCCTGCCATCTGGGGGGGGGGGGTAAGAGGTGAAAAATTGGAACAAGAGGTTTGGCAATTGTTAATGCTGTAAAGTTACCCATTCATATATCCTGTAAATAAAAGGCTATTTAAAAAAAAAAAAAAAGAATCTTGTATCTGACATTCGCTGCTGGATTCTTTGATAGTCTCATTCAGCTCTGGGACCAAACCATGGATACATTTGGTTCCAGTAAATCTCTCCCTTTCAAATAAATTATTAAAATGTTCTCTAATCTCTATCCTGCCTCAGTTTCTCCAGCATTACAATTTGTTTGCCTCAGATTCTTCAATTATAAAATAGGGATAGCAGCGCCTACCTCACAGAATTGTGAGGATCAAACGAGATCATATTTGTAAAGCAAGTGCAGGGCACATAGTAGGCTGCCATCAGCTGCTAGTGTTCTCTTACTCAAAAGCTCTGTATTAATTTACTGGTGTTATGTGCTGTGGAATTTAAGCAATTATTCTCTTTCTTTCTGCTTCTTTGTCTATCTCCCTCCTTCATTCTATCTCTGTGTCTTTCTGTTAGTCTCTGTCTGTCTCTCCTTCCCTCCCTCCATCCATCCCTCTCTCTCCTCTGTCTCACAGTCTCTGCGTCTCTCTTTGTGTCTGTCTGTCTCTGTCTCTGTCCATCATAAAGAACAGTGTTCAGTAGAACATCTTTCTTGAATTGAATTGTTTGTTTCTGCTAAACCACCTTCAATCGAGGCACAATCTTCTCTGACCTAAAAGGCTTATAAAAACAGTTTCAAGTTCTCCCCCAGTGGACCTTGTTATTTGGGTTAATTATGTCCCACTATGCCTCACTGTGGCGTGGAATTCCCTCACCTCCCCACCTCACCTAGAGCACAAAATAACATTTTAAACAAAAGTAATATATTATTCTTAAATTCAGGGAGAGGGTACACTCCTTTTTGGGGTACTATGTTAAATCATAAAGCTCTGTATAAACAGGTGCTATCACTGTCGTTATTTTGTTTGATTCCTTTTTATTCTTTCTAATAAAACTCGGCTACAAATAACAGCTCGGTAGGAATGAATGAGGTAAGTTTAAGAAAGGAATTCTGATGACAACTGTTGAGACACAGTTTAAGGATTACTAAAATATTTACTCTGGGTTAAAGGGATGTTGGGGAATTTCTCCACCCAGATCTGGGTCCTAAGATCCTCTAGGAGAATAATTCTTCCCATCCTGGTTGATTTGGGCAGTAATCAATGGACAGCAATGCCAGGGAACAAAGGGAGACAGACACATATATAGGATTCTATACATCCTTAAGGCAACGTTGCTATCATTCACTTATTTCAGTCATGTAAGACTCCTCATGGTTCCATTTGGGTTTTTTTTTGGCAGATACTAGGATAGTTTGTCATTTCCTTCTCTAGTTCATTTTGCAGATGAGGAAACTGAGGCAAATATAGGGTCACCTGGCTAGTAAGTATCTGAGGCTGTATTTGAACTCAGTTCATCCGGACCTCAGGCCTAGCATTATATTTACTGCACCACATAGCTTCCCCTAAGGCAACAGTACTACAAGACAAAAAAAGGAGGTTCACCCATTTTCCTTATTTGAGAGGCTGAATAACGGAATTAGATGTCAGGTCATTTGGGGAGAGAATATTTTAACCGTGAGCTTAGAACATGTTAACTCTGGGGTCTCGGGAGTTGCAAAGATCAGGCTTGTTCCAGTGAATGTTTTTGTCTGAGGTTAGTCTTATCAGAATATCCCATGGAGTTGGAAATCTCTAAGATAGTAGAGGTCTTCTTCAATATAGTAATCAGTTAAGTTTATCTTGTCTTTGCTAATCCCAGTGTCTCTATGTACTCGGCTCTGTGGCCGGTTTACTAGATTTCTAAGATTTGGATTTGTGTAAACATTTCTCCAAAATTCAGTCTACATCCTCTTCTAATGCTTTCAAGGAAGTCCTGGACCTATTATTGAGAAGGTGCTCTTTATTATTATTTTTCTTTTCTTTCCTTTGCCATTTGTTCTCCTAGTTTTATTTTTTCCCTTTATTCCTTTCCTTTTCCCCCTTCCCCTTTTTAGTTTCCACTTTCAATATATTCCACCTTGGTATATGTGCGATTCAACAAATATATAAATACCCAAGATGTGAAAGACATAGTGCTGGGAATACACCGAAGGAAAATTACAAATCTTGTATTATAAAAGCTTATTTCAAATAGAGGAGAAATAATATGTATACAAATAGGTATGATCCAAAAGAGAATGCTATTTGAAGTACAGCATAGATCCAGGGGAAAATGTCCTAGAAAAATCTGAGGAATGATTATTTTTGGTTGGAAGAGAGGGATCAGGGAAGGACTTCATGAGGAATGATTTATACCTGATGGTTCTGGTGTGGTGGTATACTCTGATGAGTTTTGGAAGAAGAAAATGTTTCACTGGCAGAGATAAGAGAAGATGTGTATTTCAGGAATGGCAGATGGTTTATATATTACAACAGCCAATCAAATTTGCCTGAATTCACAGTGGTCTGTAGAATTGCAGAATCATTGAATCTTAAAGCACAGGTCTTTAGGAGGCTTTTAATCTAAAACATCTAATCTATCTTTACCATTGTAATGAGGACAGTAATATGTCTAAGAAGACTAAAAATGTAGTTTATAGCTATATTATAAAGGGCTAAAGAGTCTGTATTTTCAAAGAATCTCAGAATTTTTTAGCTAAAAGTACCTGGTTGCCTGTTTAGTTCAACCTATACATGAAAGGAATCTGAGCAATAAAATAGCTGTCACATGTTCATCTAGCTTCTCTTAATGACTTCCAAGTCAAGGGTATCATAACTATTCAAGATTTTTGAGGAGGGAAAAGATGATTAGATCAATGTATCAGGAATTTTATTTTGGCTGCTATGTAAAAGATGGATTGCAGTAGATACAAACCAGAGACAAAGAAAATAGTACAGAGGCTCTTATGACAGCCCAGATGAAGGCAAGCAAACAAATTAGGAAAACAGTATTATAAAGAGGGACAAATGGGATGCAGAATAGACAGAACTAGTCAACTTTTTTGTGAGGATTGAGGGATAGAACTTATTTTTCACTATATCCAGCTAAGTCATTGATCAAATAGAAGTGAGGTCCAGGAAACTTCTTAAATAGAAAATAAAATGATAAAAGATTTAGCTGGCAGGAAAATTGAAGTTTAGAATGAAGATTCTCTTGAAAGGATTTCACAAAAAAGTGTGATTATAATAGAAGGTGATTATGCCATTAATAGAATGTTTCTTTTCCTGATTAATCAGGAAGGGAAAGAAGATACAAGGAAATCAGAAAGAGCACAGGACCTTCTTCTGATTAGGAATACTAGGGAAGGTCAACAAGTATGTCCCTCTCATTAGGGATAACAGTCTGTGCTGAATGAATAGGTTATCTGTAGACATGACAAAAAAGAGTATATGGGATCTTTTTGCCCAGGAGATGTTCATACTAGGAGAATTATGCAGGCGTTAAGACAAACTGATGGAATAGCAGATTCATATTTGTTTTCAATTCAACTGAGGGCTCAAACATTAAATTATTCTTCTTATAGTTGAATTTGTATTAATGTAATGTGCATATGATGTACCTCTTGTGTTTTGTTATTATTATACAAAATTATAAATACTTCCTTGGTTTGAATACACATTCTCAGAGGTACTTCCAACAATGGAATTAACTTGGGGAAAGAGGAAGGGGATTGTTATAACTTTTACTAAGTATTGCTTGATTTTTCTTGAAAATGGCAGGGGTGAACCCTGAAAATATGTCTCCTCTAATCTGTAAAAGAAGGGAGATTTGGGGTTCATCCCCCTCAAAAGGACTTGACAAGTTTGCAAGTCTACTGGTAATGAACAAGCTTTTCCATTTTGTAATTTAGTTCCTTAAAAAAAATTGTGAAGAATAATTTATAGTGTATCTTTTCAACCTTCACCTCTATTTGACCCACATTTCACCCTTGTTTTCCTTTGTATGTTTAGAAAGAAGTCTCTCCACCATTTCTCTTGGTATTTTGTTGTTGCTGTTGCTCTTGGTTACTGTATTTGGTTGCCCAGTATTTCTATTATCTGAGGTATTTGAGAAGCATATAATCTCTTGGGTTCTAATTTCTTCTGTGACTGTTTCTCATTTTCTATTGAAAATGAATCTTCTTTTACTTATATTTAGGCTCAGATTTGCAAGGTAGGTCACCTTGGGCTATAGACACCTTGAGCTTCATTGCTCTTCTGAATATGTTCCATTACCTCTTGTGTTTTCTGGTGGGTGCAGAATAATCTTGTGTTATTCAAATTTCCTTTCCTTTTGTTTGAAGACCTTTCCCCACTTAACTTAGAGAATTTGTTGGAATATTAAATTTACCCATTATTTTTCTTGCAGTTTACATTTTCAAGATGTGTGTGTGTGTGTGTATGTGTGTTTTCCTGGACATCTATCGATTTTAATTGGTTCTTTGTTTTCTGAGTTCAACAGTTCTGAGCAGTTTTCTTTTTACTAGTTTTTATGTTGTTCAGGATTTTTAACTTGTGTTTTCCAGGGAGATCTATATTTCTTTTTTCCCCTTCTCAATAGTATTTTATTTTTCCAAATACATGTAGACATAATTTTCAACATTCACTTTTGTAAGACTTTGTATTCCAAATTTTTTCCCCTTTTTTATGTTCTCTCTGCCCAAGACAGCAAGCAATCTGATATAGGTTAAGTATGTGTAGTCCTTTTAAATATATTCCCATATTTGTCATTTTGTTCAAGAAAAATCAGACTAAAGAAGAAAAAAAATCTTAAGAAAGAAAAAGCAGAGTCAGCTAGGTGGCGTACTGGATAGAGCACCAGCCCTGAAGTCAGGAGAACCTGAGGTCAAATTTGGTCTCAGACACTTAACACTGCCTAGCTGTGTGACCTTGGGCAAGTCACTTAACCTTAACTGCCTCAGGGGGAAAAAAAAAAGAAAAAAGAAAGAAAAAACAAAGACACAAAGTGAAACTATTATGCTTTGATCCACATTTAGTCTCTATAGTTCTCTCTCTGGATGTAAAATGTCATTTTCCATTCCAAGTCCATTGGAATTGAGACCTAACATTTCTTAAGTTGTATCTATACCCCAGGACTTCAGGATCATTATGTTTTGCTTGTATGAGGTTTTTAAATGATTTTTTTTTTGTTTCTGTTCTTCCAGATTATTCTTTACTTCTATGTATTTTCATTCCCATTAAGTTATCCTCTTTTGTTTCTTTGATGAGACTTGTCACTGCAGATTCAAGTTTTTGTATTCTGCCGATCATTTCTGCTTGCATGTCATAAATTCTGCTTTCACACTTTTTATTTCTTTTTAAAACCATTCAGAAATGGTGTGTTATAATTCCGTGCTCTTCTCAAAATCTAGTGTCCTCTGCCATATGAGGTGCTGAATCATTTTTCATCATTTTACACTATTTCTTCATAGATGCCTGAATTCTCTTACTAGATCTAGTTATGTTTCCATTTGCTGTTAACATTTTCCCCTTATCTATTTATGTTCAAAGTCTTGGAGTTTTCTTTCTCTTGAGATCTTTGGTAATTTCAGTCTTGCCTCCCTCATTTTCCTCTATTCCTTACTTTCTGATTCTTTCCCCTCTGGTGGCAGTTCCTCTGGAGACTGGATCTCAAGCCATGTGAGACTCCTCCCAAGCGAGGCAATTGGGGCTTCAGCAGATTGGATCTCTGCCCAAGTGACTCCTGAGGCAGAGAAAGATGCCTCAGCTGGTTGCTGGTTTCTTTCCCTCCAGCTTAATGGGTTGCCACACAGCCCTTCCCACCCATGGGTCCTGCCTTGTTTCTTCAGCTCTAGCACAGAATGTTGCTGCTATCAAAGCCTTGGCGAATTTCTGCCATCTGAAATTTGGATGTCCTCTGGGAGGGGGGAGGAGGGAAGGAAGGAGTATAGAACTGACCTCACTTAAAGCCCAGACACATGTCCTGCCCCAATTCCCTCTGTTCCTCAGTTCTCTGGCTGTAAAGCACAGAAAGGCTCCCTGATGGAACTACTTAAGCCTGAGCAAGTCTGCATTTTGTAGTTTGTGTCTTGGCAGTGGAAAAAAGAAGAAGGGGTGAAATGTGAAGTAGAGTTCTCTTGCAGCAGCCTCTGCTTCTACAGCCTTCCTGCTGGGGGCATGGTGGGTTGTGGGTTCTTGGGCACGGGGGTCCTGAATGAGCTCTTGTAAGGGGCAAGTAAATACTACAGTCACTTCTCTGCCATTGGTAAATTGAGTTTTCGGCCTGTTTGGATGCTTGCTGTCCTAAACCAAAAAGACAACTGAAATTGCTTTATGGCTGATGCATTGTTCCTACTTGGGAGAGGTTTGGGACGTAGGAGAACAGAAAAAAATGTCTGGTGCTCCATCTTGTTAGTCACGTGACTCCAAAATCCCTATAAACAAGTATACACACCTCTGTCAGAACTGTGTCATTGCTTTAAATCAGAGGCTCTTAATCTGAAGAGTTTGATAACTGTATTTACAATACATTTCTTTTCTTTTATAATCCTATGTTGTTGTTTTTTTATTTTATGGATTTAATAACATACTGAGAGTCCATACACTTCACCAGATTGCCCAACCGGGGCCAGGACATAAAAAAGTTTAGGAATCCTCATCTTAATTATTTCTACTAATTTGACGAGTATAAATTGTTTTAATTTGCATCTCTTATTATTAGTGAGTTTTACTGTTACAATTAAGAATAAGTGAGAATCAAGTGATTTTTTTTAATCATTTTTTTTCTCTTTTGACAATTGTCTGTTTATAGATCCTATATCTTTTACTGTGTTACTTGGGGAAGAATTCTTTATCAAGCAAATGATAGCACAAAACAAAATAAAGAAAACAAAATCCATATAACAAGGTTAACAAGAAAACTGTCCTGGTGTGAAGGGCTGTGGAAGGAGAGGACCTTTCTACAGATGTCTGATAGAATAGGAAAGGAATACAAATGTATAACATTAAAGTAGATAAGGGATCAAAAGATAGAATTTAAAGTTTTTCAAAGATAAATTTCAAAGTATTAACTTAATGAAAATGGCTTTAAATAAGCAATAATATGCTTGTCATCCCAAAGGACTCACTTTTGGGACTATTTCCTAAATTTTACTGAATAGAGCATAGGTGGGGAACAGAGCCAAGGATAGGCTTATGTGAACAAAATTACTCATTGGTGCTTATTTTGAAATAATTAAATACTGATAACTTACGAGTTTAACTATTAGGAAATTGCTTAATAAACTATAGTGGTCTATGTGGCTCAAGTCTGTTCCCACTTCAATCTGTCCTCCAGTAAGTCACCAAAGTGATTTTCCTAAAGTTTAGGTCTGACTGTGTCACTTTCCTACTCAATAAATTCCAAGGCTTCATATAATAAAAAAGAAAAAGAAAAGAAGTAAAAATCATAACAACTTTTACATAACAACCCAGCAAACTGGTAAAGATAAAAACAAAATGGGGATAATCAATGGTGAAGGGGCCATAGAAGTGAGACACACAAATACACCATTTTAGAACGGTGGATTAGTCTAACATTTTGGAAAGCAATTTTAAATTCTCCTAACAAAGTAATGAAAGTGTCCATGTTCTTTGACCAGAGATCTTGCTGCTAGGAATGTGCCTCAAAGAGGTCATGTACATCAAAATATTGAATGGCACTTTTTATGGTGAAGAATTGTAAACAAAGTAGATGGCAGTTGGGGAATGGCTAAACAAAGTATGGGACATGAATGGGATGAAATGTTATTGTGCTATAAAAACAATTAATATGAGCAATATGCCAAAAGGCATAGGAATACGTTTATGAAGTGCTATAAAGCAAAGTAGAATCATAAAGACAATATATACCAGGACTTTCAGAGTGTATACTAATTTCAAGAGCCAAAATATCAAATATAATGAAAGACAGACTACTGCCCCCCTTTTTTTATGGGTGAGGATAGTGTAAATTTAAAGCCTAATACTAAGAAAAAATTATGGACCAATTTCCCAAATGAATATTGGCAAAAAGTTACTAATTAAATATTAGGAGATTACAACAATATATAAAAGTTATTCAATGTTATGGAATATAATTGTTCTCTAAGAAATGATTAGTAAGATGATGTCAGAGAGACCTGGAGAGACTTACATGAACTGATGCTGAATGAAGTGAGTAGAACCAAGAGAACATTGTACACAAGAAGATTATACGATGATCAACTGTGACGGTTCTTTTCAACTCAACGTGATTCAGGCTAGTTCCAGTGGTTTTGTGATAGAGAAAGCCATCTGCAACCAGAGAGAGGATTGTGGGAACTGAATGTGGATCACAACATGGTATTTTCACTCTGTTGTTGTTGTTTGCTTCCTCGTTTTTTTTCCCCTTTTTGATCAGATTTTTCTTGTGCAGCATGATGGCTGTGGAGGTAGAGGAATGGCGCATGTTTGGCATATATTGAATGGCTTGCTGTCTGGGGGAGGAAATGGAGAGAAGGGAAGGAGAAGAAAAGATTTGGAACCCAGGGTTTTGTGGGGGTGAATGTTGAAGACTATGCGTATGTTTTGAAAATAAAAAGCTTTATATTAAAAAAAATTATCCAAAATGTTAAGGCAGAGTTACATATAAGGGTTGTCCTTCGCTTTTAAAGATTGAAATGACATTCTATGTTGGAGTCAAGTACAGGGTGTCCAGCTCTGGCTGATCAGACCAATATAAGCTCAGAAGGTTCTACAACAGGGCAGGCAAAACAATCCACATTAATATTGGGAGTGGAGATGTCTCATGTTTCTTTTGAGCTGCTGCAATGCTGCTTAATTCATACGTTCTTTGATACAGGAACATCATCCTGGGTGCTCCATTGCCAGTATCTTCCATGTCATGCAATTGATTCTAAAATTCTCCAGAGACATTGAGTGTCTTTGTGTTGCTTCTTCTAACCTCCATGTGAATGCTTGCTTTGAGAGCGTTCTCTGTAAAACATTCTGGGCAAACATACGTTTCGTATTCAAACAATGTAGTCTGCCCATGGGAACTACGTTCTCTGAAGTAAACTTTGAATGGTTGGCAGTTTAGAAGGAGAAAGGACTTCAGTGTCAGGTATCTTATCTTGCCAGGGATCTCCAGAATCTTCCTAAAACAATTCAGCTGGAAGAGATTCAGTTTCCTGGCATGGTGCTAGTATATTGTCCAAGTTTCATAGGCAAGCAACAGTGAGGTCAGAACAATGGCTCTTTAGTTCGGTAGGCCATCTAGGGTTTCTTTTCTCTCACACTTTGCTTTGGAGCTTCTCAAACACTGAGCTGGTTCTGGCAAAATGTGCATCAAACTCATCATCTGTAGGTCCATCCCTGGAAAGTATATTGCCAAGGTGTGGACGAGTGAACTTATCCACAGTATTCAGAATTTCTCCATTTGTTATAACTAACCATTCCAGATGTAAATGTGATATTGGCTTGTGGAGAACTTGTTTTTTTTGGGTATTGTTAGGTCAAAATTAGCATAAGCCAGAAAATCTATTCATATTTTGTTGAATCTCAGCCTCAGAGGTTGTATGCAAGCCAAAATCAGATATGTAAAGCATATGTCTGGTTCAGCATCCAAATTAGCAACATGATTCAACAGATAAAGAGAAAAAAGTGAAAAAAAATCTTATCAATATATAGAGAAATAGTGATTTTAAAAATTCAACATTATTTCATGATAAAAATATTAAAAAGCATGAATTTTAAAATCTGTTATATTATTAACTGAAGAGAAAAGTTGAAGAATAATCAATACAATAACTGTAATATTATAATCAACTTTGAAAGACCTGGTAACTGACATATACAATGATCCACCATAATATCTACTTCCATCTAGAAGGGAATTGATGAATTCAGAGAGTAGATTGAAGGTTTTTTTTCCCTTCCTTCCTCCCTCCCTTTTTTTCTTTTTTTTTGTAACATGGCTAACATAGAAAAGTATCTCATATGACTATACATATTTGTGATAGGTTTTATCTTTCTCAGGCAACTAGATGATTCGGAGGATAGAGTGGCCATTATGGAGTCAGGAGGGCCTGGGCTCATAACTGACCTCAGATACTTACTAGCTGTGTGATCCTGGGGAAGTCATCTAATCTTATTTGCTTCAGTTTCTTCATCTATAAAATGAACTGGAGAAGGAAATGACAAAACGTTCCAATGTCTCTGTCAAGAAAATGCCAGAAAAGATCGTGAAGAGTTGGATATGACATTGACTAATTGACAATTGTCTTTCTTGCCTTCTTAATATGAAAGGAGAATTTGGAACCAAAAAAAAAGGTCTCTGCTTAAAAAAAAAAATGGAAAATGATGGCTCATTTCTGTACAAATTCTCTATTCAAACTCCACAGGAGAGACAAGCTTCCTTCCTCGTAGGGAAAATGGCTCATGGGTTAAGGAAAAGTAGTGAGTGCTCAGAGAAATGAAGGCATTCTGCCTGCTGCCCTCAGCATCTCTTCTTGGAAGGCAAGGAAGCAATGTTGCCATTCTCCTACCTCTTACTCTTAACTCTTTTCTTTAACAAAGCCTTTCAGGTGCAATTTCTGTTGCAATATACAAGATATATGGAATTCTGAAGCCCTAAAACTTTCTCCAAGTCACAATAACTTCCTTGCCTCAGGCGATTAGCATGTATTAAGCTACTATGTATCAGGCACTGATAAGTGCTGGGGAGATAAAGACAAAGAAATAGTGGCCAAGAATTCAGTCATACCCTATTATTGAACCAACTCCCCCAGTAAAGCCAGTCTCAAATTTTCTACAAAAGGTGAATGAGAAAATAGAGTTCAATAGAAAAAAGATTTAGGAAGAAACAGAACATATGTTTCACGTACAACTATATTTAAAATTATCTTTAAAAATCTAGAGTTCTATTTCATTTCAGTAAGCTGATTCCCTTTCCCTTTAATATTATTTACTCTTAAAACTATTTTATGCCCAGTCCAAGATGTTCTTGAAAAATCTCACAGCAGTTATTGATTGACTAGTTTGACTGATAACGTTACTAACTCTGGTTTTAAGTGAATTAGTAGTTTAACTTTTTTTTTTTTTTTAATAACGTAGTATTTGATTTAAGCCAACAACTAGGAAAACACAGTTTTGCATCATGCACACATACATGTACAATGGTGAACTTTTAGAAAGAATCAAATAATTCAATTTAATTTTTCATCTGAAAATCTTGATTGTTTTGAGAAGAATTAATGATATTCTATCAACCCTGGTTTTATGAAACCAGGAATTTTGAGTTTATGGAAGAGCATACGATATGAGGCTGGGAAATAATTTGGTATTAAATCCAAATTTAATGTACATTTTACAGTTGAATAAACTGATACCTAAAAAAGAGAAGTTATTTGCTTAAAGTCACAAAGACAATGATAGTTTACACAGATAATAAGAGCTGGGATTTGAATTTTAAAGGATACTCTTTCTTTAAATTCAGTGTTTTCACTGATCCATATTGGTTCTTTTGTACTTTTTACTACTTTCCACTTCACTATACTCTCCACTCTCCACTCCACTGAGAGTATATAGGGTATTCTCAGTTCAACAAACACTTTTTAAGTGCCTATGGAGCCAGAGTACTAATATATCTTTCTTTCCCGGCACTAGGGAAGCATTTTGTGTATTATCACTATAAAGTGTAGTGCTTTTTGACCCTCATCAACAGGGTATCCGCTTGGAATATAGCTGGCTCAGCTCATCTGATCTCTCTGGTGCCCAACAGAAACCATCAGTAGGGTGGTTGGCGAGGGACAGAGGTGTGTAGTGTGTGGTCATGGAACAGAGAGAACGCACCCGGAGAGGTCACTGGTCTTTATAGATGGCTCATAGCCACGACCTTGGCTTCTTTGGCACAGGACTAACCAACTATAACCCAAAGTGATAATACTTACTCAATATTTTCCATTTCTCTCTCCTGAGGGTAAAAGTTCATTTTCCTTCAGCTGGCTATCTAATGTGATAAAATGCCACACTAGTCAGCTTCTGGAGTAAGTGTTAATGGCCAGCTGATGGGAGATCCATTCAGCTTTGGAAGGGTAAAGAAAACCACTGCAATTTATTTCATGCTATATTTTTTTCCTAGTTCATAACTTAAAGCAAACTCAACCGAATTCATGTGCAGGACCCTGGGTGGGACGAAGTGTGTGTGTTTTATAGTGGGGTGAGGGGTTCAGAGAACAGCAGGGCTCAGATCTCCCATCATAAGGAACCTCTCAGGGTGAATCTATTCTTTTTTCCCGTAGCACACTGTTTGACATCCCTGACTTATAAACCTATTATAAGGTAGAATATTTCTGGGAGCCATTGCTGGAGAAAGCCAGAGAGAAAGAAGTGAAGAAAGACAAGAGAGTAGGAGAAGGCTAAATAACCTGGCAATCCCTCCACCTGGAAATAAGAAATGCAAATAAAGATAATGCCTAAAGAAAGGACAAGAGGCTGCAACTGGTACTAAAGAGCAAGGGCTTTTTGAGCAGGTGCCCCCCCTCCGAGTCTGATGGGCTGATGGCCATGGCTGTGCCTGGGGGGGGGGGGGGCTACCCAGTGGGCTCGGCGGGAAGGTGTGTCTGGTGTGATCCAGGTGCTCGGTGGCCATATAAAGACCTCCTACCTCTGACCTTCCTGCAACTAGACCTGGATTCTCTCGCTCACTATCCTTTCTACCAGTTGCCACGTGCTTGTTTCCCGCTCCGTGTCTTTGTGTTGTTGTCTTCTGCCCTGCGACAGTTCTCCCAGGGGCCCCGAGCTTGGGCAGGGACCGCCAGGACACGGGGTGCGCTGAGGGGAGGGAGGGCCCGAAGGCCACTGGGCCCCTGCCTGGAGCCGCCGCCAGTCTGTGCTTGGGACGTGGCCCCTCAGAAGCCGGGGCCCCCCTCAGAAGCCGGGGCCCCTCGTGTGTCCGAAGCGCCTTCCTTGCGGGGGAAGGAGGCGGTGAGGGATACAGCGGCTCTCCCGCCCGCCTGGGACGGCCGGTCCCTTCGGCCTACGGCCCCACTGCCCTCCTCCTGCCCCGAACGGGTGCGTCCGGCCCCGCGCCCCCTTCCTCCCAGTAAGAGCTCCACAATTCACGGGCGCCTTTCGCCCCTGGAAGCGCGCACAGGGCAGAAGCACAGGCTTCAGCAGGGACGAGGCGCCCGCAGGCACGCGGCGCCCGCAGGCACGCGCTCCCATTCTGGAGGCGAAGAGGCCCAGGGCGCTCCGGAGATGGGCGCCAGCTCGGCCCCCGCCCTTGCCCCCGCAGCCCCGGGCCCCCTCCCTCCTTGTGCCCCCGCGCCCCGGGCCCCCTCCCTCCTTGTGCCCCCGGGCCCGGGCCCCCTCCCTCTTTGTGCCCCCGCGGCCCCGGGCCCCCTCCCTCCTTGTGCCCCCGCGGCCCGGGCCCCCTCCCTCCTTGTGCCCCCGGGCCCGGGCCCCCCTCCCTCCTTGGCCCCCGCGGCCCGGGCCGGCCCCTCCCCCTTGTGCCCCCGGCCGGGCCCCCTCCTCCCTTGTGCCCGGCCGGGCCCCTCCCTCCTTGTGCCCCGGGCCCGGGCCCCCTCCCTCCTTGTGCCCCCGAGGCCCCGGGCCCCCTCCCTCCTTGTGCCCCCGAGGCCCCGGGCCCCCTCCCTCCTTGTGCCCCCCGCGGCCCCCTCCCTCCTTGTGCCCCGGCCCCCGCGGCCCGGGCCCCTCCCTCCTTGTGCAGGCCCCCGGGCCCGGGCCCCCTCCCACTGTGCCCCCCGCGCCCCGGGCCCGGGAGGCGGCGACGCCGCGCCCTTGGCCCGGGGCGCCAGAGCCGGCGCTTCCGGGAGCCGCGGTGTTGGCCCAGCCCGCTACAAGCGCGCTACACGCCGGAGCTGTTGTGCTTGGCACGGCCCGGGGGAAGGGAGCCGGCAGCGCGAGGCGGGCTGGGAGATGCCCGGGGGGGAGGGGGGGGAGGGAGGAGGCCGAGCCGCGGCGGCAGGCTGCGGAGAGCCGAGCGGGGCAGGCCCGGGGCGTGCAGGGGCTGAGAGACGGGCGGGGCCGCGGGGCCGGGCAGGGCCGGGCACCGGCGCACGCAGCAGCAGCAGCAGCCAGGCCGCGAAGCGCGCGCCTCGGTCCCGTGCGCAGGCGCCGGGCCCCGCCCCTCCCCCCCTCTCCCCGAGCCGCATGGCGGGCCTCCCCCCGGAGGGGGCGCGCGCCTGACGGCACGGCGCCGGCGCATGCGCGCGCAGGGGAGGGGCGGGCGGCGCGCGGCCGCCTCTGCCCGGCGGTGAGGGAGTCTATGGAGAGGCGGCGGCGGCGGCGGCTGAGGAGGCGGCGGCCGAGGCCATGGCTCCCTTCCCCGAAGAGGTGGACGTGTTCACCGCCCCGCACTGGCGGATGAAGCAGCTCGTGGGGCTCTACTGCGACAAGGTAACCGGGCCCTCCTCCGATCGGTTCCCGGGGCGGCGGCGGCGCGGCGGCCGAGGCGGCCCCGGAGGCCTGCGCGGAGCCCCCGCCGATTCCGGCCTAAGCCTGTCGCCGACCCTCCCCCCCCCCGGGCCCCGGGGCCTTGAGAGGGAGGCCTCCCCAGGGACGAGCTACGAGCTGGAGGCCCGGGGGCACGGGGGAGGGGCAGCCGTCCAAGCCCCTCCCCCCTCGGAACCCCGCTCTCTGACCCCCTTCCCCATCTGAACCCTGCCCTCTGACCCCTCCCCAATCAGAGCCCCGCTCTCTGACTCCTCCCACACGGGAACCCTCTCCTGGTCCCCTCCCCCGGCGGAACCCCGCTCTCTGACCCCTCCCCCGGCGGAACCCCGCTTTCTGACTCTTTCCCCAATCTGAGTCTCCTCTGACCCTCTCCCTGTTGAAACCTCGCTCTTTGACCTTCTTCCCCTCTGAACCCCACTCTGACTCCCCTGTCGGAATCTGCTCTCTGACCCCTCCCCTCCCTGAACCCCCTTCTTTGGTTCCGTCCCCTATTTGAACTCTGCTCTCTGACCCCTCTCCATCTGAACCCTAACCGCCTCCCTCCCCCTCCCCATTTGCCCTCCTCAGCCTTTCCCTGCCCTCCCCGTGGCCCCCTCCCCTTCCTCCCACCCGTTTCTCCCTCTGCATCTAACCTCCTCCTCCATCTCTCTGACCCTCATCTCACCACCCCCTCTCTCAGGGTCTCCCCCGCGACATCCTCTGCCTCCCAGTTCCGATGGGACCCGTTCTATGGGTCCCATCCATAGACTTCTCTCCCCTCCGCCCCGTTAATGTGTTCTCTGAGGGCCGAAGTGGGCTAGATCCTTGCTGCGTTCCCTGAACGCTCCCAGGGCCCGAAGGTGGGGGTCTGTTGGGAGGATCCCCTCCCGAAGGAACCTTCCCCAGGGACTTGGAAATATTTCTCCGAGCTCGGCGGCGCTTGGGCGTGAAAGCAGCCCTCCCCTGTGTGACCTCGGGCCTCAGTTTCCTCGTCTGTCCCAGCCCCGAAGTGTTGTTGTTGTGAAGTCACTCAGGCTTTTCTGGCCCGGCTGTCTAAGAATAAAGAATGCTCTCAAAATCCCTAACTCGGAGGTAGATGGTAACGGGAGGTGATAGATGATCTCTGAGGTAATCTGTAGGATGGGCGAAGTAGGTACTGGCCATCTTCACATTTTAGAGGCTACTGACCCTGAAAAACAGAAAAGCTTGTGTGTGTGTGTGTGTGTGTGTGTGTGTGTGTGTGAGAGAGAGAGAGAGAGAGAGAGAGAGAGAGAGAGAGATTACCTGGAGGACATTACAGTGATTGTTCGTTATAAACCTCATGGATGGATGCAGAGGTTTAATTATTCTATCAGGCTGTTTATAGGTTAGTACCAGGAACAGCACCTTACACTGTTAAATCTGCATTTTGTGGCCTTTTAAAAAGTGATTTGCCCGTGTTTACAGATGCTGGCCAGAAAGAAGCGTCTATACCTCGGAGTCTTGGGTCTGAATCCCCTTTTGCTTTCCAGCCAAGTGACCCTAGGTTAGTCACTTAAACTTGAAGGGTTTCAGTTTCTTCATCTATAAAGTAAAAGGCTTGGATTAGGTGACCTCTAAGGTCATTTCCAGCTTTGAATTCAACAGTGTTATGAAATGGCCAAAGATAGAAAAAGCCTGAGAGGGAAAATCACGTGACTTGAACAGTAGACATAGCTGGTATTATAGGACGGAATAGTTGGTTGTTTATTAGTAACTGTTTAAAAACCAACTTTCGCACTGGGTGATCTCTACACTGTTGTGGCTTCAGATGAAAATGGGGTATTTAGTATCTGTGATTTTTAAGTCTAAATGCTAATTGATGGGAGAATCTGGGTTGTGAAATCCGGGCCCATTCGTTTCTTTGGTGGCTGATCTGCCATTTTGCAATGGAAATGCTCCTTTTTTTCCAGTGAATTAGAAATTATAAAAAAATTCTGGTGCGTCTGAAATGGTTTAAAAATTGAGAAAAAAAAATTTACGGCTATTCCCGTAAATATTTTAAGTTACATACTTGCCATTTTACTCATTAGCTTGTTTAGAAAAAATGTCTTCCTTTTGGTCAGACTGTTAACATTGAGCTTTACTTTGACAATTGTATGAGATAATCACGTTTTGATGGAGTAGCTTCCAAATGAGTGCTTTTTATAATGATGAAGTTATCCTCATTCTCCATGGACTAACTAGTCAATAAATGAAGGGGGCCTACCGAGTGCTTGGCACTCTACATTCCAAGCCCTTAAAACAGTGGGAAAGGTTGTCCTGTACCTCCAATACCCATCCTTCGATTTCTGTGAAGAGCTAGAAGTTCTAAACGTGCATGGGGGAATCTTGAACCTTTTGGTTGTTGGAAAAGGATTGGATTCCATCCGTGTAATAGCCTTTTGAGTTCCTCCAGGGATTAAAAATTGTGTTACAGCCTTCAGATCCTAAGTGGGGACCTTCTCCAGTTAATGTTTCAAGCATTAGATAGAAAAAGTTATTCTTATTTCAGATAACATCCTAAATTCTGAGGCATCATCTCACTCATATTGGCCACTTATACCCAGACAAAATATCTGCCAGTGCCTTTTTTTTTTTTTACAAACTTTGCAACTTAACCCTCTGCTGAGGAAAATCACTCCTGCAACAAAAATGACATCTGCTCAGAAACTAACGGTTGCCTGGAAACAAGACTGTGCTTGCTCAGGGTGACCCTGCCAGGACATATCAGAGGCTGAACTTGAACCCAGGCCTTCCTGAAACCTGCTCCTTTTTTGCCACCTTCCCTCTCATACATTTTAAAGAAAAGGCTACAAAGTATGTGTCGTTTCCATTATAATTGTTTGGTGGGTAGAGAGATGGAGCACTAAGTAACTGTCGTCGATTTCTAGTTCACTATCAGTTAGAAATGGACAAATTGAAAGCTGTTGAAGCAAGTGGGCATCTCTCCGGCACATTATAGAGCATGGCTTAGAGTCAGGAAAATCGATGTTCCTGCCAGCTGTTTAACCCTGGGCAGCTCATGTAATCTTTGTCATCCTCAGTTTCCCTATATGTAAAATGGGGGGAATAACATCAACTTCTCGGGTTTGTTGTGAGGATGAAATGAGGTAATTGTATTTTAGCACAGAGTAGATGCCATGTAAATGTTAGCTATTAAGTCTCTGGCAACAGTCTTAAGTTAGATTTTGGTAATGTCCGTGACATTTCCTTTTATTTCCCAATTGTTTAAAGTTTTCCAAAGGACTTTTACATTTGTTAAACCAACATCAACTCTGATATAGATAGGGCAGTTTATTTCTCTCTTGCTGATGGGGAAGTAAATACTGAATAGCTTGCCCAAGGTCAATACAGGCAGTTAGCAAAGAATCACAGCAAGAATCCAGATCTCCTAAACCTATACTGTCTATTACTTGAAATCATTAAATTTCATTTTTTAATATGTGAAACTTCACAAATATTGATCAGTGTTCCTTTCCACTATGATAGATTACAACTTGACTGTACTTTGCCTTCTGAGTTTTTATGACTGAAAAAATTTCCTTGGTGACAATCTTAATTGTGATGTTCCTATCCAAATGTAGATTGATAGACGGACAGCAGAGTGCTATAGTCTATCACTGGGACCTGTAAATTGAAGCTTTTTTGGTTTGGCAGGACCTTTTTGAGGGAGTTCTACAGAACCAGGACTACCATCCTACCACTGAGATGCTTTGAAGTAGGACTTTAATGGGACATATTTTTCTAGTAGGTAGTTAAAGACTTTCAGTAGTTTTGACCTTTTACTCAATTTAAATGAATTGGTGAGGATTTATAGTATATTTGGAATCCTAGTACATTCCTCTTTAGGCTTTTTTTTTTTTTAAATCTATTCAAGGATCTACTTAATTGGGGGAAAGGGAAAGAGGGTGATAATGATCTCATATAAAATGAGGGTATTTTATTTAGTTTACTAGAATATTTCTAAAATACATAAATTTGTCTATTTGATATATTACAGGATTATAAATTTCTCTTTTTCAAATAACAAACATTAAATATCTACTGGTACTTACTTGTTTGGTGGTAGAAACAGATCTCAACAGAGACTCTAGTTGCAGGGATTTTGTTTTACATTTATTTAATTGGAGGAAGTGAAGATATATCTGTAATAGTTAGCTTTGATACAAAGGACAATGTAAGTGCACATGAAAGGTTCAGTTTGAATGGATAATAGCTCTGATTTAGGTTTTCTCAAAACACGCCCCCCCCCCTTTATTTTTTTTATTTTTTTTTTTTTTGGTGAGGCAGTTGAGATTAGTGACTTGACCAGGATCACACAGCCAGGAAATGCTAAATGTCAGAATCTGGATTTAACTCAAATGCTATTGACTTCAGGGCCGGTGCTCTTATCCACTGCACCATGTAATTGCCCCCATGATATAGCTTCTTTCCAAAAACACTCTTGTAAAGCAGTGTTAGTCAGGACTTTTTAATCATTCATTCATTTGCTTTTGTGAAACCTTGTGTTCCAATTTTTTCTCCCTCTTCTTCCTCCACCCCCTCCCCAGGATAACAAGCAGTCTGATACAGTTGTTCTAAATATATTTACATATTTATCATCCTGCACAAGAAAAATTAGATCAATAAGGAGAAAAATGAAAAAAATAAAACAAATGACAACAACAAAAAAAGTGAAAATACTATCTATGCTTTAATCCACATTCAATCTCCATAGTTCTCTCTCTGGATGTGGATGGCACTTTCCATCGCAAGTCTTCCTGGAATTCCCTTGAATCATCTCATTGTTGAAAAGTCTATCACACAGCTAGCTGATCATCACATAATCTTGTTACTGTGTATAATGTTCTGTTAGTTCTGCTCACTTCCCCTCAGCATCATCAGTTTATGTAAGTTTTCTCCTGCTTTTCTGAAATCATCCTGCTGGTCGTTCCTTAAAGAACGATAATATTCCATTACATTCATAAACTATAATTTATTCAGCCATTCCCCAACTGATGGGCATCCACTCAATTTCCAGTTCCTTGCCACACAAAAAGGGATGCTACAAATACTCTTTAGGCTCTTTAGGTCAGGTTTTTAACATACATATAACTGCAGATTTTTTCTCTCATAATTTTTTTTTTAATATAAAAACCTTGCTTTTTTGTGTAAAATCCTTTTAGTATAGCCAAAGCCATTCAAAATTTCAAGTTATTTTTCCCACTTGTTAAAGAGAATGTTCATCACTTTCATTTTTGAGACATCTTCTTCAGGCTTTTAAAAAATGACAAATTATTTGCATTGATTTAATTAGTGTTTGTTATGTAGTATGGAGTGTTTATCATGTAATGTGAGCTATACCTCTAAACCCATTTTTCACTTTATATCAGTTTATTTTATTTTATGTCATTTTCACATTACATACTAGTTTTACTGAGAGTCCTTTTTAGTCATGGATTTTATCATATGCTACCCTGTGAAATCCTATTTCTGGGTTCTCTTCTGTTGTATTGACTTTTTTTCCCATAATTGTTGCTTTATAATAAATATGGAAATCTGATAAGACAAGTCCTGTCATTTCACTTTTTATATTCTTCCCTGCTAGAATTTTGTTGTGACTTTTAATTATAAAGTAAACTTGATAGTGTGATTGGTATTTTATTCTGCAAATTATTTTGGAAAGAACTTAGATCTATTGATTTATTTATCTCAGTAAAGGAGAGCCCTATATTTTTTCAGTTCCTTTATTTCTCTCAAAATAATTTTGAAGTTGTCTTGCTATGTCAGTGCCTGTATTTGTATTATAGTGTAAAAGATAACTTTGTTTCTTGATTTTTGCTCCTCCATATATCAAATTGGAGATTACTCTTGTTTGATGTCTTGTTATTTTAGTGAAAACATTTATTATCTCAATTCATCTCCTTTTCTCCCCACTTTTCTCCTTAGAGATCTCTTCTGCTCCCATGTGCTCAATTATCAGCTCTGTACAGATAACTCCCAATTCTTTATAGGTAACCCCATTCTCCCCTGAGCTATAGTCCTGCATCTCCAATTATTAGCTGGACACAGATATTTTGATATCTATAGGCACCTCAAAACTCAGAACATCTAAGACCGAACTCTTAATTGGTGTTTCTCAGCCTTGAAGCCCTGTTCCTTTGAGCTAGTTTCTTTATTTCTTTTGATTGTGTTATTTTCACAATTAAACAGGCTTGAAACCTTATTTTTGATACCTTCACTCTCTTGACCGGATGTTACAATGACTTGCACAGTCCTATTAAATATACTTCCATAATAGTTCTTTTATTCATACTCTCACCACACCTGGTCTCTTGTCTGGATTGGGCCATCAACCTCTTTTCCAGTCTTTTTACTGCAGGTTTCTCTCTTTCCCTGTTTTTCTTTAACGTAGCAGCCAAAATAATGCACAAATCTTCTGTCTGTTTCTTCCTTGTTCAATTGTAATTGGCTTTCTGCTGCTTATGGAATAAAATAGATACAGGGAATCTAGAAATCTGTGAGTGTGTAAGCATCTATAAGTCTGCTACTTCAGGTGAATTAGGTGGCAGATACATTGAATTTTGAAGGGAACTAGGAATTCCAAGAAATGGAAATAATGAAGAAAGGCATTCCAAGCATGGAAGAACAATCCTATCCAAAGGCACAGGACAAGGAAATATAATATCATTTATGAGGAATGTATGTAGGCCATTTTGGCTGGAATGTAGAATGTATGAGGAAAATAAATTTAGAAAAAGATAGGCTGGAGTCAAATTGTGAAGGGCTTTAAATACTCAACCAGGAGTTTATTTTATTTTAAATACAATAGGGACTCACCAAAGGTACTTGAGTAGAGAGGTGACTTTTTAAGACTGGTGCTTTTAGAAGTATCAATTTAGCTATCCCCATCCACAGAAAGATCATTCTAATGGAGTCTGAAGGCAGATGGAAACATAGTTTTCACTTTCTTTACTTTTTTTTCCATAGTTTTTTCCTTTTGTTTTATTGTGGAGAGATTATTGTGAAATTACACATATAAAATATATATCTCAATATTTAAAAAAAATTTCAATCCAAATGATAGCTGTCCAGTCCTTTAGTTACTGTCACATAACAGTACATTTAAGAAGTGAAATACAACTTTGTACTTGCTTGAATTGACGTAAATTAAATTCCAAGATCACCTGACTAAACGTGTTATAATTTATCATTTAAAGTACTTTTAAAATTGTAGTGTATGAGTAATCTCCACGCTGTTAATGTTAACAGACTTGTAAATTGTCCTGTCCCACTGGAGCAGATCCTTCAACTCTGGGTTTAGAGCTGGAAGGAGGGACTCTTTTGGTCATGTAACCAAGCCATTTAATTTTACAAATGAAAAAACTTGGGCACAGAGATAACAGTGCTTTGGCCACAGTCATGTAGCAGCAAAGGAAGGGTTGAAAATGCAGGTCTTTTGGCTCCCCAGAGCTAGGCCTTTTTCCCATTGTACTGCTCTGCCTATTTTCTTATTTGGATTTTTGTGGAAATGAAAAATCAGAGACCAAGAAAGAGAATTGTAATTGTTGTTGTTGTTGTTTAATTGTCATTTGTTTGTAAGTAGTGAGTGGGGTCCTGAGGAGAGAGCCCTACTTGGTCAGAGCATTTTGAGGGGAAGGGAAGGTTGTGCTTTTTTGTATCTCCAGCAATCTAGCATTGTATCTGTAATGTGCTTATTGATTGAGTCTTATAGGATAATAGAAGTCATTCTCTAACCTCTAAAGATTAGTTGTCATTTTCCCAAGGTTATTCAGAAAAAAAGTGGCAGAATTAGGATGCAAGTTTTTGCCACTTTTCCCCTTCCCAAGCATCTTGATCTTGATCAAATAAAATATTGTTTTTTTAGTAAGGAAAAAATACATATGCTAATTGTATTAGTTTTTAGATTTACCTTTTAAATAGGATGTCCTGTGAGATATAGACAAGGCTTTTGTAAAAACAGTGTAAAACAAAGCTGGAAATTTTCACTATTAAAGGTGTCAGAAGACTTAAATCCAATTTTTTTTTTTAACCAAAGATTATTTTAAATGGAAAAAAAAAATAGAATCTTTGGTTCATAAAGAACCACTAATCTCATATGTTTTACTCAATACTTGTTGAAATACTTGTGTATACTCATAAAATTTGGGGAAGAAAGATGCTTATCATCTACTTCCCCTTTTTTCCCCCTGAGGCAATTGGGGTTGTGTGTTATGTGTCCGAGACCGGATTTGAACTCGTGTCCTCCTGACTTCAGGGCTGGTGCTCTATCCACTGTGCCACCCAGCTGCCCCTCTGGGTTTTTTTCCTTCCCTTTATTTTTAAGGGTGAACTGTCATTAGATTGAAATTATAATTGAAAAGAAGTATTAAGACAGATCAGACCCTAAGTGTTGAAAGTGCAAAGCAATGTTAGAAAGTATAGTTTTCTTTAACTGAGCATTTTCATTATTGTAGTTGTGCTAATCAGAAAATAAATTCAATTCAGAAAGACATTTAATTGTGTTCAACTGTATTTTATTAGGCAACATGACTTCTCTTTTCCCTATCCCCAGTTAATTATTGGCCTTGGGAATTGATAAAATGGGGAAAGAATAGTCTTAAGGTTTAAGAGTTTCTGAATATTCCAATTTTCTTTGGATACTGTAATCTGATTTTGAAGTTCTTCAGGTAGTTTACCTTTGTCATTTAATTGAAGTGATTTAAAAACCAGATCAAGTAACAGTCATTGCTTCTTTTGGCCATTTAAATTTGTGAAAGTGGTCAAATTGTATAATTCCTTTTCTTGTTCTTTAGATTAAATGCTCTCCTACACCCATTATTTTCTCAATAGTATTTTATTTTCTAAATACTTGTAAAGATAATCCATCAACATTCATTTCTCTTAAGATTTTGTCTTCCAAATTTTTTTTCCTCTCTCCCTCCCCTTCCGCCTACACAAGATAGCAAGCAATCTGATATAGGTTAAACATCTATAATCCTTCTACATGTATTTACATATTTGTCATGTTGTGCAAGAAAAATCAGATGAAAACCGGGGGAAAAATATGAGAAAGAAAAAGCAAACAAAAAGATGAAAATACAATGTTTGATCCACATTCAGTCATCATATTTCATATTTTTTCATATGGATGGCATTTTCCTTCCCAAGTCTATTGAAATTGTCTTAAATCATCACATTGCTGAAAAGAGCTAAGTCTATCATAGTTGCTCATCACATAATCTTGCTGTTACTGTCTGTGATATTCTCAAACCTATTGTTTTTCCTACTCTTATTAATATTCTAGTTTCTTTAAATTAAGTTCAAGATTCGTAGCCTGCACAATATCCATCTTGGTTGCTTGATTAGTATCTCTAATACTTGTGAAATTATCATAGAAGAGAATAGAATTCTTAAATAATTTTACTTAATATTTGATATGTTTTGTTTTTGAAAGAAATGCTAAGATACTTTATAGCAAACTCAGGAGTATTTGAAGTGCTTAATTTTGTGTAGGTACCATTGTTGATTAGGTAGTTATAACATTTTAGAGGGGAGTTATAATCTCTCATCCTTGGAAAGATATCTGGACAACAGCTACTTTACCCAGTACTTTGCAAAACAGGTTTATAGACTTCTTAATGTCCCAAATAATCTATGGTTTTTTTTTTTAATTTTAAATCTTTTCCTTAACCTAACCCTGTTACCTCCTTAAAGTTGAGGAAATCAAGTTGTAACTTTTTCTCATTACCTGAGTGAGACCAACCAAGTTTTTCTTTTTTATGTTTGACTCTCAAACCTCCCAGAACTGTCTCTTAGCTTGATAATTTTATTCTTGAGGGTTATTAAGGGCATTGTCCCTTAAATATGCCTAAAGTAATGATTTAGGATTTTAATCCAGATTTTTTGATTCCAGAGCTCTTTTCCAGTGTACCATGCTTACTAATAGTAAATAAAGGCAAATAAAATTGACATTGAGTTATGTCTGTGGAATTTAAACAAAAAGACTTCCAACCATTCATTCAAATAGATTAGGTTTATGGTCTTGAAACCTGCTGTCTCTTTTTAGTCTTGCACATCATTTATTTTAGAGATGAATCTTTTTTTTTCCTCCAAGTTGTTGTTCTTGTTGTTTTTTGGCTGAGTTGGGGTTAAGTGATTTACCCAGGGTCACACAGCTAGGAAGTATTAAGTGTCTGAGATCAGATTTGAACTCATGTCCTCCTGACTTCAGGGCCAGTACTCCATCCACTGTGCCATCTAGCTGTCCCATGAGATGAATCATTTTTAGGAATAGGGATCACACAGCCAGTTGTTGGCAGAGTTTGTATCAGAATTCAAGTATTCTGAATTCTAATGTAATATTATAGTGACTTGCTGCATTTTCAGAGCCCAAAGTATAAAGGGAAGGGTTTACAAATTAGTTAAAATAAATGGAAGAGATTGTAACGTTCTTTGTACATGTTAATTCGAACTGTTTTTATTTTCATTCAGCTTTCTAAAACCAACTTTTCCAACAACAATGATTTCCGTGCTCTTCTGCAATCTCTGTACGCCACATTCAAGGAATTCAAAATGCACGAGCAGATTGAGAACGAATACATTATTGGCTTGCTTCAGCAACGCAGCCGGACCATTTATAATGTACACTCTGACAACAAACTCTCAGAAATGCTTAGCCTCTTTGAGAAAGGGTTAAAGAATGTTAAGGTAAGTTTTAAAATATTAAATTAATATTTTTGTAGTCTTATTTATGCAAAATTTGCCAAAATTTTCTATCAACCAACCTGTAAGCATTAACTGGACATGAAGAGGTTTTAAAAATGAAATTTATTCTTAAAAGGTTTGTTTTCCATACCTGGGAAACAACAAGTCTGCACCTGTCTCAATACCTGTTTTCAAAATAAATACAAAACATGAAGAATTATTTTTTGAGTTGAATATGACTTTCTTCATGAACTAAACTGAATTCTTCCAGATCTTTCTAAAATGCTAAGTCTGATGAAACCATGAAGATTTTCAAGTTTGTTTGGGTTAACTCAAAAACAAATTTCTTTTTTTTTTTCTTCCCTGAGGCAATTGAAGTTAGTCACTTGCCCAGGGTCACACAGCTACTTAGTGCTAAGTTTCTGAGACTAGATCTGAACTCAGGTCCTCCTGACTCAGGGCTGGTGCTTTATCCGCTACACCACCTAGCTGCCTCCTAAAAACGAATATCTTAAATAACTTTGAATTTATAAGTTTGTTACCAGTTAAAAGGGTTACCTTTCTATTTCTTTTCTGTTGTGAGAGTAATAAAATACTGAAATAAGGTGGTGGGTGATACAAGATGTTTTTGAAGGTTGAAATTAAGTTCAAGATTTTTTTTTCCCCTCGGATATGTTTTAAAAGTATTGATTACTTTTACATTGATTCTGATTTATCCTACTTCCATTATTGATGGTATAGGTCCAAATAGCCACATCACTGTCTTTGCATATTAATTTTACCAATTGAGTTTTTGTTTACACTCCTGACTCTTAAGAGAAGTACAAAAGGGTTTGAAATGAAAATTGGTCAATATTTTCTCATCATTCATAAGAATTAGAATGTTGTGTACAAGCATTACCGGATTGTGTTTATCAAACATGGGGGGAAAGAATCAAAGAAGGAAAGAAAACTTATTTGATAATGTATGGAATGGAATGATGATAATACACATTCAAGAGAAGGCATAACTGTTCAGCTCATTCTCATGAGTCGAGTCTCATGAAGTATTGGTGATTTTCCAAGGCTATTTATTTATTTCCTTGTGTTAAGACCTAAGACCCCTCCCGGGTCTAACTATGATCCTGTAATCTTTGTAGAATATCATCACTAAAAGTACTTGATTAACATGGTTTCCAGTCAACATTAATACATTATAACCAAAAAGTCATTATCAAGGTGTGAGATCCTCTTATAATACTGTTTGTCCAATTATCCAATAATAACATTTATGACACTGTTTCTTTGAAATTAACTGTTGTACTCCTGTGATATTGGCTTGCTTAACATCATATTTTGGTAGTATCGATTCTAACTGTTAACAAAGGGATGCCTGTACAATGAAGATAAGTAGGAATTAGTTATTTAAGTTCTTCTATAAAAAATAAATTTTTGAAGCAATTAATGATAATTTTAGATTTTTATAGAGTAAAAGTGCACATAAAATTTTGAAGTTCTCATCATATGTTATATCTGTTCTATAGCAGAAAAAAGTTTCCATTAAAGGAATTGAGAGTTTTCTATTTTAAGGGTATTTTTTTCTCCTAGGCTTTGATGGTATATGCTGTTATAACTTTTTATTTTGTGAAAATTTCACATAAAATCTAAAACTGCTTCCTGAGATTAGTATGGGATATAAATAAACAAAATATTTCAGTATTTATAAACTTAGTTTTAAAGTACACATTCTTTTTTTTTTTTTTTTTCTTCAGAACGAGTATGAGCAGCTAAATTATGCAAAGCAACTGAAGGAGAGGCTAGAAGCTTTTACAAGGGATTTCCTTCCTCACATGAAAGAAGAAGAGGAAGTGAGTATACATTAATTTTTTCTTGTGCATCAGTTTTAAGATATGTCATTGCTTTGATAGAGGTGAAACTGGCTCCAAACCTATCTTTTTGAGGAGAAGGCCAAGGAAGCAAGAAAGTCCAAATTGTTTGGGATTAATTCCTTCATTAAACAAGCAAGTTTCTTTTATGTGCATAGCCTTGCACTTATGCTTTGAGATCCCTCTAAAAAATGATCTGTTTCCATATTAAGTTTAGAGGGTCAGAATGGTAATTTTGCACTGGTGGTCTTTGAGTTTGCTTCAGTGCAGTTTAGTTGAATAAGTGTTTATGAATTATTTAATAGAACCCTATGATACAGTCCATATATGACAGCTATTACTAGTACCATTGTTACATTTTTCAAAATATTACAACTTAATATAAAATAGTTCTTAGATAGTAAGATAAATCTTACGACTCCAGGATTTTTCCACTGTTCAAAAAAAGAATGATCAAAGGGAGACATCACCACAACAAATTAGATTAAGTTGAGCATTAATATAGTTATTGCCTCTCATTTTGTGAAATAATGTGGCATTCTCCTGATTTGAAATCTGTTCCTTGATGATTTGTTAGCCATGTAAATCTTGAAATGGAAGATAACTGTGGTTTATAGCAATAAAATAGATATTAATTTATATTTGCAAATATATTTAATGAATGATTTTTGATTGTATTAATGATGACCTTGTAGGTTGTCCTGCTTCCTTTAGACAGGCCCACATTTAAAATATCTGGTTAAATAGGTGTAGAGTTTTAATTAGAACTGGCTGGGAAGTAAGTCCTTTTTCATTATTCTAGTGAGTCATGAGGCCAACTAAAAAAGACATGAATGACAGTAAAACTTGGTAATGATTGAAAGTTAAAATCTATTTTGAAGCTTACTTAGTTTATAGTTGTCACCTTAATGTATTTCATTTCCCTTTTGCTCATTTTGATTTGTTGTAAGATGAACCAATAACAGATAACATTTGTAGTAAATGTTATGTCATTTTCTTCTTTTGGATCTGTTCTAAATAGATGATGTGTGTGTGTGTGTGTGTGTGTGTGTGTGTGTGTGTGTGTGTGTGTGTATTTGAAAGTTAGGTCACTATCTTATTTTTATTAAGGGGATTGTACATACTATTATAATTCTGAATGTTGATTTCTCTGAATTTGAGAAAACTTAAGGAAATTGCCTATATATTTTAAAAATATCTAATACCTGAAAATTATAACATTTCTTTTGAAACAATTATTTTGACTGTCATAATTTAGGTTTTTCAGCCTATGTTGATGGAATATTTTACCTATGAAGAGCTAAAGGACATTAAAAAGAAAGTGATTGCACAACATTGTTCTCACAAGGACACTGCAGAACTTCTTAGAGGGCTTAGTCTCTGGAATCAAGCTGAAGAGAGACAGAAGTTTTTTAAGTATTCTGTGGATGAAAAATCAGATAAAGGTAAAACTTAACAAAGTTAAAAAGTAATTCACTGTTTACTTCCTACTTCAAACACCATTTCAGCTTTTTAAAATGGAATGTAGATTTCTTTTCAGCAGGGATTTTAGAAATGAAGTTGTATTTTCATTCAGCACTTAAGTATTTATTTTAAAATATAAATTTGTTTTAAGTTCCTTATTCTGAACCTTTAATTACATGTTAAGGCATTTTAATCTCATGGGCTAGAGACATAGGTGACCTCTACTACTTTTTAGATAAATCTAAGAAGTGTAAAATTAAGGGAAATCTCCATATGGTTTTGGGGAGATAAATGTGTATTTATTTCCCAGTATCACTATAAAGTTTTTTTTTCCTTTTTATGTTCCGAGCGTACAAAACGTTCACTTACTTGCTTGTTTGTTTTCTTGACAACATAAAGAATATTTATAAATCAGTCAAGAACTATTCACTGAGTGCCAGGTACTTTGCTCTCTGCTGAGGGTACAAATATAGTGATCAAGTCTCTATTCCCAGAAAGCTCACCGTCTTCTAATGCAGGAGATAACAAGGATCTATTAAGGCATACCCAGATTTGCTCAAACAAATGTACACATAAGTAGGCACACATGTGTCTGTACATATAACTATACAGGTCTTCATATGTGTGGAACACGTGTGTACACATACATACAATATCTATATTGATAGATGTGTCTTTTCTTCCACATAGACATGGACAGAATAAATGCAAATGATCAGGAATCCATTCCTGGTTCGGCTACTAATTACAGTTTTTCATATTGTAATTTCTTTATTTGCAGAATTAGAAGATTAGACCTTAATGGATATGTTAATCATTCCTGTGACCCTCCCTTACATTTTATTTTCATTGAGTCCAGTGAATACACAGAATTTATCTGTATGGAGTTCTTTGAAACAACAATTATAAATATAAGAACTATGCATGGCTTTATGAATGTTATCTTTAATTCTTAGCTGCCATTTAGTTACTTATTAATCTTTTATGAAGTATTTGTAGAAAAGCCCTTATTCTTCCAAGATAGAAGATTTAGACATAAAAATGCTATTGAAGTGTTCTGAGTGATGTCTGATGAAATTTGTTCCCTTTGCTGTGTTTTTTTATTAAATGAAAAATTTAGGGACTCTATAATTTGAAATAAAAATGCGTAGGTTATCATTAAATGCATAAAACTTCTTCACTGGGATACTTTACTGGGAAACCCAGGCTTATGCTGGTTGTGTCATGTTTTATTGTAATTATAACATATGATTTAAAAGCATCATACCTGGAAATCTTAATTTCCCACTCCTTCAAAGAAAATGCTAGTTACTTTGTTTTGAGTTTCTTCTCCTTCTCTCTCTCTCTCTCCCTCTCCCTCTCCCTCTCCCTCTCCCTCTCCCTCTCTTCCTCCCTCCCTCCCAACCTTTCTCCTACTTTCCCTCCCTTCCTTTCTTAAGGGACTTTTCTTTTATCAGTTTCTTAACCTAGAAGATTTTTCCTGAAACTGAGAAGTAGATATAGTTTTCACTATTATGTTTACAAAGGAAATGTACATTGTACCTGTACTCTACATTGAGTCTTTCTTTTATTCCTGAATCTTTCCTGTATTTACATGTGAAATGTATTCTAAATCTTGCCTAGATTTTAGGAGTACAAATGCTCCCTATAAACAGTAGCAGTACTCCAATGTGATTAAGTATTTCCATATTTATATGGCATGCTTTATTCCTTCTTCCCTCTTTCCCTCCATTTCTTCCTCCTTTACTTTCCTCCCTCCCTTCCATTATTCCTTCTTCCTTTCCTTCCTTTCCTCCCTCTTTCCCTTCCTTCCTTTCTTCTCTTCTCCCTCACTCACTCCTATCCTCCTTATCTCCCATCCTCCTTCCCTCCCTCACATTCCCCCTCCCTCTCATCTTCCCTCTGTCTTTCCTTCCCTCCCATTTTCCCTTTCTTCCATCCTCCCTCCCATCCTCCTTCCCTCCTTCCTATCTTCTCTCCTCCTTCTCTCCTATCCTCCCTCCCTCTTTTTCTCCCTTTCATCCTCCTTCCCTCATTCCTTTCTTTTTTCTTTCTCTTTCTGTTTCTCATTTTCTTTCCCTCTTTTTTTCTTTCTGTACTTGCCTCTTGCTCTCTCCCTCCTTCTTTCCCTTCTTCACTAATTTTGTCACTATAAATATATCCTTCAGGTTATTTTGTGAATCTGATTATTTAGATCACAAAGTCAATTCTTGGTGTACTTTATAATATGAAGTTTTTATATTTTGTGTTTCATTTCATATCATTTTCCATCCTTCTTAAGAAAGTATCATTAAAGTTATGGAGTTCTTATGTGAAATTCTTCATGTTATAATTACATTGAAAAACAGTGACTTGGTAGAAATGGTGTGGGAGGTTTTTCATCAAAGATCAGAATATGTTGCCATGATTTTGACTTGTTTAATTTTGAAAAGTAATTGTTAATGACAAAATCTGGTTTAAGCATCCAGTAAATAAAGGGATTCAGTTTTTGGGTTTCACAGTTTGGCATCCTTCACACATGTTTGTTTTAATAAAGGCTTGTCTGCCTTTAAAGCTGTACAACCTGTTTAGTTCCTTTTTCAAATGATACTGTCTTTGCCACAAAGTGAAGATTGTTTTCCTCTGACGCCTTTGTAAAAGGAAGTTAACTCAGTTTCTTCATAATTGTGCATCCCATTAATAAAGTATTACTTGTGTCATAGTCGTTTGACCCTCCGGATCCTTAGCAAGTTAAGCTTTCTCATGGTATCTCTAATGCATATTGTTTCATTTGTACATCTTGCAGGCAGGAGGAATCCAACTTCAGGCATTGGTTTTTTATATGTAGAATTATGTGATTGTGTTTTTATTTTTCATTTCTTAAAGGCTTCATTGTTAAGTGGTTATATATATATTTCTTCTTCCAGAAACTGAAGTTCCAGATTACTCCACAAATATTACCCATCTTCCTCCTGAAGTAATGCTGACGATTTTCAGTTACCTTAATCCTCAAGAGTTGTGTCGATGCAGTCAAGTTAGTACTAAATGGTCTCAGCTGGCTAAAACTGGATCTCTCTGGAAACATCTTTACCCTGTTCATTGGGCTAGAGGTAAGTGATGGCAACTTTATTTTTATAAAAATATTTTCTTAAGCTGCTTATTTAGAGATAGAATGTGTCTAAGTTAAATAAAAAACTTGGGCAAGTTCCATCTAACAAACTAATTTCATAAAATAGAAGTATTCAATTATTTTAAAATTAAGAACTAAAATAGGTTAGTAGAAGTTTAAATAATCGAAAGAGGTTGAATATGCAAAATAGAAATTCATTGAAATTAAGAAGATGGTAGCTCATGGGGAAGAATGACTTAGAATTTAGTAATACTCCAAAACAATTTTGCCTTGTATTTTTATTCTTTTAAATATTATTGTTCATGTTGATACATCAACATCATACATTTTCCATCAATACTTTATGGAAAGTTTGATCTATTCATGAGGACTCCATGCAAGCATAATGTAAAACACAACATAATATGAACTACATTTTTCTCTCTTTGACTTTAATTTAAATATTAATTCTCTAGGTGAGTATTATTTAGCTTTAGATTCACATTTGTCAATTTTGTAATCATTTGGTTTATTTTGTAATTGTGACAAGATACATTGAAAATGTATTTTCCTACCATGAGTTTATGTGTATATGTGAGCATTTACATGATTAGGTTATATTTTTATATTCCTTTCTTATTGAGGAGATTCAACTCACTGTTAAAAAAAATGCTAGTTAGAAATTATATGTTCTTTAACAATAATTAAGAGTCATTTGGGGCATTTTATATAAAGGTACTATGTAATTATTCTTTTGGGTGTTTATCCTAAAACATTTATATTGATACTTGTAAATTTTTTTCTTTGAAAATATTTTTCCTGATTAATTTTATTTTTCTTGGCATATATAGTTATGAAATAAGGAATGATGGGTAAAAAAGGGTAAATACACCAGATATTTTTTGTCTTTATGTAGATCTTTTGAAATGTTTAATTCATGTCCCAGACAAATTAGCTATCATATGATATAAAAGTTACTATTAAGTCTAGTATTTCAAGGTATTTGAGTCATGATATATGTGTTAAACACTGGGCCAACATAAGATAGATAAATCCTATGTGATCTACATTTTTGCTTCTTTTTAATTAGCTTAATCAATGTTAAGAACTACAAGTAGTTGTTTTATTTGGTCCTTCAAGCAAATTGGTCATCTCGTACGTATGTAATATTAAAATAGTTGAGAAAACAAAATTACATGATAGACTCTAGTTGTACATTTGCCATATGCTTGTTTTAAAACAGTAATTGCAGCATGTTCTGCTAGAACTTTAGCTTTTCCTTTTATCTTCCCCTTTGACTTCTGTACCCACCTACTTCTGTTTTCCTGATCAATTCACTGCAGACCAGAAACTCCTGCCTTTGTGTATCAACACCAGCATATTGGGGTACTACTGCCATGGCCAGTATGCAGCCACAGTTTTCACCAGTAGGGGTCAGAGGTTAGGTCACTTTCATTGACTTCTAAGATTGCATGTAAGAATATTGCTGTATTGATATGATTACCCATAGGAATGGGATTATAACTGTTCTGCTTTTTGAGCTAAAACAAACCAAGAAAGTCCAAACTCTTCAGAAATTAAAGAATGCAGATGAGTATGTGTTTATATATTTATTGGAAATTTGCGAAGTTTCCAAAGGAACCAGGGTATATCCTAAATAAGTTATTAGTCCATTTTTCCTGTACTAACATTTCATGTTGAACATTTTCAAAGTGCTTAAAGGTCAGATCCTGTTCCAGTGAACTTCAGGGAACTATGCAAATTATTTGTTGAGCTGGAATTTTGATGTTTTGCTTGAATTGATGGGCCACTGTCTGTAACACAGAAGTCTCTTCAGAATTTTTTCATTATAGAATGATGTTTGTTGTAATGAAATCTGTTGTAAGAAGATTTGGTCTGCACTTATTTTTTTCTTTTCCTTTCATTTGGTTGAGAAGGTGACTGGTATAGTGGTCCAGCAACTGAACTTGATACTGAACCTGATGAGGAATGGGTGAGAAATAGAAAAGATGAAAGCCGAGCTTTTCAAGAATGGGATGAAGATGCTGATATAGATGAATCTGGTAAGCCAAATTGTGGACCAAAATTGTATGCAGATTTCTTTCACAGATTGTATGCAAATACTTTTGCATTTCAAAGGTTTTTAACTTATGTGATTACAGAAACAAATAAAACTTATGATTGCTTCTTGAAAATAGTTTTGGCAATATAGAATTGTTTTATAGCTGTGGTTTTGTGTGATAAAATTTGTTTTAAACCTTTTATAATAAGGTACTAATCCTATTATTTTAAGTGAAACTTGTTAATTCCAAAACAGTTTAGACTAGTTATTGAAAGATGTTCTAACTACAGCAGACAAAAAAGTCCTGAGATTTTTTTCCCCTCTAAACCCAAATTTATAATGCAATTCATTAATTAACCTTCTCTACCTAGTTGGTCTGGAAGAGAACTCGCTTGTGAAAATGGATTAATAATATTATTTTAGTGCATTTAACGAAAGAACTGGGGTGATTTTTTTGGGGGTCTCATTTGGAATATGGTATTTCTAGTAATTGACAAATTGCTTAAATTCCAGCCTTAGTGTCACATTGTCTAATAAAATTATCATTAATATTGCAACTTTTGTATTTAAATGTTTTTCCCAATGTGTTTGAATTATAACATATAATTACATTTATCTTTGATTTTCTGTTAGGAAGTAGATAAGAAAAGATGATTTCTCATTCTAAATGGGTGGTGAGTAAGTGGAACAATTGAGTAAATGACCCTTATTTGAGGTGATGAGGCTCTAGTGGACTCTAAAGACTGCTTTTATGATCTATAAAATAGGGATCACTATTTAGTTTTAATCACTAATCATAGACGAAAAATAATTTCCTTTTTAGTAGAATATGAAGTGTCAAAATAAGTTTTGATAAAAGACAAGGTACCCATTTTTGTTTAGAACAATAAATCTTGTGAATTTTAAGGGATAGAATCCTCAGTTCAGAGAATAAATAAAAATGTAATAAAAATTTCTCCATAGAATAGGAAAAAAAAAAAACTTAAGTAGTTGAAAAAAAAAGAGAATTTTGAAAGATCTTAGTTTTTAATTTTTGTCACAGCAAACATTTCATTCAGTGTTTATGTGACCCTACAATTCTAGCTTTTAACAAATTCATTGATTATGTTTATATTTTTTTTGTAAGCTGTTAATAGTTTTATTTTTGCTTCTGATTCCTAACCATAATCTTTTATAAAGTGTGATAGAATTGAATTCTTTTATTTTCCAGTAGGATCAACTTCAGATAACAGTTCTAAAAAGATGGGGAAAACTTTACTACAAAACTGAGAACAGATTACCCTTAGTAGTAAAGCCATAAAAGTAACCTAATTCCTGACTTAACTTCCATATTTTGGGATATTACCTAGAGTTGCATTCTTAGGAAAACACAAATCCATAGGAAAAATGGGACATGAGTTTTAAATTCTTTAATCTTTTAAATATAGATGTATCATTTTCTTAGTTGGAAAGGGAATATTGAACAGAAAATGCTTTGGCTGTGGCTTCCTAGAAAATTTTCCCCTTTTATCTAAACTTCCTAAGTAACTTTTAAAAAATATTTCAGACTTATTTTTTGTTGACTAAAACTTCTGTGTTGGTTCTTTTTTTATTTCTATATGTTGGTCATATTGCTTCATGAACTGTTTTTGAGTTTTTACTGAGTCTTCTTCCTTGATTACTTAAAATTTTTCTTAATCTACATATCACCAGACTCCATGTGTTTTCCATGTTGTCTGTCATGCTTGGAACTCTCTTATTCCTCATTTCTATTTGCTGGTTTCTCTGGGTTTCCTCAAGTCTTCATTTGATGATTCTACTTACCGTTGGTATATGGAACATGCACACGCTTACAGATGACACAGAATCCAGAAGATCTGAAAGGTGGACAGCTTGTGGCGAGAGAACTTGGCAATATTGCTTCCCAGTAGCGGCCCTGAGTGAAACCAGGCTGGCAGGTGAAGGCAGAGCTGACGCCATGGCTCCCTCTGGAGTGGCCACAGAGGTGGGATGCTCCATGAAGCTGGTCTGGGCTTTGTGATCAGAACTTGTCATGGAGCTTGTATGCTTCTCCAAGGGAATAATGACAGGTTCTTAACATTGGTCACTTGTCAGCAGCGCTCACTCCTGCCACGCCAGGCTCTGAATGGTCCAAGAAGAATGGCCTGGAGATCTGCTGGCCTGCTCCTTGATGGGCTTGAGATGGAGGGCCAACCCAGGAGGCTGTGGGCCTTTAGTAATGAGCAGGTTCAGACTCTCAGATGTGCAAGGGAGTCCTTGGGAGGAGGGCAGTAGGAACTTCAGCCATGAGCATCCCATGACCATCTCACCGACACTATTCTTACCTGAATGTGCTCTCAGCAAAGATTGGTGTTTCCTAGACTTTCACTATCAGGGGAAGAGGCAAGATGTGACCCAGCGCTGGACCAATCCTGGACTCATCCTCTCCATGCACAGTCTTCTCATTCCACAAAAGCTGCGACTCCACAGCACGATGAGCCCCGGAAGGTTTGATGCCCTCAGTCGAGTGCTTCTCTGAGTATGACCCATCTGTGGCTAGCTCAGAGGGAAGGCTGAGCCAGCGTGGAGCTAGCAACAGTGGGGCACAAAAGCAGTGGACAGCTTTCTGGGACCCGGCGTTCACAGAATGTCAGCTTGTTTGATAGAAATGATGGGGCAATTCAGAAGCTGCTGAATGAGACATGAGAGCTCCCCAGAGCTTCCTGGCAGGAGGCAACATTTAATTCCAGAGCGATGCTTAGATGTGGGATTCTTGGCTCAGTAAGAACGCAGATGGAATTCATAACCATCCAAAGTGCTTTTATGGTGCCCTGAAGGCTATTTATGGGCCAAAGATCTAGAGCATATCTGGGCTACTCAGGGCCTATTGGTGAGGAGGACGTGGTCCTGGACTCTCTCCAGGCAGGGAATGCTTCCACAGGGTCCTCAACAGACCATCATCAGTCAGCGCTAAAGCTGATGGGTCACCTCAGGATGCAGTCAGCAGTCAGTCCCTCTCTGGCTGAGCTTCCAACTGAGGAAGAGGTTTGCAGGGCTGTGAGACAAGGGGCAAGAGGAAGTTACCAGGACTTCGAGCCTCCATTGTCTGTCTCTGTGAAGGAAAAGGAAATAGGTTTTCCTGTGACAATCATAGCGTGTGTGGGGGTGTCTCCGTCTTTGCAGACAAGACTCTTGCTAGAGTTCTCCTCCATTGGCTGAGCCTTCACCTGGAGGAAGGTCATCCACCTGGGAGCCAGTGTGGCTCAGCAAGGGTAAAGGAACAGTCATTCTGGTGTTTGCTGCCCATAATTCCAGGAGCAGAGCAGGGATCAGTCTGACCGAGGGCTTGTGGGCAAGAACGGCAGAAAGGTTGGCTCAGAGAGGAGTTTGGGGTCCGTTTGGTAACCGCATGCTAGCCTGAGCTGTAGCAGAGGATGCTCTTGCCCTTTCTCAATTGCTGATGGATGGAGCAGGGTGTTCTTCGTAAGGTTGTGGGCGGGCATTCAAGCTGCCTTCCCCCCGCACCGAGAAGGCTGCAAGCCCAGCTAGAGTCCAGAGAGTGGGTGCGGTTCTTCCATGATTGTGTACTCGCATATTGGTTCTCTGCTGCACATGTGGATGTGAGCCTGGAACCCCTAGTACCATGGAGCAGCTTTGGGGCCTGGCATAAGTTCAGTCACCCTGTCAGAGTGGTCACAGACGGGTTGGACTTGGTGCACGCGTTGCCCCAGTGTGTTCACTTTTTGGGATTTTTCAAAAGAAAGTCTGGGGGACAAGCTGTGAGACAGACCGCTGGTCAGAGTGAGGGTCTGCAGGGCCCCTGCGCCGAGTCCTTGTGTGCCTGGAGAGCCTGCCCGAGCCTGCCAGGGAACTGCCTCCTGTTTGCATCGTCTTGGGAAGATGCTGAAGATCACCTGGCAGGAGGAGGACCAGACACGGTCATTTCTCAAGCCAAACTGCTGAGCATGCAGACTCCACTGGGTGGAGAGCGCTTGGAGGGGCCGGCCTTGCTGTTTGAATGCCAGATGTGTGTCTGCCTGAAAGGCTGTTTTATGGAGACCCTGGCACAGGACTTCCCAGCATGGCGGGTCTGCGTCAAAGGAAGCTCTGTGCTGGGAGGCTAAGCGGAATCACCCTGACTCAGGAGGAACGCGAGATGGGGAGACGTATGCAGCCCCAGGGCTCGTGTGGACTGTGTGCCTGCTGAGTGCTTAGTCACACACTGGACCCACGGCAAGGTGAGCTTGCTTTGGTTCTCTGGGAGATTGAAGCCCTATCTTCTCCAAGCAGCCCTTCCTGGTGCCTCTCTCAATGCTAGTGCCTTCTCTCTGAGGTCATCTCCAGTTTGTCCTGTATATCTCTATCTATATCTTGATTATATGTAGGTGTTTGCATCTTGTTGCCCCCATTAGTCTGTGAACTCCTTAAAAACGGTGATTGTCTTTAGCTTTTCTTTGTATCTCACATAGTTAGCCTCTGCCTGGCACATAGTCAGTACCTAATAAATACTTTTGAAGGATCATTTTTGAATTTGATGTTTTGTAATAAAAGATACACACTGTGCTTGGAGTCAGATGATCTTAATTTTAGTTCTAGCTCTGCCATTACTAGTTAGAAGATCATTTAGTTCTTAAATCATTTAACTGCTTAAGGCCTCAGTTTCCCCATTTGTAAAGGAGGTTAAAGTAAATGTTTTTTAAGTCCTTTCAGCTCAAATAATCTGATTGTAAGATTTCTTTTAAAAGAAAATTTTCTTCTTCAAATTCTTTCCCCTCCCCTGCACTAAGAAGGCAAGAAACATACCCATTATACATATGAAGTCATTGAAAACATTTCTGCATTATTCATGCTGCAAATAGAAAGCAAGAAAAACAAAGGGGAAAAAAATTGCTTCAATTCCATTTGCTCTGTCTCTGGAGATGGATGATATTTTTATTATGGGTACATTGGAAATGGGAATCAGTGTAGCTAAGTCTTTCATGGTCACTGTTACAGTGTTGGTGTTATTGTATACTGTGTTCTCCCAATTCAGTTCAATTCACTTTGCATGTGAATCTTGCCAGGTTTTTCAAAAAGAATCCTGCTCATCATTTCTCGTGGCACAGTAGAAGTCCGATATTTAAGTTTGCTACTAGCAGAGTGTGTGATGCTCTGCCCTTTGGGAGGACTTAAGGAATTATGAACGATGGAAATGCACAGTATCAGTGCTGCTTTCACATTGTTTAAAGTCATTTAATATGTAAAGTACCACTTAAAATGACCACATATTTAAGGGTTATTATTATTATTATTATTATTATTTTTAACAGAAGAGTCTATAGAAGAATCAATTGCCATCAATATTGCACAAATGGAAAAACGCTTACTGCACGGCTTAATTCAAAACGTTCTTCCACATGTTGGCACGTCTGTAAAAACTTTAGTGTTGGCGTATAGCTCTGCAGTTTCCAGTAAAATGGTAAGTATCAGTCAGGGTCATTGGATGGTTATAAGTGAATGCTTTAGTAATAATAATAGTCACTTTACTCAACTGAAGGTTTTTAGTTTTTAGTTTTTAGTGATTTTTGTTGGGTACAAAAATAACATCTGAGGTTCCTTTTAGCTTCAAAATCCTATGACTTTCTATATAAATAAATATGTATGTTCGCATGTCTTGGTGAGCAGAAAGTTGAGTTTAAATCATTATATTATAAAGATAAATTTTTTTGCCTTAGAATCACAAAAACTGAACATTTTAGTGAGAAATTCTTATTTCTTCCTTTCTCTTGTAGGTTAGACAGATTTTAGAGCTTTGTCCTAACCTGGAACATTTAGATCTTACCCAAACTGACATCTCAGACTCTGCATTTGACAGGTAAGTTATTTTTCAGTTTTCAAATTATCTACATTATGAAATGAATAATTTTCTTTTTGTTTATTGTAATTTGTTTCTACAACAATTTGTTATTGTAAATTATAATTTGTTTCTATTAAAATATGTACCATTTGAATTATGTTACCTTTGGAATATTTTTGTTTGCAGCTAGATAAATTGTTCATTATTTTTGTGATTTCAAAATAATTTCTTGGACTAATTGACTTTTGACTTTTGGTTGTAGTTGGTCTTGGCTTGGTTGCTGCCAGAGTCTTCGACATCTTGATCTCTCAGGGTGTGAGAAAATTACAGACGTGGCTTTAGAGAAGATTTCCAGAGCTTTGGGAATCCTCTCCTCTCATAAAGGCGGCATTCTGAAGACTTGCAGAAACAAAAGCACAGTGACTCCATGGAGAAATAAGGACATTGCCATGCAGTCTACCAGCAGATATGCTTGTTTGCATGAGATAACTAATGAGAATCTTGGCAAGGAAGTAGATAACGAACGCCCCTGGACTAAACCGGTTCCTTCTGAAAATTTCAGTTCTGCTTACGTGTGGATGTTAGATGCCGAAGATTTGGCCGACATCGAGGACGCTGTAGAATGGAGACATCGAAATGGGGAAGGTCTTTCTGTAATGGAAACGGCATCCAATATCAGTTGTTCCACTTCTGGTTGCTATAATAAAGACATTGTTGGACTAAGGACTAGTGTTTGTTGGCAGCAGCATTGTGCTTCTCCTGCCTTCACATACTGTGGTCATGCATTTTGTTGTACTGGGACCACATTAAGAACTATACCCTCACTCCCAGAATCTTCTACATTCTGTAGAAAAACAAGGACTAGACAGTCTGTGGAAAAAGACTTACTTTACTCTGGGAGTGAAAAATCTGATCAAGAGACTGGACGTGTACTTCTTTTTCTCAGTTTATCTGGCTGTTATCAGATCACAGATCATGGTCTCAGGTAGGTAACTAATTACAGAATATTAGGAATTAAGACCCGAGTTCATTTCAGAAGTTCTGATGGGTGATAATGGGACATAATCATCAATAGTGTCAAAATGATCACTGAGGTTTTTACAGAAATTAGTGCTCCTTCCAAATTGATGTATTACAGGTAGGCTCTATTGTGCATAATGTGCATATTCCTGAAAATTATTTGTAAGTTTACTCTTTGTAAATTAAATCCTGTGTTCATTGTACCTTTTGTAATGAGCTAATATTTTTATAGTGTAAAAGTTAACAAACTATTTTCTGAATAGTATTTTATCTATATTGAACTTAAGATATTAAATTGCTTATAATTTAATTAACAATCTAAAAGAAAAAAAACACAAAAATCTTTAATATGCATTTAGACTATCAATTCTTTGTTTGATTGTTATCAGTAATCTTGAAAAAAGTGGGACTTGGGGGCAGTTAGGTGGTGCAGTGGTTATAGCACTAACCTTCAAGTCAGGAGGACTTGTTCAAATGTGATCTCAGACACTTAACGCTTGCTACTGTGTAACCCTGGGCAGGTCACTTAATCTCAATTGCTTCAGCCAAGAAAAAAAAAATGGAACTTAAACTTTTGTTTTGAGATGATAAGATCTCATGAAATTTTCCTTTATAGAAAGTATCGAATGAATGATAGCAATTTAGATATAGCTATGTATATATATGTCTGAGTGAAACATAAGCTTGCTCTGAGTCAGTTGCATCTACTTTGTGCTGATCTTATAAACTGGTGCTTCCTGTTATTTGAGTTACACTTTAGCATCCCTTTGCAACCTTATGCTGGCTGGTTAATTACCCTTGATTTAAAACTAGTAGCTATTGAATAACTTCATTGTACCCTATTCAGTTTAGATTTTATTGAAAATTATTTGCTGAAACTTAAATATTAAACCTTGGGCAGAACAACTCTTAAAAACATATATAGGGGACAGCTAAATGGTGCAGTGGATGGAGCACCAGCCCTGAAGTCAGGAGGACCTGAGTTCCAATCTGACCTTAGACACTGATCCTGGGCAAGTCACTTAACTCCAATCTTAGAACTTCACTTGAGGGCAGTTTTTGATTGCTACTGGGATCATCATAAACTTAAGTTAGAATTGTTTTACAAGATAAATCACTCTTGGTATTCTACACAGTGCCAAATTCAGTTTACATTATGCTTTGATTTTCCCTGATCATTATTTGTAGACACATAGATAGATAGAGAGACCCAGATACCTTAAGCATAAAGCAAAAGACATGTTTCTCTTGAGATTACCTTTTCATTCTTCCCTGATTGACTGCGGTCAGTTCCCTCTTCTAGTGCCTAAGGATGTGGAAGAAACTTTGAACTTCCTCTCTGTTAATCATCCCATCGAGATTTTTGAAGCCTTTAATTGTTGGTTGGATCAACCAGAACTCACACCCTGTGTATGAAAGTACACAAAGCTGTAGAGACCCGGCTTCACTTGTGGGCCAGGACCTGAGGCATTAGAAAAGGATTGCCCCCATAGCCTGCAAAGTACACTGCCTTAGTTCTATTGAACAAAGATGATGGCAGTTCATGTTAAAATGGCAAGGGCCTTCTCTTTACATGGACATAACTTTGCCCATTCTAAGGCAGTAGGAACTCTTAAAACTGTTTTTTCCAAGCCGTCAGACACTCAGAACTGCCCCTGTTGTGACCAGCACTCCTGCCCAGTGGGAAATTGTAATGATTGAAAACATTTTCTTATCAGAATGACTGCCTCATTTGGAGCACCTTAATGCGTCTGGATGTCTTACTGTAACTGGTGCTGGCCTACAGGATTTAGTCTCAGCATGTCCTTCTGAATGACTAAATCTTAATTGCATATTTGACATGTTTTCAGATAGAATAGTCTCCCTTTTTTTCATATTTATTTTTCCAAATTTTTGCATTGTGCTTTTGTAATTTTACAGTTTCCTTAGTCATACCTCACTATTTTTACACTATTTTTAAGTTTTTAGTGTTATGATCATTTTAGCTTTTAATAACTTTTTTTAATTTTAGAAAATCTGATGATAGCTTTTTATTTGACAATGCATGTTATATAGTTTTCAATATTCACCCCTGCAAAACCTTGTGTCCCAAATTTTTCTCCCTCCCTTCCCTACTCCCTCCCCTAGACAGCAAACAATCTAACATATGTTAAATATGTGCAGTTCTTCTATACATAGTTCCACATTTATCATGCTGCTTAAAAAAAATCAGGTCAAAAAGGAAAAAAAAAAACGCAAGCACACAACAACAAAATAGGTAAACATACTGTGTTGTGATCCACATTTAGTCAGATGGCTCTCTCCATTCCAAGTTCATTGGAATTGGCCTGAATCGCCTCATTGTTGAAAAGAGCCATGTCCATCACCGTTGATCATCGCGTAGTCTTCTTACCTTGTACAATGATGTCCTGGTTCTGTTCACCTCTCTTAGCATCAGTTCATGTAAGTCTCCCCAGGCCTCTGAAATCTTCCCTTTGATCCTTTCTTACCGAATAATAAAACATTTGTATACCGTAACTTTCTTAGCTGTTTCCCAACTGATGGGCATCCACTCAGTTTCCAGTTTCTTGCCACTACAAAAAGTCCTGCTACAAATTAATATATTTCTTAATAAAAGTTCTAGTGCTTATTTTAATTTTGACAGCAGAGAATGGCTATAAAGCACAGGCTGTGAAAGCAACAATTTTTTTCTTTCAGGATTTTGAGTTGTTGGAATATTTTTTACTAAGAAAAGTTAGGAGTTTCCTTGTTCCTAAGACTTTGAGAGATTAAATACTTGACTTGAATATAATGTTGCCTAGAATCTACTACTTAAAAGTGTTAATTTTATATACATGTGTGTTTATGAATATATATGTAGATATAGATTATATAGACTAAAGCTGTGATTTTAATATTACAGTGAATTCCAAGCAAGCAAATTTGTCCACCAGTGTAGATCAACACCTGCTCTGAAACTTTTATAGTCTCAGAGCAGGGGTTCTTAACTTGGGGGAGAAAATTACATGTTTATTTTAATATAACTAATTTCCTTCATAAACTTCTGTACTTTATTTTGTATGTTTAACAATAATGTTTTAAGGGAGAGGGTTTATATTTTCACCAGAGAAAAGTTAAGAACTCCTATCTTAAAAGCATGCCCTGGGACACTGAGGAATTAAGAAGGTAAGTGCACAGTGTCATACAGCGCATATATCAGAGATAGGCCTGGGAAGCAGGTCTTCTTGGCTCCGAGGCCAGTTTTCCATCTATTCCACTGTGCTGGCTTCTATTTTACAAATACTGTAAATACTTCCACATAATGTGGAAAAATACATTTAAACTGAGTTCAAGTGGACTGTCAGAAGTCCTGTTAATTTTCTCTATTGGACAGCTAAATATGATTGATTATCTCTTTTTTTAACAGGGTTTTGACCCTGGGAGGAGGACTGCCTCATTTGGAGCACCTTAATCTGTCTGGATGTCTTACTGTAACTGGTGCTGGCCTACAGGATTTAGTCTCAGCATGTCCTTCTCTAAATGATGAACACTTTTACTACTGTGACAACATTAACGGTAATGTTTCTTTCTTTTTTTTCTTTGAGTGAGATAATCCATTAAAAATACTCATATTCAATTGCTTGGCTATCTTCACCAGCCAGGCTATCTTCATTAATTTCAAATTCATTTCTTTACATTTTGGTAAATTTAACACTTAAATTTACATTTATTAGCTTCTCTTAAGGTAACTTTTACTTGTGAGTAATTAAATACTTAAATTGTGAGCCATATCAAACGTCATTGAAGTATATGGCAATTTAAGTATTTGAATTAATGGATGCTTAGAAGTGTTTGTAATTCAACTTGTTACAAAGCATTTAGAAACATCTGGAGCATGATGGAGCCTCCATTGTTGATGGTATTGGATTTGAGGTATTGGATTAAATTTCCAAATTATTTTGTAGTTCTGTCTGTACTCCTTATGGTAATTATCACAACCTCTTGCCTCCAGTGACAGCCATGACTTTGTCTCTGAACTGTTTTAAACTAGAATATATCTTTGAAAAACAAGCATAATATAACAGAATTTAGAGTAAAAAGGAGCTTTCATTAAAGATCACTCCTAATATACAGTCACTGTGTTGTACAGATGAAAAAACAAACCAAAAGAGGTAAAGGATTGGCTTCCACCATTCAGCAAAGTACAGGCATGATTCACACGAACATTATCTTTTCCTTGATCAGGGGGCCAATCCTTTAAGAATTTTTAAAAAATTCTTGAAAGTAGTAGTAGGTGTACAGGGTAGAGACTTTGTTCACAGCTGTTGGGTGCATCTGAGCTTAAAGATCAGCAGAACCAATTTCTTGGGAAGCTACATCCTAGGATTCTGTTGGTTCAATCTTGGTCTTTGCACTGGTGGGTTTGATTGTAGGAGGAAATAGTGATGGTGCTGGAATCCTGACTTCCTTGGGATTACTCTGGGGTTAATCAGAATCCTTAATGATTTCCTTCCTGAATTCTCTCTACTAGAAGGTCTTCTGTTTTTTAAGATTTGGAGGATCTTTAGGATAGTTTTAGTTATCTAGAGCTATCCTACTGATATTATTTAAAATTATCCTGAAGTTCAAGGTAGTAATTAAGGCAATTAAGTACTTGAAAAATAAAAACTATGATGCAAATAAGGCAAGCCAATTTGTTGCAGCTTAAATTTATTCCTTATAATCCATCCTAAGATTTCCCTTCCTCCCACTTGCACCCTTCTCCCCAGTAACCAGGTAACGATTTCTGTTTTAAAATGACTTAATAACTTTGATCGATCTCCTGGATGGGTGCTTTGATATTTTCCCTTAGGACAGAAATGACCAAGCCACTTTGAGAAAACAAGAAAAAAGAATTTTTTTTTTTTTTTTTTAAATGGAGGACGAGAAAGGTTAGCAGATGAAGAGGTCTGTTTAATAGTTTCTGAAACTATGGCAGTAATGGGAGGGGTGGGGGAATCATCCCTTTCTTTTTGTATCAAAAGTAATAAGCCCAAGAGTACTGTTGTTCTCATATTGTTTTCGGTCTAACATGAGGGACAAGCTAGAAAAGCAAGTGGGTCCCTTGGGTTCTCAAAAGATGAAGTGGGAAGTTTTTGGTCAGAATCTGTTAACGTTTATTAATTGTAAATAGCTCCAGAAAGATGTTTTTGAGATTAGAATAACTCTTTATAGTCATTAAAAATCGAATGGTCTTTTGCATCACAGTATCTACCGTGATACTTAAAATTCCATATGACTTTTAAAGGATAATATAGATGTTTTAATTTTTTTTCTCTGCCTTAAAAATAGCCAGAATATAAAGGATAGGAATTAAAAAAAACCAATGATATCCTTTTATGTAGATATGCCTGCAGATCATTATCTATCAACATGTATTTCATTATGGAATTTCCACAAATTGGGTAAAAATGCCTATGAAGAGAAGGCTATTCACACCTATTTCAGATGACAAGGCTCCTCATTAAAGGGGGTTGTGTCCAGCATTAGTCAAATGTTAAATTGTTCCTACATCTGTACCTGTCAGGAGTAAGATAGTATCACTACAGAGAGAACTGGAGCCCCTGCTGTCAGGGACGGGATGAGAGGGAGGGGGTAAGGGGGCAGGGGGTAGGGACAGCCTCCTTGTGGGCCTCTGGGGGTGGGGCATTGTGGGGGTCTCAGACCTTGTGGCCTATGACCTGGGAGTGAAGGAGAAAAGCCTCCTGAATGCTGGAACTGAGTGGGGGTGGGCCTTTGGTGGGAGGGCGGGGGGAATGTGTGTGACCAGAGTGGGGTGTGACCAGAAGGGGCAATAAACAGTCTTAACTCGGATTCTTCTGTTGTGCTCCACGGGTGTCAGTGTGCCTTGGGCTTGGGCTTTCTTGGACTTCACCAGCCTTCCAAAGGGTCCTTGACACAAAAAAAAAGTTTGACCTTCATATGATGTGAGAGTGAGCGGGCACTCTCTTAATCAGGACAGCTCTGCCCTAGAGCGAGAATTTGGGGGGGGGGGGATTAGTGGCCCAGGAAGGGATGCAGGGTCTGTGAAGCTTTGGTCCTTGGGCCCTTTTCCGGGTGAATTTAAAGAGGCAGATGAGAGACAGAATTTGAATCCTTATTTTCTTGACAATGCGTCCATTACATTTTTGCACTATTCAAGGCCGCTTCTGTGCATTTGGGAGGATAGTTGGAGCAGGATTGGGGGGTGGGAGGAAGTAAGAGTGTCCATCAGGGGTTAATAGTTTATTTCCTGACTCTCGAGGAACCCAAGAAGATTTTCAAGTGGAAGAGTGATATTATCACAGTGCTACATTAGCCGGAGGTACAATGATATTAGATTGTGGATGATAAATGAATAGAACAGAGGCAGAAACCCCGGTTAAATTAATAACCCATTGTGGTTTAGCCAAGAAAATAAGAGAACCTGGACTTATGTTGTAAATACTCAGCACACTTTGCAGTGACCTTGAAAGGAGAGAAGATCCAAAGAATGAATTTATTCATCTGATCACTCCAGGAAAACAATTAGCCAGTTTACAGACTTTTTAGCTGATAGCTGCGTATCTTAATTTGTCTCTCTCTAGGTCTATATATATGTAGGCATCCTTTTAGTTCTTGGGCATTAAATGTGAAAACCCATAAATAACCCACTCCAAACTTGTTCTTTTAATAACAAGTAAAACTGCATAGCACATCCCCAAAACTTCTGCACCAGAGACATTGATGATAGTAAATTATTTTTATAAGTTTAGTTTATCTGATATTAGACTTTGGTTTGGTAAACTTCTTGAAACAATTTAGATGCTACATTTTAGCATACATACATACATAGGGCCTATAACTGTAATTTTATCCATGCAGAATACTCCTGCTATTGCAGATTAGCAATACATCTCTAATTTAGCAGCTCAGAAGTCAAATTATGTGCCCATGGTTATACAGCTATAGAAGGGGTCAGAAAAGTGCTGGAAGCTTATTTCTTCCCGACTTCAATCCTGTCATTTCATCCATGCCATGCTTTCTCTCTGGGGCCACTTAATTGAGAATGAAACAGATTTGAGTTTGCTTGCTATGGCAATGTTTCTCTCAGTTTTACTTGTAAATTCTCATGTAGTAAAGTTTCAGAAGGTAAAACTATGCTTTATTGAAAATACTGTTGATACTTAAGACATGGGGAAAAAATGAAAATAATTCCACAAGTTGTGTTGTTAACTCAGTGTTAAATTTTGCTTTTTTGTACCCTGACAAACATGATTTGAAAAGCATGGCAAGCTTTCAGACTTTTCAGACACAGAAGCTTGCTTTATGATATTTACCTTTGTAATGTTAACTTGTACTCTGTCATTCTAGCCAATTTCCCTCAGAGCAGTGTGGTGATAGGATCTTTTCCTTATGACATTTGGACAAATTGTTTGTTACCTAGAAAATGTTAGAATAAATTTTCATTGTATTTGATTTTGTGCAATTTTCCAATTATCTTCTAAAAATACTCAATTTATTGAGCTCTTTTGATGTAGGTACCTTTAAAGGATTTAGCTTGAATGCCTTGATTCTCTAGTTTTCCTATTTCTTTCTTTTTTTTTTTTTTTAAGGAAAATGTGCTAATAATAGTAAGTATGTATTCTGCAGATTTAGAATTAAGGTTTATGTATGAGGAGATATGCAAAAGAGATGAAATCTTTGAATTTTAAACATTAGTATTTTACCAAAGACTTCAGGGAAGTAATTTCAGTAAAAAAATTGTTTAAAAATTTTTAAACAGATTTTAAGTTTCTGCTACTAACTTTTCCTTTTGTGAGCATCAATGACATGCCCTTCCCCATTGAATGTCAGCCCTCATGAATATTGATATTTTGAGGAGGGAGGAGGAAGAGGAATGACTTAGCAAAAAATAAATAGGAATTAAGTGTCTATTTGTGCTGTACTTTTGTCATGTGCTGATTTAAAAGCTAAGCTTGATTTTCCACATTGTTTCTTCTCTTTATGACATTTAACAGTATTTGAACATATTCAATTTGAGAGTGGAAAAAAAAGTCATATCTTAAGGCTCAGTTCTTCATAATGCCCATTACTAAACACATTTTTACATTGAGTTCTACTGTTTTAGGATTCTAATTCAATAGTATTATGACGATCTGTACACATTTTTAAACAATACTTAATTGCTTTTTAAAACATGTATAAAATTCCAATAGATTAATTCATAGTTTTGGGTAATATAGCCTTAGATGATGTGCTGTTTTATGTTTTTAATTTAAGTTGAAGAGGAATAAAGGTAAGATAAGGTAAGTGCAGATGTCCATCAAAAATCATATAAAAGAAATTTAGACAAAAATCATCAGTATTCCAGTAATAAATTTGGGGAACGCTAATCGGATTTGCCTTTGCAGTTATTTTCCTTCAAAAGATATTTACATGAAACTTTATTTTTGTCATAAATTGTCCTTTACTTTCATGTACTGAAATATTTTTATTAATAGTCAAATATTTTAGTTGACATTTTTAAAAATTGCTTAGAATAATTTGATTTTGAAATAGTATTATCATAATCAGCCTTGTTTGCCAAGTACATTGTAATTATCTTTTTGATAGAAGTATCTAAAAAAGGATTACTATTTGAATTATTTGCTGTGCAGTAAAACAAGAATATACATCTTGTACTAGTCATATCATTTTAAGTTTATTTTACCTAAATAGTCATTTATTCATTTCTATAATACAATTAGCTTCCTATACATTGATAGTTTGCTTATTTCTATCTACTAAAATATTGTTCTTATATCCTACTGGTCTCCATGGTTTAGATACTTGTGATTCCTAGGTATTAAGAACTAGGACTCTGCCCAACAGAAACCTTAACTTAGGGTGAAAGCAGTGCTTGTTTTTAATGGTTGTTTTACCCATTCACTTTCCCTTTTTTTTGTCCCCCTTTGTCATAGCAATTAAGGAAAAGCAAGTGATGAGTTGCCAACACATCCATGGATTACACGAGCTTTTTAACCAGATGGCTGTGCCATTGATGGCTGTTGGATTTTTGAGATGATGAAGATGACTAAGATTACAGCTTATCTGACAAATCTTGCTTTCTGGTTTTGAGTTTCACATTTAGTGAGGCAACAGCAGGAGCACTGGATTTGGGGTCATAGGACTTAGGTTTGATTCTAAACTCCTGAATTTGTGCCTTTAAACAGGCCATTTAATGTCTCTGTGCCTCTGGGTGTGTGTGTGTGTGTGTGTGTGTGTGTGTGTGTTTTAATCTTTTAATTGTAAGAGGGTTGCATTCTAGGTCCTTGATCCTTTGATTTTTGTGACATTGATCTCTAGTTTATTTGAAAAGAAACCCTTTGAAACTCAAAATAACCAGGAAGCTTTGAGAAGGACAACTTTTAAATCATTTTAGAGAGAGAACAATTGCTTTGGAGCATTGACTGTTATCAAGAGGGGGTAAAAATGGGTTGACAGTCAGTTCTGAAGCAACTCTTTTCATAATGATTTCAGTGTTTTGCTGGACTTGAGTTCTCAAGAATACTGGGCTTATTCAAACAGATGCACTTGAACTGAGACTTGATTTGAGTCATAGATTTCGAGACGAAATGAAGGAAAACATTTCCAACATCGGGGAACGGATGGAGAGTCAGGCGAGGTGACGTCATTCGTGGAGAGTCAGGAGAGGATGCGTTCTGGCTGGAAACAGAGGCTGGGGGCGGGAGGGTAGTCAGACTGTACGGGCTCTTAGAGTCGGCATTTATCATCCGTGCCCGAGGGAATCTCTGCAGGGTCCTGTCTGCCTTACGGACCTCTGCTTTGCTGGAATTTGTGGAAGGTTTTTTTTGAGGTTATTGGAGGCAGGAGATGGAGCTTGGAGAAGTGACGAGGGCTTGAGTGTCCCTGGCAGGAGGGGAATGAAGAGGATGGGTGCCAAAGAATTGGGGAACTAGGGCTAGCCTGATGGGGAACCGAACAAGACCTTAGGTGGCAGCAGAACCTACGGTGTTTGGGAGCGCAGGCCATGGCACCCTCCGGGAGGTCTTCAAAGGAAGGTTTGGGAGGAGGCGCAGGGACTTTGGGGCCTTTAGGAGGTCAACGTGGTGAGGGCCCACTTATGTATTTGAGGGTCCTCATTCTAGGAATGACCTTTGCCCTTATAGGAGCAAAGAGATTATAGGAACAAGTGAAAGAACGTGTAAGGCACAGGCAGAGGGTCCTTGATTTAGAGCTGGCACCTGTTCTCTTAGACCCCTTGATTCCCAGGTGGGGAAAGACGTCCAGATTTTTCTCCATCACATGATTGACTGATGGAGGTAGCCGGAATCCCAAGGGACAAAAGGAGTCTTTCCTCTAGAGGATCTTTGTCTCATTCTGTAATTAAAGTCAAGGCAGAGAAAGAAAGCAGGAGGGATCTGGAAAGGTTCAGTACCGAAAGCGCTGCAGGGGTCGGGCCGGCTTCCACAAGCTCAGGGCCAGACAGCTGGAGAGACCCTGGAGGCCCCTCTGAGGAGCTGAGCTAAGGCAGGGAGTGGGGAGAAGCAGGTGGCAGCACCAGCTCTGGCAGCGAGACCGATGGGGGCTGGTTGGGGAAGGCCTTCTGCTTCTTGGGCACAGGGAGCTCTGGATGCCCCTCAGCTTGCCATGTTCCCCCGATGTGGATGTGACCGGGCTCAGTGGAAGGGACATCGATGGCTTAGGGGAACTGGTGAGGTTCCCACCACTGCCCCCTTCTCCTCCTCAATTCACTGAAAAGTTTGCCAAATGATTCATGATCTTATTGGAGATTTAGAAGAACCCCTGAAACAGTTGCTGTTCTTTCCCCCCTTTTTATAGATGAGGGAACAGTCCAAAAGAAGACATGACTTAACCTAGACCCCAAGTATGGGAGGAGGCACAAAGGCTTCTGGGTCTCCTAACCCCTGCTCTGGTGATCTGACCTCTTTGTCCCATTGATCTTCCACCAATCCCAACAGAAAATGGAGAGGGGGAGAGGGAGAGATGGGGCTGTCATTGGCAGTAAGGGGAAAACCGGGGGGAGCGTCAGGTAGTGGGAGAAGTAAGAGGCTTGTGAGGGGGGAGCGTTTGGGAGCAGCGCGTCAAGTCGGGCCACAGAGGCAGAAGGAGAAAAACCTCCCATCTGGCAGGTGAGAAACCGCTGCTGGAGGGAGCATAGTCCGTGAAGGGGTGAGAAGAGAGCAAAGGAGACCCAGGAGAGAAGAAATGTAGACTAGTCGCTTGAGGGCAGGGTGGTGGTGGGCGATTTTATTTTATTTTCATGGAGGAAACACTTCTTTTTTGCAAGTAGAAGAATCATCTCTTCTCAGAGATTGGAGTAAAAGGAAGAGAGAGTAGGGGGAGGAGGATATTAAGGTTTTTGAAAGGAAGAGGAGGTAAGAAGTATGACCCACACTAATGAACTCCATTTTCTCAGTTTTACAGGTAAGTCCTCAGATAAAATGGTGGGATTATGGAATGGTAGAAGGGAGAGAAATTTTGGATCGGCTTCTGTGCGGAGCAGGACAGGGAATTAATGTTAGAAGAATGAAGTGACTGCTGGACTATATTCCGGTGACACATTCAGCTTGTTTATGTGACTAGCTCTGGTTCCCATTTGGTAGCAGATGAAGGCAGATAAAGGAAGTGAATGATGGGTGTAATCCAGGATTGGGGGCTTGGCAGAGTGTAGGACAGAGGGGAGCCTTGTGGCGTTGAATTGGTAAAGATTGGCGAGAAAGGGGAGTCAGAGTAGGAGAAAGTACATAGGGGCTAGAATTCGCAGTGGAGATAAAGAATAGATTTGGAGAAATAAGGTGAGTGGAGCAATATATGAGATGATTAGCTAGAGGAATGTGAGAAGTGTTGATCATGGAGGGAAAGCATTTGTGGGTTAGGGTATAATCTAGGACAGCTGTCTCTGTAGTACAGATTTTGTGGAGGAGAAGCAGTAAGATCTGAGGAAATTTAGGGACTGGAGAGGATAGGATGCTTGACCTGACACTCATTCAGTTAGTTATTTTCAGAAAAAAAAAAAAAAAATTCTGCTTTTAAAAACCAAAATAATTTTTCCAAGTGATTTTGTTCATGACATTACAGACTTGCCCATAAGCCACTGAAAAGGCACTGTTCCATAAACATGCAGTTTATTTCCTTTACTAGTTACGTATTTTGATGCTGTTGAAATAGATGTACTTTTAAAATTCTATTGATCCATTTATATTTATAAATTTACTATTCCATAGTTTCAGTAATTTCATATTAAAAGTGAGAACGTGGGATTAAATTCCCAGAAATAAATATACTTTGTATTTTAATTGCATGCAAATATTATTCATTTATATAATGGTCAGCTAGGCTCTAGTTATATTTTATCTTCAGAGATCAATTATTTCAATGGTCTAGGTCACAGGTATCTTGCATACATAACTTGCAGAACTCCAGAATTAATTGCATTTGGAAAATAAGTAATCAAATAAAAATGCCACATACCATAGATATTGTTAATTTTATGGTTTTTCAAGTTAGTATGTTACCTGGAGGTTTCATTTCTATTTGAGTTTAATACCAGAATCACAGACAGATTTCAACCCTTCTTCCTTGAGTATAGGTAGTTTTTCTGAGTTGCTGTTGCTGAAAGATTCACCTTTGGCCAGTCCTCTCTAATGATGGATTTCTTCAAACTTAAATAAGGCAGTACCTAGACAACAGAAACACAGTCCAAAAAGGAAGACTGTATTTGTATGAATATTTCCGAAGTTTTGTTCTCAAATTAGGCATGAATTCTAATCGTTATTTTTCAGTGATAACACATACTGTTTTTCAATGTGTTCAGTAAAATAATTCATAGAGGTCATCTTTAAAAATTCAGCACTTAGGAATCACATTGCTAATATTTTAATTGATGAAAACAAGACTCAGCTATTTTTTAATTTTTCAGTTTTATATGAGATACGATTTGATGAGACCTTGATAGTTAAAATGTACTTTGCTATATCCTTAGTTTTTGTTTTTGAAAACTATCACATTGATTCATTTCCTTTTAAAATGCAAACATCTGTAATGAAGGCAGTAATTTCATCTTGAATTTGCTTCTTCATGGAACCATGCCTATGGTTCCTTTACCATGCCTAGGCATCCAGAAAGCATGAGATGAAGTGTTACCCATGTCGTGAGTGGTTGGTTGGTTTTTGGGTAGTTGCTGCTTTGTAAATGAATCATAAATCTCAGAAGAGCTTTGTGTCATTCATCTTTCATTTTATTATTTCATTGCTAATGTTAGATAAAGCCCCCCCCAAAAAAAAACAGATTTATTTTGAGAGTTAATATTAACAAAATTTTACTTAAAGCATTTTGAACTAAGGTGCTACTTTTGTATCTGTGAGCTTTATTTTGTTTTTGTTTTGGGGATTTTTATTGCAGCTGCTTAGTAGTCTTTTGGTGGAGCATATGAATACATTTTCTTAAATTATTTTCTTAATTGGAAATGTTAGAATTTTAACAAATCTGTTGTGATGTAGCAATCTTGCTTGACTTTCTTGTTTACCACAGAGCCTATAGTTATGTAACATTTTATTAACAGCTTCTTTTATTTTTCCTCAATCCAACTTGTTATAATAGCTAAAGTCAAACTGTTTTTTGACATATTCTCCTTCTTTAAATTTTTTTCTTAACTGTATAAGTCAATTTTTCACTTTTTAGCTTTCTGACAATATGTAATTTATAAACAACCACTTTGCCTTTAAAAATGCCACTTATCTTAGATTTATTCTCAGATTTAAAAAACAAATTCTTCCTTTCACATTTCTTCTGTTTCTACAGGTCCTCATGCTGAAACCGCCAGTGGATGCCAGAATTTGCAGTGTGGTTTTCGAGCCTGCTGCCGCTCTGGTGAATGACCCTTGACTTCTGATCTTTGTCTACTTTATTTAGCTGAGCAGGCTTCCTTTCATGCACTTTACTTACAGTACACCTCTTGTGTTAACCATCCCTTTTTAAGTGTGACCTATTTTGGCCCCTTCCTGAAAACCTCAGAAATTTTAATTCACCAATGAATTGTTCAGTGTTGTGTCTCTCATGCAGATCTCATTTGGTTTCAGAACAGGGTTAGGCTTTGTGGTGGGGTGGGAACAGATCTAATTTCTTTTTAGTGTCATGGTTTGTTTTTTTTTTTTTTTTTTTTTAATGACACTTCAGTATGCTTTGGATTATTTTGTGTTAAAAGAGTACGTGGGACCTACTGTTTTTCTTGAGCTATACAATAGTATATAACAAGCTTGGCAATTCATTTTAAGTTGCGCATCTTTAGAAGTATTGTTTTTCTAAACTTTCTAAAATGGAAATCTATGGAAACCAGTTTCTTTCCCATTTCATTTTCTTTTATTTGACCATATCTATTAGAGCCAATATAAACATAGCCAAATACGAAATTTTTAAAAAGGTTATTATCAAATAAATTGGCTGCTTGGTGAATTAGCTGGTGTGAGCTCTAAAACATCACCATGTATGAAGTTCCTTCAAAACCCCACAGGTTCCCGCCAATGTCCCTAAACCTTCAGGAATGTTGAAGCTTGGAAGGGATTTTCAACATTTTCACAATCATATGAACAAATGTATAAATAAAATCTACTTTGAAGACTTCACGGACTAATATGTTTGTGTTTTATTCATTGTTGGAAACGATAGAGGTTTACTTTGGGACAAAGTGGGAAAATTATACTTTTAACAACTCTTGTTAGTTTTGTTGAGCTGTACTTTCTCTTTCTACATATACACTAGCCAAGACTTTAAATTCTGCTGCAACCCTGGGATTGCTTTTTGAAAAGACAAAGGTGAGTAGTAGAGAGATTATATTGAAAAAACTTTAAGTGTTAAATCTTTAAAGAAATTTTGCATGATTTCAACATTTACATAGAGACCTTTTTTTTCCTTATTTTATGTTAAAGCTTTTTATTTTTCAAAACATACGTGTGGACAATTCTTCAACAACATTAGCCCTTGCAAAACCTTTGTGTTTCAATTTCTCCCCTCTCCCCCATGCCCTCCCCTAGATGGCAAGTAGTCCAGTATATAGTAAACATGGTAGAGATATATGTTAAATCCAATATATGTGGTTATTATATATTATTGATATCAATAGACAATAGCAATCAAAATTTAAAACCTTCAAGGATCTTAAATTTAGAGTGGAAGGGATCTTGGAGATCATCTGGTCTCATCCATTTATTTTAAAGATGAAGAATACAAGACCCAGAGGAAGAAGAGGGTTTATTAAAAGTCACAAAGTAGTTGAGCTGCAATATAAATTCATTTCAGTTACTTTTGTTCCACTAACTGTAATGCATACCAGAACAGGACTTTATAATAATAAATATTGATGCAGACAATTTCCAAACACAAGTTTATTGTTCAGTAACCTGATTACATACATACTAATGGTCTGGATTTGCTGTAGGCATTTGTTTTGAAAATCATTATGTCCTAATGTGGGAGAAAGGGATAATATCACTTAGTCTATTACTTTTCTTTCCCTCTCAAATCCCAGGTCTCCAGTCAAATGAAATTTTTAAGAGCTCTGTGAGTGTGTGTGTTTTTTCATTGAAAGACATAAAAGATAGATAAACTGTCCCAAAATAGAACAATCTGTTGCCTTGGTCCTCTCTTGAGGGTAATGAGTTCCTCTTGACTCATGGCATGTTCTTCAGAGGCTGGATGAACACTTGTTAAGAGATATTTTGAGGATTTGTGCTTTGGAGTTGTACTATATCAATAACTTGTCAGGTCTCTCATATTTTTCTTTTTATTATTTTGTTGGACTAGTTTCCTACCTAAACTAATTATGTAAACAAAATATTGTTACAGAGCACAATGGTTTTTCCCAACTACACCGAATTTTATATAAGTATTATATGTGTGTATATATATTTATACAATTATCATGCTGTACAAGAAAAATCAAATCAGTTTGAGAAGGGGCGGAGCCAAGATGGCAGAGAAGGCACATGTGACTTTCTAAGCTCTCTGATACGCTCACGACCAATATTTAATTCAGCTTCAAAAATAGTGATTGGTAAAACACAGGAAGACTAGAAGTACAACAACTCACCAGCCCAAGATAATCTGGAATTTCCTCAGAAAAGGTTGGTGCTGAGGGGCCAGGGAGAAGATCAGCGCAAGCAGGGAAAGAACTAGAGGCGAGCATATTGTGCACAGCAGGCAGGAGTGCTCTCTGTGGTTAGAAAAATTACAGAGACGTCACTGGCACAGACTGATTTCTCTGCCCTGTTTAGAAAACAGTAGATCAACAGAGAATTCAAAACCACTCTAAAAAACTGCCAGGACCTAAATTAACAGGATCTGGGTATACCTACCCAAAACCGGAAGTGGCAGCACAGATCACAACACAAGCTTGTAGCCCCAACCCGAAGACAACGGGGCTTTTCCTTGGGACAGTGCCGAACCTGCATGGCAGGGGAGCACAGCCCGGGGGCTCGGCCTGGGACATCAGAGCTTTCCCAGTGTGATTTGCTTTGGGGCAGAGACGGTTCCAGTCTGAGGGGGCTATTGATTGGTCAGCTGCTAATACCCACAGCCTCATGGTGGGCTTTGACCTGGGGTAGTGATACTTTCACTGCAAAATCTCTAGCCTTAGGGCAGTTGCTAAACCACACAGCGGGGTTCTCTACTAGGCACTTCTGTAGCTTGGCTATGCTGAATCACTTCCAGTTGGGGGAAGGGGGGAGGGACTTTTCCCCAGAGCACTCCCATACTCCGCTGCCTGAAGCCTGCTTACATCTCCCTGCTTTGCAGAGGAAGCTGGTAACCCTGCCCTGAAGGCAGGCCCTAAAGGCTTTAAAAAATGAGTAAAAAAAAAAAAAAATCAAAAAGACATTTGATAGCTTCTATACAGAAAAAAAGCAGGTTTGTAACCCTGAGGAGACTGATAGCAAACAGTCTGCAGACAATATCCCAAAGGGGATGTTATCTGTTCCCTTTTACATAGTTCTCCTAGAAGAGAGCATTAAAAGTCTCAAAAGAGAGAAGAAAAATGGGGAAAGGAAAGAGAAGCTTTGCAAGAAAGTAACAACTTGCGGAAATATGAATTGGAAAAGGTAAAAAAAATTCCCAGGAAGTGCAGGGAAACAGAATTTGTGAATTGGAAAAAGAAAACAATTCACTAAAAAAAAAATTTAGTGAAATGGAAAAAAATTCCATAGAGCAAAACAACATTTAAAAAACTCACTCAATTGGACATATACAAAAAGAAGTTAAAAAAAAAGAAGCTAATGAAAATAACTCACTAAAAATCAGAACTGAACAAATAGAAACCAATGATTCATTGAGACAGCAAGAATCAGTCAAGCAAAACCAAAAAACTGATAAATTGGGGAAAAAAAACCCATGAAATATATACTTGAAAAAACGACAGACCTGGAAAATAGATCTAGGAGAGATAATCTGAGGATTATTGGACTTTCCGAAAATTATGATGGAAAAAAAGGGCCTAGATACTATTTTATAGGAAATCCTCAAAGAGAATTGTCCAGAGATAATAGAATCAGAAGGTAAAATAGGCGTTGAAAGAATTCATTGAACATCTTCTGAAAAAGACCCTAAAATAAAAACTCCCAAGGAATATTGTGGTCAAATTTCAGAACTATCAGATTAAGGAAAATATTACAAGCAGCCAGAAAAAAAACAATTCAAATACCGAGGTGCCACAATAAGGGTCACGCAAAATCTGGCTGCCTCCACATTAAAGGATTGAAGGGCCTGGAATCTGATAGTCCAAAAGGCAAAAGAACTTGGGATGCAGCCAAGAATAAACTACCCAGCTAAGCTGAGCATTTTCTTCCAGGGAAGAAGATGGACATTTAATGAAACAGATGAATTCCATTTGTTTCTAAGGAAAAAACCAGAACTAAACAAAAAAATTGATCTCCAATCATAGAACTCAAGAGAAGCAGAAAAGGTAAAAGGAACTCTTGAGAATTGTGTTTCTGTTGTGGATATACAAAAAGACTATATGTATAATTTGATTTTACTGATATAACATAAAAAAGGGGAGTAGTTATGGAAAAGGGATGTCAGAAAAGGGGGAAAGGGGGGATAAAAAGAGGGAAACTACATCCCACGAAGAGGCAAAGGAATCTTATATCTGAGGGAATTCAGAGAGGGGGAGGAACATTGTGTGAATCTTATCTCATCAGAGTTGGCTCAAAGAGAAAACAGCTGACATACTTGTTTTACAGAAAATCTCTCACCTCATTAAAAAGGGGGAGAAGAAAAGGGAAAAGGAAAAGAGTAATAAGGGAAAGGTACAAGAAAGGGGAAGCGATTCAAAGGGGAGGGAGGGATTCTAAAGAGGATAAGCGGCGTGATACAAGTGGAGCATATAAAGTTTAAAACTGGGAAAGAGGGTTGGGGGGGGCAAGTAAAAGAAAAGCATAATCTGGGGATAATAAGATGGCAGAAAATACAGAATTAGTCATTTTAACCATAAATGTGAATGGGATGAACTCTCCCATAAAGAGGAGGCAGATAGCAGGCTGGATCAAAAGTCAGAATCCTACAATATGCTGTTTACAGGAAACACATTTAAAACAGGGAGATACATATAGCGTAAAGGTAAAAGGCTGGAGCAGAATCTATTATGCTTCAGGTGAAGTTTAAAAAGCAGGGGTAGCCATCCTTAGATCAAGCAAAAGCAAAAAATGATCTAATTAAAAGAGATAAGGAACCTATGTCTTGCTAAAGGGTATCATAGACAATGAAACAATATCAATACTAAACATATATGCACCAAGTGGTATAGCATCCAACTTCCTAAAGGAGAAGTTAAGAGAGTTGCAAGAAGAAATAGACAACAAAACTGTAATAGTGGGAGATCTCAACCTTGCACTCTAAGAATTAGGCAAATCAAACCACAAAACAAATAAGAAAGAAATTAAACAGGTAAGTAGAATATTAGAAAAATTAGGTATGATAGATCTTTGGAGAAAACTGAATGGAGACAGAAAGGAATATACTTTCTTCTCAGCAGTTCATGGAACCTATACAAAAACTGACCACATATTAAAACATAAAGACCTCAAAATTAAATGCAGGAAGGCAGAAATAGTAAATGCTTTCTTTTCAAATCATGATGAGATAAAAACTACCTTCAACAAAAAGTTAGGGGTAAATAGACCAAAAAGTAATTGGAAACTAAATAATCTCATCTTAAAGAATGATTGGGTGAAACAGCAAATTATAGACACAATAATTTCACTCAAGATAATGAAAACTATGAGACATACCAAAATTTGGGGGATGCAGCCAAACCGGTAATAAGAGGAAATTTTATATCTTTAGCAGCTTACTTGAATAAAATAGAGAAAGAGAAGATCAATGAATTGGGCCTGCAACTAAAAAAAAGCTAGAAAAAGACCAAATTAAAAATCCCCAATCAAATACTAAATTTGAAATTCTAAAATAAAAAGGAGAAATTAATAATGTTGAAAGTAAAAAAAAACTATTGAACTAATAAAACTAAGAGTTGGTTTTATGAAAAAAAAACAAAATAGATAAGCTTTTAGTAAATCTGATTAGAAAAAGGAGAGAGGAAAATCAAATTAGTAGTCTTAAAAATGAAAAGGGAGAACTTTCCACCAATGAAGAGGAAATTAGAAAGATAATAAGGAGTTACTTTGCCCAGCTTTATGCCAATAAATTTGATAACCTAAGTGAAATGGATGACTACCTCCAAAAATAGAGGCATCCCAGATTAACAGAGGAGGAAGTAAATTGCTTGAATAGTCCCATTTCAGAGAAAGAAATAGAATAAGCTATTAATCAACTCCCTAAGGAAAAAACCCCAGGACCAGACGGATTTACATGTGAATTCTACCAAACTTTTAAAGAACAATTAGCCCCAATGCTATAAACTACTTGATAAAATAGGGAATTTAGGTGTCCTACCATCCTTTTATGACACAGACATGGTACTGATACCTAAACCCCATAGGGTGAAAACAAAGAAAATTATAGTCCAATCTCCCTAATGAATATTGATGCTAAAATCTTAAATAAGATATTAGCAAAAAGACTACAGAAAATCATCCCCAGGATAATACACCATGATCAAGTAGAACTTATACCAGGAGTACAAGACTGGTTCAATATTAGGAAAACTATCAGTATAATTGGCCACATTAATAACCAAATTAACAAAAACCATATGATCATCTCAATTGATGCAGAAAAAGCATTTGCTAAAATCCAACATCCATTCCTATTAAAAACACTTGAGAGTATAGGAATAAATGGACTTTGCCTTAAAATAATCAGTAGTATCTATTTAAAACCATCAGTAAGCATCATTTGTAATGGGGACAAACTGCAACCATTCTCAATAAGATCAGGAGTGAAACAAGGTTGCCCACTATCACCATTACTATTCAATATTGTATTAGAAATGCTATCTTTGGCAATAAGAGTTGAGAAAGAGATGAAAGGAATTAGAGTAGACAATGAGGAAACCAAATTATCACTCTTTGCTGATGATATGATAGTGTACTTAGAGAACCCCAGAGATTCTACTAAAAAGTTATTAGAAATAATCCACAACTTTAGCAAAGTTGCAGGATACAAAATAAACCTACATAAGTCATCAGCATTCTTATATATCACTAACAAAATCCAACAGAGTTACAAAGTGAAATTCCATTTAAAGTAACTACTGATAGTTTAAAATACTTAGGAATATATTTGCCAAGAGAAAATCAGAAACTTGATGAGCAAAACTACAAAACACTTTCCACACAAATAAAGTCTGATCTAACCAATTGGAAAAATATTAAATGCTCTTGGATAGGGCAAGCAAATATAATAAAGATGACAATACTCCCTAAACTAATCTATTTATTTAGCGCTATACCAATCAGACTTCCAAAAAACTATTTTAATGACCTAGAAAAAATAACAACAAAGTTCATATGGAAAAATAAAAGGTCAAGAATTTCAAGGGAATTAATGAAAAAAAAATCAAATGAAGGTGGCCTAGCTGTACCAGATCTAAAATTATATTATAAAGCAGCAGTTACCAAAATCATTTGGTATTGGCTAAGAAATAGATTAGTTGATCAGTGGAATAGATTAGGTTCAAAGGACAAAACAGTCTCTAATACTGTAGTGTTTGACAAACCCCAAGACTCCAGCTTTTGGGATAAGAACTCACTGTTTGACAAAAATTGCTGGGAAAATTGGAAACTAGTGTTGCAGAAACTAGGCATTGATCCACACTTAACAATGTACACCAAGATAAAGTCAAAATGGGTTCATGACCTAGGCATAAAGAATGAGATTACAAATAAATTAGAGGAACACAGGATTGTTTACCTCTCAGACCTGTGGAAGAGGAAAGAATTTATGACCAAATAAGAACTAGAGATCATTACTGATCACAAAATAGAAAATTTTGATTATAGCAAATTGAAAAGTTTTTGTACAAACAAAACTAATGCAGACAAGATTAGAAGGGAAGCAATAAACTGGGAAAACATTTTTGCAGTCAAAGGTTCTGATAAAGGCCTCATATCCAAAATATATAGAGAATTGACTCATTTATAAAAAAATCAAGCCATTCTCCAATTGATAAATGGTCAAAGAATATGAACAGACAATTCTCAGATAGATGAAGAAATTGAAACTATATCTAGCCATATGAAAAGATGCTCCAAGTCATTATTAATCAGAGAAATGCAAATTAAGACAACTCTGAGTTACCACTATACACCTGTCAGACTGGCTAGAATGACAGGGAAAGATAGTGAAGAATGTTGGAGGGGATGTGGGAAAACAGGGACACTGATACATTGTTGGTGGAATTGTGAATACATCCAGCCATTCTGGAGAGCAATTTGGAACTATGCTCAAAAAGTTATGAGACTGTGCATACCCTTTGATCCAGCAGTGTTACTACTGGGCTTATATCCCAAAGAGATACTAAAGAAAGGAAAGGGACCTGTATGTGCCAAAATGTTTGTGGCAGCCCTGTTTGTAGTGGCTAGAAGCTGGAAAATGAATGGATGCCCATCCATTGGAGAATGGTTGGGTAAATTGTGGTATATGAATGTTATGGAATATTATTGTTCTGTAAGAAATGACCAGCAGGATGAATACAGAGAGGCTTGGAGAGACTTACATGAACTGATACTGAGGGAAATGAGCAGAACCAGGAGATCATTATATACCTCAACAACGATATTGTATGAGGATGTATTCTGATGGAAGTGGATTTCTTCAACAAAGATCTAACTCAGTTTCAATTGATCAAGGATGGACAGGAGCAGCTACACCCAAAGAAAAAACACTGAGAAATGAATGTAAACTGTTTGCATTTTTGTTTTTCTTCCCGGGTTATTTATACCTTCTGAATCCAATTCTTCCTGTGCAACAAGAGAACTGTTCGGTTCTGCACACATAAATTGTATCTAGGATATACTGCGACATATTTAACTTGTATAGGACTCCTTGCCATCTGGGGGTGGGGGCGGGGGTGGAGGGAGAGAGGGCAAAAATCGGAACAGAAGTGAATGCAAGGGATAATGTTGTAGGAAAATTACCCAGGCATGGGCTCTGTCAATAAAAAGTTATTTAAAAAAAATCACAGATCCAGTTCCTAAAAAAAAAAAAAAAAAAAGAAAAAAAGAAAAAAAAAGAAATAAAATAAAATCTTAGTTTAAAAACTTATGTGTGAGCAAAAGCAATGTGATACTACCTGGCTACTTCTATTGCTGTTTAGAGTTACCAAAGTACTTTATCAATATGATTCAACCCAACATGCATCTGCGGTCTTAAGTCTCTCCCAAGCACTTGTCTGGAACACAGCCAAGGTAAAAATGTAAAAATCTGCCTTGAAGAAGTTCACATTCTCATATTCTCTCCTCTGATCTTCACAAGAACCCAGTGAAATAGAAACTATGATTCTTATTCTCATTTTACAGTTGGGGAAACAGAGGCTAAGAGGACTTAACCACAGCTGGTAAATGGAAGTGGGATTAAAACTCCATGTGACACCCAATCACACAATTTTTTTTTTTTTTTTATTTCCTTGACTCCAGGTTTTTAAACTAGGATCTAAACAGTATGTGTGTGTGTAATAAAATGATATTCTATCTAGCTTAGGACATTTCTTGTCATTATGGGTTTTTAAGCCCAACTTATCAGCAGGCATTTTAGACTGTTTGCTTTTTTAGGAGTGAATATTGTAGCTGGCAGGGACTGAGATACAATTAATTCCCTACAGGCAATTAGAGGAGGAGGCCCGAAAGACATGTTGCTGGAAAAAGTAATAATATTGGTATTTGAAAAGCAAAGTTTCAAAGGCCCCTCAGCTTTTCATTTCTAGGAAGAGGCTGCCAAGCCCAGACAGAGAATCCCTTTCCAACAATAACCAACAAAGCTGCTTTTGCATAGCTTGCCACCTACCTAGACAGAAGTAGGGATCCCTAGCGGACCGTGTTGCTTTTGGGATTGGATGCTCGCGGTCGAGGATTTTCTCTCCCACTCTGGGAAACCCTGTGTGCTGGGCTGGGCCTGCCTGAGGCATAGCAGCAATCCCTGGTGTTGGGGTTGGGCTTAATAGCTTTCCAAACTGCTCCACAACCAATTTGTCGATCATCACCTTGTGAGGCAAATGGGGCAGGTAGGATTATCCCCATATTACAGAGCAAAATTGGAATTCAGAAAAGCTGAAGGAAGGCCTGGGCTGAGACACGAGCCTCCGGGCTCCAAGTCCATCATGTCACTCAGTGCACAGTAAGCAGTTTAGCCCTATACAGAGAAGAGCAGGATCACCAAGGGAGCCCTCTTATACTCCAAAGTAACGTCCTTCATCCTGTGCACTGATGTCAGTTTATTGGAGACTCTACTTAATCGGTGTGTGAATTGTTTCCCTTCCGTGGGTTCTAAGATCTCTCAGGGTAGAGAAGGCAGTGGGGGAGTAGGTTCAACAGGTAAAAATTACCAAGAGACCCAGACTCGTTTTTCTGAGGGAAGGGGCTTTGTCATCATAAAAGCAACCTAAATAGCATCTGGGGAATTCCTTGGTCTGGAGGAGCTTGTTTGATGTTTACAAGATGAAGGTTTTCTCCTCCCAAGAAAAGTATCTCCTCAATCACTGATTGGAACTAATAAGGTTCTACTGGGGCTCCAGACCTTGACCCAAATTTCCCACACCTGGCTAAGTGAGCAACGGCAGCCCCCTACAATTGGCTGCCCACGGGAGGCTCTGCTGGGGCCCATTCCAGAAAATGTTTCCTTTAAAAAAAAATCCTAATTGCCCAGCATGGTTTCTGGAATACAGCAGGAGTTTAATAATGCTTGTTGAATTGAATTGGGACAATAAGGTACAGTGGCTTTTAGACTTTGTCAGGAGATTTTACCAGTAGTGTCACTTTGGGCAAATCCCTGTAGCTCCCTGAACCTCAGTTTCTGCCTCTGGAAAAGAGGGATAAATCAAACTTTCACTACTTACTTGCCAGAGCTACTGTGCATAAAATTCTTTATAACTCTTAGCAAACCCCAGAGAAGTAGTAGTCCTCCTAGAAATAACATGGTACAGTTGCAACTGGAACAAGATTTGGAACTCAACAACCTAAACTCCAGCCTCTGCTTGGCTTCTTGTTACCTTTATGAATTTGGGAAAGTTCCTTTAACTCTCTCCTAATTTCCTCCTTTAGATGGGGCATTTGAACTAAATGACCACTGTTTCCTCAAAGGTTTAAATCCTGTGATCTTACAAACTGTTCTAGAATCTGACCAGCTATTATGTTTTTACTGTTTTCCACAGATAGTTGGGTTGGGGTAACTAACCTATTCCAGATGATGCTGGTTTCTGAGAAGGAAATGTCCTTTTTTAAACTATTTTCCTTAGCCAGCATTCTTTGCACCCTGCAAATGGCACCTTATACTGTAAAGCCACACAGTGGAATGACGTAGCACTAACAAATCTAAGAATCAGAAGACCTGGATACCCAAGGACATCAAAGAAAAGAAAAGGCTCCATATGCACAAAGCATATTTAAACAGCTATTTCCAGCGAAGACCTGGAAATTCAAGGGTGCCATCAACTAGGGAATGGTTAATAAGTTGTGGTATATTAAATTTGACAGGAACCAATTGTTTGTAAGAAGAGATGAAGGGGATAGAGAAGCCTGGGAAGAGTCGTATGAACTGACACAGAGTGAAATGAGCAATCCCAAAGAACTATTTTTACAACAACAATGGGTTGAGACAAATAACTTTGCAAGACTTAACTCTATTTCCCAATAGAGAAGTAAGAGACTCAAGAGTGTAGACTGAGACATGGTTTATTTGGAATACGGTCAATTAGTTTTGTTTGAACATATTCACAATCATATGTGTGTATGTGTCTATTATACAGACATAGATATATATTTGTTCCAAGCATTTTGTTTTCCTTTTTCAGTGATAGGTAAGGGAAGGCAATCTATACAAAAGGCACATTTTCATTAATTGGAAAAATAACATTTGATTTTTAAAATAATCTAAAGACCTGAGTTTGAATCTTAGTTCCAGCAGGTACTCCATCAATTCTCCCTCTGCACCATATATCTAGTAATACTTTTAAAGATGGAGGAGAGAGGAGTGGGGAGGAGGAGGAAGTGGGGGAAAATCCAGCAAAATGCATTAATACATTTTTTTATTTGAAAAGATATGCAATGTGCCACACTAGCAGATTTCTACCTTTGCAAAGTGGATGGAATGGGAATGTCTTATTTTTCCTTTGGGACCATGCTTGTTCTTTGGAATTTTGCAACATTCATTTCAGATTTTTTTTTTGGTAGCTCTTCTTCCTATTTACATTATTGTACTAGTGTATATTGCTTTCTTGGTTTTGCTTATTCACTTCATAGCATTTGATGTAGATCTTTCCATGTTTCTCTGAATTAAATATATTCACACTTCCTCATTGTATAGTAATATTCTATTTACATTCATGTACAATTTAGCCATTCCCCATTGATGAAGAATTTTATTTCCAGTTCTTTGCTGTTACAAAAAGTGCTACCGTACATGTATTCTGTTTATCAATGTTTTCCTTGGGATATATACATAGCAATGGAATTTCTAGGTAAAAAAGCATGGACATTTTAGTCATTTATTCCACCAGCAATGCATTAGTGATTCACCTCCCCACAATTCTTTCAGCTTTGACTAGTCCCCACTTTCATCGGCTCTGCTAATTTGTCTTCCCGTGTAGAAGATAAAATCTTAAATGTATTTTCTTAATTAGAGTGATTTGAAGCTTTCTTTTATAAAGTTAAGAGTTTGCAATTCTTTTTAGAATGGTTTGTTGACTTATCTATTGGGGAATGGCTTTTGATATTAACTGTTAATTGCTTACCAATTGGATACCAAGCCCATACCAGAGAAATTTGAGGCAAAGATTTTCCTCCCATTCTACTGCTTCCTTTTTATCTTTATTCCCTTATTTTTGTTTGTGAAGAAGCTTTTCAATTTTGTAATCAAAGTTCTGTATATTATCTTTTGTAATTACTTCCATCCCGTGTTAAGAATATATCTCCTTTCCCAGTTGTGAAAGTTAAATGATATGCTTCTCTTCTCTTTTTTTTTAACTGAATGATCTTTAATATTAAAGTATGGCTCTAAATCTAATTTTCCCTAAGTTGTTTTCTAGTTTTTCTTGCCATTTTTTTTTTTTTTTTTTTTTTTTTTACCAAAGAGGGAATTCTCAAGTAATTTATGTTTTCCACCTTATCAGGCACTAGGTTATCGAGTTCAATTTTTTTCTAATTCTCTTTTGTCTAACCTGTTCTCCTGATTTGCCAATTTATCCATTTATCAAAACCATTTACTAATGGTTTTGATGTCTGTTATTTTATAATATAATTTGAGGATTTCATGTACTATTCTCTCTTTATCTCTGCCTCTTTGCATTATCTCCCTTGAAATTCTAAATCTTTCATTTTTTTTCTCAATTATATGTAAAAACAATTTTTAAAGTACTTCCAAAAATAATTTTTGATTTCCAGATTCCTTTCCCCTCTCCCCTCCTTGAGAAGACAAGCACTATGATGTAGATTACGTATGTGCAGTCATGCAAAACATATTTCCATATTGCCCATGTTGCAAAAAAGAGACTTCCCCCAGTCCCCTCAAAAAAATCTCTCAAACTCAGAAAAAATAAAAATTCTGCTTTGATCTGCATTCAGATTCCATCGGTTCTTTCCATGGAGGTAGATATGGCATTTTTCACAAGTTCTTCAGAATTGTTTTGGGTCCTTGTGGTGCAGAGAATAGTTAAATCATTCACAGTTGACCATGATTACTGTACAATATTGATTGCAGTTACGTGTACATTGACATCTTGACTTTACTCACTTTTCTTTGCATTGGATCAGCATTATCTTGGTGTTCATATTTTTTAATTGAAATTAGCCACTGTGTAGGAGCCATTTGAGCACTTGGAAGCATTGGTTCAGTTAAGACAGTAGTGTGCAGATTTCTTGGGGCAAGCCTTAATTTTGATGGTTGTGTTTTGTGATAGCAATGATTGTGTGCTTTCACTTACTTTGGATTTGATGAAACCAGTCTGAGATGATTTCCCTAACATTAATTAATTAGTTCTCCGTCAGTTTAGTGCCACAGTTCATGCTATACATAATTTCATTGCCGTCTTCTTGTATTAATTCTTGTTTTTAAGAAGAGATCTCTTTCCAAACAAACAGGCAAAAATTGTAGCTCTTAAGAGAATACTTTGGTTGTTAAAGATATTTTAGTGACTGTTGTTTCAAGCCCATAATAAAATTGGATCAAAACTCAGACATAAAGGAGAGTACACTAGAAATGAGAAATAAAGTCAAGCTGTGGAATAGCCTGAGTCTCAGAAAACAAGCTACTCAATGGGCTGCTATTGATTCCTCTTCCCTGAATAAAGAACAGCCTGATTGAAGTTGGAAGAATAGCAAGAAGACCAGGAAAAACCAAACAGCTGCTAACCACTGCTACAGGGCAGCTAGGTGATGGATGATGCACTGGACAGGGAGAACTGAAATATAAACTTGTGCCATGCTACAAAAATGAAAAGAAAAATACATCCAAGAGAATAAAATGGATATATTTTAGTTGTCTGTATATTTATTTAATTTAGATCACATCAAAACCTGTGATAAAGATAAGACTTGGGAAAATGTTTTAACATCCATTGTGATAAAACTGGTTTCATGGATAAAATTGTATCCAAAGCCTGAATTTAATATCGTCATGGAAAAGAAGTAACAAAAGAGTACTTAACTATATTGTAAAAGTTTGTTAAAGATGTTTTGTTATCTCAATGAATAATTTAACTTACTTAGAATCATTACATGAAACTGTGGTTTAGAAAATTTCCTAAAATTATAGAATGACAATCTTCTTTATAAATGGAAAATCTACCTCTGTAAGCTCCAGAGTAAAACTAGTAATATCTAAGGATTTAAATTAAGCCTAGTCATTCTGTTCTTGGCAACTGAAAATGTACGCCCCATTTCCCAAAACGACTAGCGCTAATCACTTTTTGATTTCATTTTACCTGTGACATTTTCAAGCGTACAGGGCACAATCTGAAACATTTATTTGTTACGAACAAGTGAAGCCACGTAGATCCATACAGAGAGCACGTTTTTGGGATAAGCATGAACATAGACGGCTAAAGCAAACTCAACATTGGAGATATCGATGTTGTGAACTCCGGTGCTGTACACAGCCTCTATCAAAGGCTTCACTTCAGAAAATGCCATGTGAATTGGAAAGCCCGAGAACTAGAGAAAATGAAATTATTAAAGTTTTTTTAATTGGTATATGAAAAAGTTTTTTCCTAAAATTTTCAATTTTTTCCTGTAGATATATTTATTATAGTTCCCATCAGCTGCTGTATTTGGCGTTCCTTTGTTTAGTTATTCTATGTACAAAATTGTATATGTTGCTGTTAATTTGTAAGCAATCGAATTAAGAATTAACGATTGTTATTATGTTGTTTTGCAAACTATTGATTTAATTTTAAAGGTAAATCTCTCATATATATATATATATATATATATATATATATATATATATATATATATATATATAAAAGAATTTTACCCATAAACAACTATTTGGCCTTATAAACTAAACTATTCCTTCACTTGGTTGATGTACCTGAGGCCATTGTCCAAATGATGTGTTCATTTCAAAAAGCCATGTGTATTCTCTCTTACCCTGTAATCTCCTAGCTGTCGGAGAAGTTCTGCTCTATGGTCATCTTCTACATCCTTCCCTTGGTTCTTTTCGAGCAAAGGCAGGAAGTGTCGTAGAGTGGATGTACAATATCTATTCCATCGAGTTATGTGGCGTGGTCTCCATTCCATGATTTTCTCCTTCAGTATTTTTTCAATCCTAAATTTAAAAAAAAAAAAAAGAAGAAGAAAAAGTTTGGTCTCTAAGAGACTGTACCTGTAATCTGGCCCTGATGAAAATTTGTAAGGATTCACTGACTATGTGAGTCTGCTTTGCCTAGTGGTTCAAACCAACCAGTTGTGCAATTATAGGGAATGTCTCAATTCCACAGTTAATAAGAGAAAAAGCCCCAGGGAATTTTTAGGCAAATTTCACAGGGTGATTGTGAAGCAAATGCTTTGGAAACTCCGGCATGCTATCTAAATAAGAATTATTTATTTTATTACTGTTCTTGAGCATGTCATTTTTTGATTTTTTTTTTAAACCATCCCAAGTCTCTGTAACCACATTCAGAGACAGGAGAGGAGAAGGCTTTAAGGCTACCAGATTTTTTTGATGGCTGAGCATAAGAGTTGAATTTTTAATTTTAATAATCCATAATTTTAAAGATTTTTAATTTTTCAGTAATTTTTGTTCACCAGACTCTTTTTATATTCATCAAGCATAAGGTAAATCATAGAATTTAGAAAGAATAGAATCAGATAAATTTAATGTTCTAGTTAACTTGACTTTGTTATACAATTTAAACTGTGTTCCTGGGTTTATCAAGTTACCTTTAAAATTTACAAGCATCTTTCCTTACGTAATCTTAGTCAAGTAATCAAGTAATCTTACAGTTATTTTATTAGTTTAGTACATGTATTATATCTATTTTATAAACGAGGAAACAATAGCAAAGCCTCACTATTGGCCCCAAGGGTCATTAAACATTTAAATATTAATGGATCCACAAAGCCATTCTTGTAGATTGGGTACCTGTGTTTCACTGATCGATCGCTCCTATTTTTAAACAGTACAAAATTGTTTTGAGAATTGCTTCTGCATAGTATAGCTTGAGGTCTTGTACTGATAGGCCCCTTTTATTTACATGTCAAAAAAATCCCTCGAACTTCTTGACTTTTTTTTTAAGCCTCCATTTAAGTTTTGTGGGGTTTTTCCTAGTTCTTCAAAGTAATTCTTAATGATTAATATGTCATTCAATATGTGAATTAATTTAGGTGGCTTCTCATTTTTATTATATTGATTCATCCTGACTATTAATAAGATTTCCCTAATAATTTGGGTCTGCCTTTAATCTTCCTAAATGGCGATTTGTAATTGTATTTTCATCTTGTGGCTATTTTGGTAGGAAGATTCTCAACCAAGTAGTTTATATTTCTGCAGTCATTTAAAACGTTCAGCACAATGCCTTACACATAGTAGGTATTTAATAAATGCTTGTTTCCCTTATTTAAATAGAATCTCTCCAAGTCTTCTTATTGTTCTTTGTTGATATTTCGTAGAAATTCCATGATTTGTGTAGGTTATTGTAGGTTATATATATATATATATATATATATATATATATATATATATATATAGTGCAGATTGTGTAGGTTATATCCAGTCCAAGTGATTATTTCCGTTAACGTTTTCTTTAGCAGGCTTCCTTCAGCGCACCATCAGATTGTCTACAAAAGTGACAGCTTTGCTGCTGCTTCACCTTCGCTTTCCCCATCCTTTCTTTTTCCTCTCTCATTGCTCTAGTGTTGGACCCCTGCTTTCTGACTTCCCTTGGCCCGTTGGGCCGGTCACCATTTTTCCGGTCACTGGGGCTCCTGGAACTCGGAGTGACCTTTTTCTTCGTTCTCTGCGTCCATATAGGTTTCTCACGAGGATTCCCTCTCCCCCTCCCAGCCCAGCACCCCAAGTTGGGCCCTCCTGGCTGCTTGGGGGGGGTTCCTGGGATGGAGTCCCGGGGGGCCGGGGCCCTTCACTTGGCCCCCTCCTCACAGCTCAGTGAACAAAGGCATTTGGGCTTTGTCTTGTTCTTGTCGCGGCCCAGACTCGGGGCCTTCTCCGGCCTCTCATGCTCAGAGCCCAGGCCCCAGGCCCCAGGCCCCCTGCGCCCCATCGGTGCCATTGCCCATCTTTCTACTGGAGTCCGGCTCCTCCCGCCATCCTCCCCGCCCCCCCCCCCAGGTGGTCTGAATCCCTCCTCTGCGCTTCCATCACCCTCGGTGACCTGTATTTGGGGGCTCTGGCTTTCTCTCAGCCAGATGGTCGGGAGCGGGGAAGAGTCCAGAAGGGCCCTGGGACCCTGATCCCTCAGTGTCTGCCGAGAAAACCCCCACTGAGGCCACAAGAGAACTGAGGGAACCATAGCTAGCTTTCTCCCGTGGGACTGCCCCCTCTCCGTCCGGCCCACCAGCGCAGGGTCCCACATGCAGGTGTTATGTCAGGCGTTAAGCTTTCTCAGCTGCAGCTTTCAAGCAGGAGCTGGAGATTGTTACTATTGGGGGCTTTGGGGAGAAGGGTTACACACTTTGTTTCAAGGGACACAGTTGTCTCTTAACAGTCCCCTCTCCTTAGCCCAGTGTTTTTTTTTTTTAACCCCAGTATTTTCTCATAAAAATCCAACAAAAGCATGTAACAGAGGGACTGAGACATCATGTTGCCGTTTGCTGTAAGGGGGTATATTTGAACTTCATCAAATAGGATTCAACATCTCTCGTGTGACCTGAATTTTGTTTCCTGGGTGCACTAAAAGCTCTCGCATACCCTGTTCTTTGGGTTTCCGTTTCTCACTGTGCGGGAGTCTATGCCGGCTTTCTGGGGGCCCCCAGTCCTCCAGAGTCATTCTTCTTTACCCTGCCATAACTCATTCATTTGCAGACCACAGTTGCTCCGCTGTCCTGGGTCTTGCACTGTTCCGGGCTTTCTTTATCAGTATTGTTAGGGGCGTTTTGTGTCACTGCCTTGTGAGAGAGGAGGCTGCAGAGCAGATTTGGGACTCGGGTACAGGTGGGAAGAAGTGGCTTCTGAAGTCCCAAAGGTGAGATTCTGATTAAATTAAGGCATTATAGGGTTGAGCACTGTCAGGAGATGGGGGACCATTCTGTCCACGCCTTCCAGTTTACAGAAGAAGAAACGTTCCCAAAGAACTACAGACAAATAGGTGGGAAGTGGCAAAGGTGGCTGCAGACCTCCCCTCTCCTGACCCCCAGGCCCAGGCTGATATTGGTGACCGAGGCTTAAGGAATTAGAACAGGCGTCTTCTTGTCATTGGGGGGATAGATGTTTATGCACACTAAGGGATAAGACCTCATAGCCTGAATATGGGTATCCCAGACTGTCAGTATGGAAAAGGCTTTAGAGATTATCTTGTCTAATCCCTGGTGATGTAGATAAAGAATAGTAATTTGGTCAGGGCCAAACTTGGAGGGCCCAATTTAGCCAATAGAGAGATTAGTAACTTCTGTAATTCGTAAAATATTCTCTTTCCCCCGCCTCCATTCTGCCTGGGACATTTTTGAAAATGGCAAATGGTGGTGGTGGTGGGGGGTGTCCCTTTAATCTTCAGCCATCTTGATTTTCTTATGAGTCAAAGAAAAGAACTGGACATTTTATGGCATATAATAGATAACTAATATTGAATAAAATGTTGATGATTTATTTTTAATAAGATTAAAAGGAAAAGAATTTAATTTTTACTTCATGGTTAGGGCCGGTCCTAAGGTCACACAGAGCCCCTATCTACAGAGCTATAATTTGGGACAATTTTGTTCACGGACACTAATTGATGTAGAGTGTGTATACAGAGTGGAAGGTACTAGTTCCACCTAGAAATGGAGAAAAAATGACTAAGTCCTCTGCCTCCTTGAGTTAAACTATAGCTCAATGGATAACTTGTTACTCACAAAATTAGGTTATTATCTACATACAGACACATACAAACACATACAGAGACAGAATTAAGAGAAAATTTACCTGTCTTGTAGTTCTGATGCAGCAGCTTTGTCTGTACATTGGTAAACTAATTCTCCAGGCTGAGAAGAAATGTTTTAGGATTTGAAAAGGAAATGAGGAATTTAAAAAAGCTTCAATATTATAAAATAATTATCTCGAACACATTCCTTGCCTATTTGTACAAAAATTAGTATTGAAAAATTCTAGTTGTTAAAATGATATTGTACTCTTTCTTTCAAATGTTCCCACATATTTATTAATTGGCAACTGGGAGAAATAATTCACTTGGACTCCTATTCTAATCAGTATTATTCAGTTTGATGTTTACAGAAATTACATAGGGATAATTAGATAAGATTGGTTCTTATGGTAGGCCTTTATAATGGGCTTCAAACTTGAATGTAATCTTCACGCCTTGTTTACAGTTATGAGGCTCACTTGCACAACCACAAGAAGCTGACGAGGGTAGCGCCTCCCTATTTTGCTTTAATTCTATGTTCAATCTGGAATGGGTGGGATGCTTTGATTCTTTAGAAAGTCCCCCAACTGATCTTTGTATCCCTGGACCATTCCTTCTTGTCCAACAGAAGCAGGTGGCAATCTTAGGATCTTTTATGACCACTTAGTTGGTGGAGATGCCCTATGTTTTACCCCAACTTATTATTCTTCTCCTTCCCTGTCCCCCAGCTGATCCATAATTTTTGGATTATGGATCAAGAGCAAAGTGTATCAACTAATGAAATTCTCTATTTTACTATGCCTTTTTTGCATATTTGGGCATCAAACCCTATAAAAACAAACAGGGTCCTGGGGACCAGGAGCATCTTAGCACAAGGAAGATCTGAAGTCCACTTCATTTGAAGGGACCATGGACTCTTTAATAAAGTGCCTTTAGCTCCAAGCTCTGCCTCAGAGACTTTTCTCGCACACTAGCTAATTTTAATCTCTACACAACAAAGATAATATAAATACCTGAACACTTGAGAGTCCTGGGTATGGAAGATTTCTTGAAAAAAAAGATTTCCAAAGTTTAGGTTTGGTGACGTCAAAGTTTATCCTCATTGGAGAATCGTGCTGTTGAATATTAAACCAAATCTAAAGAACCAATGGAAATACGTTAGCAGAGAGTTATTAACCAATCTTTTTTTTGGGGGGGGGTTGTCTCTCCATAACAGTTACTTAGAACATGTACAATATTAAAATTCATTCTTGTGTATTCCTTTTGCCAGAAGAGAAGCAATGCTGTATATAACTGTAAGATTACTGTAAAACTGACCTATAACTTCTGAGAGCTTTACTACATAATCATGGAAAGGAACAAGAGTAGTTCCCAACTGAACAGATTTCAGATTTGCATTACCATCGTGTTTTTCTCCCCAAATTATGTCGACGCTACTTTGTTATTGGTGACTTTCAAGAATTCTTCAGCCTTGACAAGGAAGATTAATTCAAGGATTGACTTATCGATTAGCAAGTGTTTATCAAGGATGGTGAATTTAAGTAATTTAAGTAAATTTAAGAATTTAAGTAAGATGGTGAATAATTTTGTTCTTATGGTCAGACAAACTATAATTTTAAAGTCAATTTGCCATTATGATTATAAGAAAAGACGCAATAGACATTCGACAAATAAACCAATAATATGTGATACTGTTGAAATATTAAATGGAAAAAAAGGAAGCAGTGATCTTTATTTAAAAGGAAATGGGGAACACTTACATTGTCAGAACTTATTAAGCAGCCCACACTTTTTAAAGGACAAAATGTATCAAACTGTCCATAAAAGCGTCCACTACAGGGATTCCATATTAAATACTGGCTTCGTTCCCAAGTTAGCACATAGGCAGTTGGACCCTGGAGGAAAAGTAAATGCTTATTAAAAACTGGATGATTTTTAAACTTATATTTCACTCTAGGCATTGGAAGGAGTTTTACTTTGTTAGATAATTACTTTAAATCATAAATTAATATTTTCAAAATTACATCGTAAATACATTTGAAATTTTAGGTTGAAGCTGATTAAAACCATAAATTCAGTTGCCCAAAGACAAGTTCCATCCCAGGAAAAGAGCCACATGGCCTGTTTATCTTTATGATGTAACTGAAATAACAGTGAGCTTAGGAGGTAAAGGAATAGGATTTGAATCTTTTCCTTATTTCCTCAAATGAAAAAAAATGTGAATTAGAATGCTTATACATCTTCAATATAGTCCACCTCTATCACTTCATTATGAGAGAGGTGACTCAACACTTGAAGGTTTGGGTAAGTTCTGGTAACTTTTCCTAGGAGTGAAAGGTTGGGGGCACAGTTTCATGATAAACTGGATTTATCTTATAAGGGACTGACCCAGCTAAAGGTGGAGAAGCTCATCACAGCACAAGGTTTACCTCTGGGTGATTTAAAAAAAAAAAAAAAATCAACTATTTGATTTCAAGCTGCAACAGAGAAGAATGAAGGTCCGCTGAAGAATAAGATGGACCTTCCCAGAGCTTATACCTACTTCAAAGGGTTGTTGGTTGGGGAAAGGCTTGGATACTGCAAAGGTGTATGTAGCCTGAACAGCTGTTAATCCTTAATTTTGGTTTAAAAGAAGCAACAGTAATGCTCTAATGCTATAGAACAAGCAGATCAAACTATAATCTTAACTATGGAGAAAATCATCACTGGAAAGTAAGACTTCCTCCAAATGACCAGTAGCCGAGTCCATAGCTTTTTATATTTTTATTACCTTTTATTATTCCTTACCAAATATTAGCAGACATACTAAGGGATATCTTTTCTAAATATGAAATGAGATTTTCAAAGGAGACCATCCCATAACATCCTAGTACATCCTCGTACTTTGTATATGAAACCTCTCCCTCCAAATCGTAAATTTCATATTTTTTTGTTATTCTATCAATATAAGCAGTTCAAAAGTATGGAATTCTTTGTAAATTTGGGTGTCAGCTTTGGGCAAGGGCCATGTGATTCTTTGTATTTTTCCTAATTTTAGCATCTGTGAACACAGTAGCGCTAAATCCTTTCTAACTTAGAACAGATGTATAAAGCTCGGATCAGAAGTTGCCAACTTTTGAGAAGCAAGGTGTCATGTTGCTAACAAAGTCTTATTTGACATGAGGGGAGGCTCGATAGCCATTGTTGGGACGGGTGATATGGATGGGAATCACAGGGACTGCCTTCTTGCTCACAAGTCTCTACCCTATCCTCTATACCTTAACCAGTCACTTTAAAATGAAGTGATCGTAAAGCAGTATGACATACTGCAGGGATCAGGCTGCCATAGGTACCAACCCAGATTAATAGATAATTGGGAAATGATTAATAAGATGCATAAAAATACAAGACAACAAAGCTGATGTTAATTTATGGTCCTCTAAATCATTATATTGCCCAAAGGAATTTATTTTTCTTTGTGTTTACTATTGGTATGGTAGAAAAAGTTTGAGATTTGAAATCAAGACACCTGGTTTCAAGTCTTGCTCTATCATTTAGTCCCTGTGTTATGTTACCACCAGGAAAATCATTCGAACTCTCTGGACTTCATTTTCCCCTTCTGTAAAAAATAAGTGATGGCTCCTCTTATGGTTCATCATGGTCCCCTCCAGCTCTGAATCTTTGAAGCTCCAGGGACAGTTAAGCTTTTTGCTTATTCACATTTTAGTTGTTGGTTATGGCTATTCTATCTTCAGAACCCACATAGTACTTTGGGCCTCCCTAAAATACTTTAATGATTCTGTGTATGGTACATATGAAATTTTTACTCAATAAATTCAAAGCTCCAGTGCAGCAGATACATCTCTTTTTGTTTTGCTTGTTTTGTTTATAATAGCTTTCCATCTTTTAAAACATAGTTTTCGACATTCACCTCTGCAAAACCCTGTGCTCCAAATCTTTCTCCTTCCCTCTCCATCCCTCCCTTAGACAGCAAGCAATCCAACATAGGTTAAACATGTGCAATTCTTCCAAATATATTTCCACATTTATCGTGCTGTGTGAGAAAAAACAGATCAAAAGGGGATAAAAATTACCAAAAATCCAAACAAGCAAATAAACACTAGCAATTAGAAAAGGTGAAAATCCTATGCTTTTATCCACATGTAGTCTCCATAGTTCTTTCTGGGTGCAGACGGCTCTCTTCATCACAAGATCATTGGAAATGCCTGAATCATCTCATTGCTGGAAAGGGCCACGTCCATCAGAATTGATCATGGTATAATCTTGCTGTTGCTGTGCACAATGATCTCCTGGTCCTGCTCACTTCCCTCAGCATCAGGTCCTGTAAGTCTCTCCAGGCCTTTCTGAAATCATCCTGCTGGTCATTTCTTACAGAACAATAATATTCTGTAACATTCATATACCATCACTTTTATTCATTCATTCCCCAACCAGTGGGCAGCCTCTCAGCCTCCAGTCCCCTGCTCCTCAGGGAGTAGGTTTTTAATTGTTATTTGTCCTTTATTTTCAGTGGATGGCGGGCGATCCCTTGTGTGAACTGGATCAAAGTGAAGTCCAGTTGCGCAGTCGTCAGCCTCTCTCCCACGGTCTTTGACATCCAGTGGCAAGAGAACAGGTCCTGGGATGCAGGGATGGCTGATGTCGGACGTCTGACTGAGCATCCTACAGAGCCCGCTTTCCCTTGAGGTGGTTAAAACAAACAGCTCTCGTCCACCTCTCCCGCCAGGTGTCTTTGCATGCTTGGGGTGGCCTTTGTTCTAGGTTTTTGGCAGGTATGAATCCTGTCAATTACCCTCCACCTGCCGTCTGCCAAGAGGTTTTACCAGGACATGGCCAGTGCGCATGCTGTAGCTTCTTGGAGCTTCAGGTGAGAGTGTCTTATAATTATATAAAATATAATACATGATACATAATATGTATATATAAGTAATATATAATATAAAATAACAGACCATATAAAAATAATAAAATACAAGTTTTCTTAATATATTAACTATAGCCAACCCCTCAATTCCTCATCACATTTTGGACTTCTTGTATTCTTCTATATAGCTTTTGGCCCTCACAAGAAAAACAGCTTTCTCTAGATAACACTTTGTTGGATGTTCTCTCCAGTATTAGCTCTGCCTTTCCTCATATCCTTTATCATGATGATTTTGGAAGAGAAGTCAGAATACATTTTATTCTCTAATAACAATAATATTCTTTTCTCTTCCTCTGAAATTTTTCCTATTAAAATTTAATTACCCCATTTAGATTATAATAGCACTTTTCTTTTGGCCTCTGAGTCACTCTGCCACTTAATCATTTAGTACCCAACTTGCTATCTTTCTCTCCTTCCCAATTCCTACCTTTGTATTCAGAGGCCTTCAGTAAACTGTTGATGCTTTCTTAAATACCTTCCTCTCCCAGTCTCCTTTGCTGGAGACACTGAAACAAGAGCCCTTTAGGAGGTCCTCAGTCATTTTTAAATGTGTTAAACGGTCCTCAGACCAAACATTTTGAGAATTGCTGGAGTACCTGATGATAACCTCCTTATTTCCATCTCTCTCCTTGCCTTATCCCTCCTATCAATCAATAAATATGTATTTATTAAGCACTTTATAGATACAGGTACTTTGTTAATTCCTAAGGATATAAACCAACATAACAAAAACTCCGGATCCCCAAGGAAATTTACATTCTTCCAGGGAAACAAGTACATATATAAATCTATACAGAATAAGTATAAAACAGATAAACACAAGATAGTTAAAGAGGAATTCAGGGAAGGAAGGCACTAACACTTGAGAAGCATTGGGAACATTTTCATCTAGAAAGCGGTCCTTAAATTATGTCTTGGAGGAGGAGAGGGATTCTGTGAGGAAGGGGAGGTGAGCAGGGAAGGATTCCAGGCCCGTGGGATTGCTGTGCAAAAGCTATGAGTGTCATGTGGGAGGAAGAGGAAGAAAGCCAATTTTGCTGGAGTGAAGAATATGGGAGGGAGAGGAATGTACTGAGAGACTAGAAAAAAAAAGGTTTGGATCAGGTTGTAAAAGGTTTTAAAAACCAAAAAAGGAAATTTCTATGTTATTCTAGCCAACTGGAAGCCACTAGAGGTTAAGTAGGGCAATGACATGGTGACATTTATGCTTCAGGAAAAATCCCTTTGCTATCTATGTGGAGGATAGACTGTGAGAGGGAGAGATTGGGGGAAGAAAGACTGATAATGAGGGCATTACAACAATCAACACGAGAGCTGATGAAAACCTGAACCAAAGTCATGGATGTTTGGGAGAAAGGTTCCCGGTGATGCTGTGGAGATAGATAGAAATCACAGGACGGGGCAACAGCAAGTAGGATGAAAATGAATAGATGAAGGGGATGTTCAAGCTCTTAACTTGAGTACCTTGAAGAACAGCGGTCCCTTTGACAGGGGTAGGGACGTTTGAAAGGTTTGGGGTGGGGATTCCAGTTGGAAATGGGCACCAGGTAACTGGTAGGGTGGGGCTGAAGCTCAGGGGAGGACCAGGACTGAAGATTTTAAAATATCTGTAGATCATCTTCCTAGAGATGGTCATTCAGCCATTGGAGTTGACAGCTCCCCATCTCCTTGCCTTACCCCTCCTATTAATCAATAAACATGCATTTATTAAGCACTTTCTGTGCCACAGGTACTATGCTAATTCCTAAAGATAATAACGAAAGCAAAGCGCAAAAACTCCATGTCCCCAAGGAAATTTGCATTCTTCCAGGGAGACAAGTATATATAAATCTATATGGAATAAATGTAAAACAGATAAACACAAGGTAGTTAAAGAGGTATTAAGGGAAGGAAGAAAGTGTAGAAAGAATACAAAACTCAAGCTCTTCTTTTGTCTTCAGTGTGAGTAACTTCCTAAGCTTATAAACCTGTTTTGCCTTTGCTTTTTAATCTTGACCCTATCATTAACCAGTCTGGAAGAGGAAGACACATTTTATGGTTTTGTCTGCTATTTGGGTTCCAAGGCCTAAATGGCATTTACCTTTTCATGACTGCCGCTCTCATTACTAATGGTTGGTTTACATAACTATTAGTCTTCACTCTGCTTTAAGAGGAAACCTCTCGACTTTTCTGCAAAAATCATGTCAATAATATAGATTCACTTCTTAGAACCTGGGGCGCTCTCTGTCATCTCTGGAAGCACACTGAATGATACTGAAGATGATGAATAATTAGAAGAATAAGGCATCCTTGTGCTAAGGACCATCAACAGCTCCTAAGCTATTACGTCATTCACTTCCGAAGGATAATTATTTGACCAGGTGTGTGTTCTTTTTAAAATACTAGTTGCATAAGGTGTGCTGGCACTAAGGATGGGTGAAGTGAGCTGGGAAAGCAGCCACCGGTAATGACTAAGCCGTCTGAAACTTTTTCTTCAACCATAACATTCATCACACTTTCCAGGCACTTGAAGCGCCCCAAGTAAAGTTGTTGTTTTCTTTTCTTTTTCCTTTTCTTTTTTGTTTTTTGCTGAGGAGGCAATTGTGTTAAGTGACTTGCCCAGAGGGAAGTAGTAAGTGTCTGATGTCAGAATTGAACTCAGGACCTCCTGACTTCAGGACTTGTTTTCTTGATAATAGAAGGGTTTGTCATTTCCTTCTCCATCTAAGTAAGATCCAGTCTACCATCCCTAGTGCAACCACAAGTCATTTTGCCATTTTCTAATGAGCAACTCTGACCCTTTATAAAAGATAACTTTCCATGATTAGATCCATTAAATTAGATTTCAACTTGCACTAGTACTGGGGGTATTTTCCAGGAGTTACACATTTCATGAAAGGAATGGTTCATCTGCAAGACTTCTGAGGAGCCATTTAACTCGGTCATTTTGGAAAATCCACTGGATCTTACCTCAGGAATAGCAGTGCCCATCATAAGCCAGGCCTTCTTACCCAGGGACAGAAAATAATTACACAACAGCACTGCATGTTCTTCTTCATCTCCCGCCAGAAGTTCAAGAAATTGCTAATAAAGGAAGACATATTTTGCTAAATAGATTGGCAGCTTAATCATTTTGACAAAGTCTTATTCACTTTCAACAAGTGCTATTTTTAAAAATTCATTTTTAGTGTAAATGCCATAACATAAAAATCCTCAATGAAAAACTGACATCCAGTTTAACACACAACAAAGAAGTGCCCGGAATACCCCCAGACATGGATGGCGGCACTGATGGGCAGAATGCGTATAGAATTACTGCAAATAGATGGGCAAAACCCAAGCTTAATATGTTTTAGGTAAAAAGAAACTCATGTGTCTAAAATTACCGATCTAGATATTGTCAAAACATGTTGTCTAGCCATTTAGTTAATTCATTTAAACACTTTTATTCTTGGACTCTGGTTTGTTCCCCATAAGGAACCATGTATTAAGATGATCCCTGCATCATAGGAGATTGTGGGAGATAGTGTTTTCTTTGGCTTTGTTTTATTTTTTTATTTTTTTAAGGAAGTACATTAAATGCAGTGAATTAGCAGGAGAAATTCTACCTGAAGATGATGATGCTTTCAAGGATGTTTGATCTTAAGAATACTTAAGGAAGAGCTGATCCAGTATCAGCTGGAAGAAAGGATACGAGACCCCGAGGCAGTCTAATAATGATCGGTGGGTAGCAAGAGATTGAAGGATTTTCTAATAATTTCTAAGCTCAAAGAAGGATGAATTTGTTGGTGGGCAATTAAGGAGGCAAGGAGGACAAACGGTTAGAAAACTGAAGAAAAACTGAAAGTGCTAATTGATGCTCTGTAGATTCCTTTATCAATGGAAGAGCTGAGGCTCAGTCCTGCTGCAGGACAGTGGAAGGCACAGTGCTCAGTTACAGTCAGGAAGACCCAAGAGCCTCAGACATTCACCGGCTCCACCCAGTTTGCTCATCTATAAAATTGTGATAATCACACCCACCTTGCAGAGTTATTGCTGTGAGGATCAAATGAGATAATACTTGTAAATGCTCTGCAAGCCTTAAAGTGCAAAATGCATGCTAGCTATTAGTATTCCTCTCAGTGCTGGGCGCTTAATAACCATTTTATGTCATCTTTGTGACATCTACTTAACAGTGAAGGTTGAAAGAATAACTATGTGGGGAAGAATGAGACATTATCTTTACTTACATCTGATGTGCTCCATAAGTCACAGGTCTCAGTAAATGAAACACTGTCGGGCAGGAAAGGAATCAAAGCAACGTACCTGGCCACCAGCTCCTACAGAAAGAAAAAGTGCTACTGTTTTGTGTTTGGCAAACTCTGTGCCAGATAAACCATTCCTCTTCCACCCGAGCCTCGGAGCCTGCTAACCATCTGAGTCCTGACAGGTGAGCTTTCATTTTACAGAGTCCATGTGTACCTTAACTTTGGTCTAGAATCAGTCCTTCATCTAATTTCTTGATGAAATCAAGATAAGAGATAAGTGAAACAGCAAGTCAATCTAACTGGGTTGTCAGACTCAGACAGATTTCATTCTTGGATACTGAAAAAACTGGCAGCTTTGATTCCTCTGGGACTGTTGTGGTATCGTGGAGAACAAGAGAAAGGCAGGAGAAAAGGCAGAGTCTGCCCAGTCCCAGCTGGTGAATTTGATATCAAATTCTGGCAAAAATTCTCTATGATTTGTGCTTAGAAATGAAAATAGTCATCTCCGGGTCCTTCATCAAGATCAGGTGAGGTCAGTCTCACGGAATTACTTTTTGGATGGTGTTTCTAGCTGGGCAGAAATGCTACCCATAGTGCCCGATATTTCAGAGCCAGATCACTTTGAAGTACCACAAACCTTTTGGTATTGTAATTCTAAGTATTGCAATATTTTAAATATCTGAACCATCGCAAAACTTTCTGGTATTGCAACGCTTTAAGTACTGGAAGCATTGTGAAACTTTTAAGGATAGCTTCTCTCATCTGATGATCATGCAAAAATGGTTAGGTATGGTTTTTTCCATGAACCAGACTTGTGATTTCATCAGCAAGGAATTTATGTATCAAAGCATAGTGAAACCTTTACAAGTTAGAATCTCTGGGAGTTTCTTGTGAAGCTCTGAGAAGTTGGGTGATTTACCCATGGGGACATATTCTCTATTCAAGGTAGGACTTGAATGCACATTTTCCTAACCCCAAGACTAGCTTTCTGTTCTCTACATTGTCTCTGAGAGAGGTATTAAGGTTATTTCATTCCCATTTTACAGACGAAGAGGCAGGCTTAAGAGATTTAATGATTTACCCAGGGTCTCTCAGTCAATCAGTGGCAGAATTTAAATGCAGTTATTGCCTATCTCTGAGAGTTAAACTGCCCCCACAGAAATGCTGTCCATAGCCAGATTTCAGCAAAGCACTGGCAAAGCCTGCTATGATATATTTGAATTCAACCTGCTCTTTAAAAGTGCTCCCTACTTTGGGAAGTCCTCTTGATTGCCCCCTTTCTCCTTCTGACCTCCATTTGTGAGATCTCCATCTGATCTCACATTCAGTGGGGGAGCCCACTTCCTCCTGGATGTGACCTTCCATTTTTGGTAGGTTTTTGACTCTCAACATCAAGCCAGTCTAAATCTCTCACTAGAGTGGGTCAGAGACCATCCATTCCAGCCCCCTTATATTAAGAAGCGGTCACTGAGGTCCGGCAAGGTCAGGATACTTGCTCATGATCCTATCGGTCACAAATGTCAGAGAGAGGACCCGAACCCAAGACCTCTGACTGCCCAGTCCCTCCTCCTGCCCGGCAAGGTCAGGATACTTGTTTTATAGGTTAACGAGCTTTCCTTGCTTTATGTGACAGGCAGATTGGAGAAGGCTCTTAACTATGCATTTATCCAAGTAACTGGCAAAAATGGGAAATGGCACTGGGCCAACTCTTTATTCCTCTGACATTCCATGGTTGATAGCAAACCATTAATAACTATTTTTCGTATTCAGTCATTCAGTTTCAAATCAAACTAACCTTTGCACGGCTAACTTACATCTCTTTAGCTTGTTACAATGATAGGATAACAGACTTTTAGATTTGCTAAAATCTAGAAAAATTCCTTTATAGCATTATCCTGACCCACCAGTTTTGACGATGTCAAAAATGAAATTACTCTGGCATGATTCTTTCTTGCTAAAACCATTCTGGCTCTTTTTCTGGGTATTATCGACCATCCTTTTAGTTATCGGTTCTACAATTTTGCTATAAATCAGTGTTAAAGCTCATTGACCGATTCTAGAGACTCCTCTCTCTTCCTGATCAAATAAATCAGCAAAGCTGAGGGAGACAGGTAGGTGACATGTTACGTGGCAGAGTCAAGGTTCAAGCAGTGACTCGTAGCATAAGATGAAATTTGAAATAAGCTTTGAAAGCACTTGAGTTCAAAAAAGTCACGTTAATTAACAAGATGGGACAAAGGGACGTGTTAATCAGCAGTCTTCATGCTTCGTGACCAGCAAAGTGCCAAGCAAGTGCCACATGCAGTAAGTTCCCATTCCTGGCAAGAAAAGGGTCTCATGTGGATGTGTTAAGTAAGTGCTGACACTCAGAAAGACCCCTCTGGCTTCAAAGTCTCAGTTAAAGGGGGCCCAGTTTTGGGTCATTGTGCTGAACCATGACCCCTAAGTGCATTCTGGTTGGAAAAGTGACTGCGTAGCCCAGTTTTGGGAGTACTGGAGTCTGTGGTGATGTCTCCAGAGGAACTGTTACCTAAAACTAGACTGGGAGAGGGTTTAGATCTGTCAGCCCCAGGGATAGAAAGAAGAATGCCACGATTCATCTGGTTCATGCCCTTTGATGACCAGGGGGACTCAGGGTCTGGGACCATCTGTCCATGAGTTACTGTTTTGAGTAGGGTGGCAGCTACATCTGCCCCGGGCCATCCACCTCCCAAGAGTAGTTATAGGTTGGAAACATTCATAAAAATCAAAACAACGTGGAGCCTGGTCCGTCCCACTAACCCTGCAGGGTGGAATTGTAGAGCAATGAGGTACTTTCTCAAGTTCCCACAAGTCGGTCTGTCCCAGGGCTGGGACACGGCCCCCTTTCTACCCTTCAGGACAGGTAAGGCTTGGACAAACTGCTTTTGATCTATTTGGATTCTGAAAGTCCAGCTAAGATGTCTGGGGGTTGGGACAGGACTTCCTGCTTGCCTTGCTTGAATGCAGAGAGGAGACTTGGGATAAAAGGCAGGCTCTGAGCTGCCTGGAAGGGAGGAGGCAGAAAGGGCTGCCCTCCTTCCCTGCCAGAGACATCCAGGCATTATCTGGATCACTGTGCGTCAGGAATATGGAAGGAGGGCGAGGTCCTGGCCAAAAACTTGGATCAGGTGGCTTCCAAGTTCTATTCCTGAGCTCGACAGGAATAGTACAAAAATAGCGTTACAAATTCCCTTGGTTTCTGTCAAGTTATTCATGAAATAACGATGCTGAATGATCCCCGAAGGAGGAAATCCTCCTGGTGCTCAAGACTAGCCCTCCAAACACATTTCTTAAAACAGCTGACATTTCAAGTGAAGTTAAAATGTCTTCTTCTTGGTTAACAAGGTCATTACTTAAGAATTAGACACTTACCGCCGTGGCTTGTGGATTATTGGGGTGCATATCGAGGAGCTCCTGGGGTGGGTTTAGAGGCTTGAGGTAGCGAGTGATAAAAATTGTTTTTCCACTTAAGTCAGTCACAGTGGTCAGGCATTGTCTTTTTGGAAATTTCTGGGCACATTCAACTTGAAACTTCTCTGTTGCTTGAAGTAATTTCTCATCTTCCTGGGAATCAAACTTCAGAAAGAACATGGATTAACAGATAGTTGGATGGAGGAGATATTTGTAATGGCAACATCCAACACAATGAGAACCACAGACATTTAACTAGTGGAAGCATTTCTTACCAAGATGGCTATTTTTTACTTTTCTATAGGTTGTTTATAACTTGCCATGTGGCCAAATAGTTAGTAAGCTTCACAAACTGAGGCTTTATGAAATGAAACATGCTCTAAGTAGAAATCGGCAGTCACACACACATATAGTCTTATGTATTATACAAATCCTTATGTATCCTTATATACTTATTATGCCCATAGAGCTGTCCAGCTCTTCTACGGAACTGAAATGACTGCATTTATAGATATATTTTTAAAGGAGATAAATTCTTTAAAGCCCCTTAGTGCATTAAATAACATCCACAGGCTATTTTTGAATGGAGAGCTGCTAGTTAACCCAAGGGATAGGAGACACATGACTAAAAGTCCCATAAACATCAACTTAGGATGTGCTAAAGTAAACAGAAAAAAGCCATCACATGCATGGACTGTGTTTGTCAGCGTCCCCCTCAATCAGTTTTCACTGCCTTTGTTTTGGGGCTGCTAAAGCCATCCTGTAGCTTTGAGTTTCAACAAAATCCTAAGCTCGCAAGTTTACAGATGTGCCCGTGTACGTATGGGAGCTCCGGATCCAACCACATGGGGACAACCAAGGATTCATCCTCTCCAGAGAACCAGGACCACAGACGCACAGCAGTGAGTTAGAAGGATCCCCTCCAGGGGGGGATGATCAGCGTGAGGGGCCTTAAGGCAACTTTAAACAGGGAACAGAGTGTGGCACGCTTGTGTAAAGAGATTCACTGGCATCCTGTTCCGTTGTGGAAGTATGTTAACAATAGAATATTCATCTAAAAGTTATGTATGTTTATGGATATACAATAAAATGTAATAAGAATATAAGGCTGTACAAAAGCATTTGTGTGATACATAAGAGTATATATGTAATATACGTGTGTGTGCGTGTGCACATACGTGTGTGTGGTGGCTGATTTCTATTTATGGCGTGTTTCATTTGACCATTTTGCCTCAGTTTGTCCAGCTTACTAACTGGTGAGTAAAGAGAGCTGTTTCTTAGTCCCTCTGACTTGTATTCACGGTGGAAATGTGAGCCTTATTCTTGTATTGTGAGAGAATGATCGAAGGACAGGGGTGGAAATTTCTCCATGCTTTAAAAAAATGCCTGGTTCCCAGCCCTAACGGCCCCGACGGCTCTCCCTCACAACAGGGCTAAGGCTGGGCATCTGCCTTTGGCTTGGCGTGAGAAAGAGAGGGAGCACAGAATCACAAAATCAGCTTTTGGAGTTCAAAGGAGATTAGAGGTCACCTGGTACAAGCCCCCACTCTGTAAGGATCCCGTTTGCCAAAGCCCTGGTGTCAGCTTCTGCTTGAACGCTCCCCCTGACGAGGACCTCCTCCACCTCCCGAGCTAGACCGCTCCAATTTCAGAGGGCTGCGGGTGTTAGCGACTTCCTTATGCCAACTCAAACCCGCCTTCTTGCAATTTCCACCCGGGTTTGGTTTTGTTCTCTTGAGCCAAGGAGAAGGATCTCATTCCCCTTCCACATGACAGGCTTTCACAGAACCGAAAACAGTATCCCATTCCCTTCCCCTCCCAGGGCTGCTTTCCCCCACTCCCTTCAGCCTCCCTCCCTGTGCTGTGGAGTCCCTTCACCAGGTGGGCAAAGTCCCAGTTTTGAGTCATCCCTCTCATTTCTGGGCCTTTTCTTGAGCACAGGAGTAAGGATGTGGTTAGCGGATGGAGCACCAGGCCCGGAGTCGGGGGGAGCTGAGTTCAAATGTGGCTTCTGACACTTACTAGCTGAGGGACCGTGGGCACATCACTTAACCCTGCTTGCCTCAATCACCTCCTCTGTGAAATGGGCTGGAGAAATCAGTGGCAAACCAGTCCTGTACTCCTCCAAGAAAACCCCAGAAAGAGCTGAGGAGAGGCAGGGAAATTCCAAGCTGGCTCTGGGGCTCAGAGGGAGAGCACGTGGCCCTTGCAGCTCCCCCACACCTGGAGCCTTCTTGTTGTCCCAGGTGTGAGGATGTGGGTTGCGGGCTGTCCGTCAGGAACATCCCCGGAGGGCTGGCCTCCCCCTCGAGGGCTGGCCCCCAGCCACCAATTCTGGGCTCCCTGGCCATATTTTTAAGCTGTGGCTCACTCTCTGAATAACCAGTGGACCATCTCTGGCTCCCTAAATCTTCCATTTTTTGATGTTGTTCAGTCAGTTTTCAGTTGTGTGATTCTGTGCCCTTGTGGGTTTGGAGCAGATACTGGAGGGTTTGGCTATTTCTTTCTACAGCTCATCACACAGAGGAGGGAGCCTAGGCTTTTACGGGTGGAGTGATTGCCCAAGTCCCCCCAGCTAGTGAGCGAGCCTTCCCAACTCCGGGAACCGATGAACTCCCCCCGCCAGCTCTGGAGCCTGTTCCTAAACGCGGGGGGACAAAATCATGGGTAAATTTGGTTGCTGTGCCATCAGGGCTCACAAGTCACCTTCACAGGGACATGATGGGCTCAGTGTGTCTCCATGGTTTATTTGAATAGATATGGAAGCTTAGGGTTTAAATTCTAACTGTGAAGCAATAGAAGAGCCTGAGTGACCTTGGGCTGTGTGAAAAGAGAACCAGGGAGATGATAATTCCACTTTGCCCTGTCTAGAATCTCCATCCTGAATATCACCCTCTGTTCTGAGCACTGTCCTTTACAGACATTAAATTAGGGAGAATGGCCGGATGGAGGGATGGCTTTGAGCCCGTGTTGTGTCAGAATCAGTTAGTGGGGATGTGGAGCCTGGAGAAGAGAAGCCCCGGGAAAACAACAGTCATCTTGAAAGAAATGTCATGTAGAGGACAGTTAGTCTGTTAATGAACCGAATTGTTCCTTTGGCTATGAGAGGAAAAAACCAGGTGCGATGAGGGGGATAGTTGCACAGGAGACACATTTAGGTTTGTATCAAAAAAACAACCCAACACTCCTTGCGACTTCTCAGAGTATCGCCCAGCGGAATGGTCTGCCTAGGGAGGTGGTGGGCTCCCTCTCATTGGGGGTCTCCCAGTGGAGGGTAGGAGGTGAACCCTTGTGTGTGGAGGGGATTCTCTGCCTGGTGGGGGTTAGACCTGATTGTCTTTGAGATCCTTTCCCAGTTTTTGAGACTTTATGATTCTATGAAGTATATTTAGAAGAAGCTAAGGACATGTACTAGGACTTAAAAGCTTTCAAAGGTAGAGAAAAAGAGAAAGCTGCTAATTCTAGACTGTAAATAAATATGAACTGGCTTATTATAAAATGAAATGTTTATTACCTTCTTTAGCATGTCAGTCATCTATCAGAAGCGAGGAAGAGAAGAAAAGAAAATAGGCAAAAGAGCGTAGCAACAGAAAGAGTAAGTTAGAAAAATGGAAATATTCAGCTTCGCTTACCAAAATAAGACAATGAAAGAGCTGCTACAATGAAGAGAGACATTCAGCTTATACACTTATTTTTGTATAAAAAAAATTCCCATTAAGAAATACTTGGAAATAGCCCAGAAAAGTCTGTTTGGTTCCTAGAGTAAATATGAAAACTAATACTCCATTCATCATTCCTGAGAGTTCTCCACATGGAAAAATACATCCAAATCCTGCCCTATACCCTGTTTCATTGGCTGGTTTATGGCCAGAGCTCCTCTTTCTTGAATAGGCCATTTAAAAACAAACAAGACCTGATCTTTCCACCTTTTATAGTAAAATGGTAGCAATATTTGATGTGGCTCTCACCAAAAGGCAGAAGAGCATCTTTGGGAGGTTTTAGTGGGTGATTTAAGTCCATATGCAGAAGGAGCATGCTTGCTGTGACCACACTGGGGCAGTGAGACACCGAAAAAGGAGCAGATTGGAAAAAAAACAAACAACATTTTTACAAAAGGAGGAAAGACTGCATAAAATTGTGAGAGAGAGACCTAAAAGGACACAAGAACACAATTAAAATGAAGGAAAAATGATGAAATGTCTGCACGTGGGCCACTGAGGATGGAAGGAATCTTAAAATGTATTAATTCTTTCAGCCATTCTCTCATGCTTGACAAACCCACGTGAAGACACCACACATTCACACAAACAAAACATCCCTTTACTTCCAGCTCCGGGCCTTATTGACTTTTCTATCTCCTGACCATAGCCTTGTTCCAATCTCCTGCACTCTTCCCCAACCCCTCCAAGCTTTCCAATTTCCTACCATGTGTTGTTTTTTTCCCCTGTATAAGCTTTTGTTTGTTTGTTCACACTCGTATCCTCAGGGTTTCCCTACATATACACATTTTCTCTTAAAAATATTTTGAAATAAATATGACTCAAAATGCTTCCTAGTGAACAACACTTTTCTTCATGAAAATCATCTACTATATATCTGAAAATTTGGTAAATAGGGATAAAATTGAAAATATGTGTTGTTTTATGAATTCAGACTAAGAAAAGAATTATATTGCATTTCCATCTGACTCCAGTAAAATACAAAAAGTGGATATGAAAATAGCTATATTGAGAAAAAGGCAATGATAAAGTGATTTTCCACCTTCACTGAAAACAAGACAAAAGGAAATAAGTTTTAAACTGAAACACGAGGGAAGAGATTCTTCACAGTGGAGATTGTTGAAGTCAGGAATAGCCACCAATAAAGTCAATGAAATAACCTTTTTTTTTTTTTTTTGAGTTCTCTAAAAATGAACAAACTAGTAAAAAAAAAAAAAGGTAAGAAAACCTAAATCTACATTTTTATCTGGCTGTCCCTGCCTAAAGGTACTGGGGGTGACTTCAGCTCTCTTATGATAATAAAACCAAACATATGGGTCTGGAGAAAGAAATGCATATCACAGACTGATTCCCTTTTGATCTATTTCTGCAACTCAGTTCAACACTAAAAGTATTAAGTCAGAAAAATATGCACAAATAAACATTTCTGACAGAGAGCCTCCTGTGCATAAAATAACGTATTCGGTTTGCAGAGGGGATAGGATTTTTAAATGATTGACCTAAATCACTGATTGGTTCACCGTTGGAAAGCACTTACCTTTTCTCGAACTGACTCCCCAGGCACAAGGTGAGGTTCAATAGTCATAAAGAGAGTGATGTAGGTGCCATCACTCAGACTTCTGACAGAATCAAAGTCTCTTTCACTAATTAGGTTTTTCTCTTTACTGTAGCCCAGGAGAACCGGAGGGATATCTATTTTAAAGGTACCATCAATCTGTGAGAAAAATAAAATTCAATAAATCTCCTCATGAAAAGGATAAAAGGAACAATCAACAAACACAAGATATCTCATAAAATCTGTTTCTTGAGGCACAAAAAAGGTTCAATATAGTATTTCACCAGGGTGACAAAAGGACAAGCTATTTTTCCTTCTTTGTCTGGTTTGTAAACTGCATTAAATGGTATCTCTTTTCCTTCTTGGCTCTGGAAATCAGATCTTAGTTCTGATTCCTCCACTGATATTTCTTCCTATGTGAACTTGTGTAAGTCACTGAAGTCTCCTTAGTCCTCAGTTTTCTGATCTATAAAGTAAAAGAATTGGTCCAGAAAAAAAATCAATCTTTCCTCCATTCCTTATAGAAGTGAGAGACTGGGTATGCAGCACTGCATTTTTAATGTCAAATCTTTTTTAGGATATTGGTTAGTTTTACTGAACTGTTTTTTTCCTTCTTTTTTAAGTAATGTCTCTTTAGAAGGAAAGAGAAGGGAATGATACATTGGAAAATATAGCTCCATGGTCCCTTTCTAACTCTAGAATTATGAGCCTGTGGATTTGGCTAGGGATTTCTCTGATCGTGGCTTCTATGAATAGTATTCAACTAGTGCTTGGCAGCAAGTGTGTATGTTCTGGGAGCTGAAATTCAAGAGAGAAATGTACTCAATTTAAAGATTGATCCTTATTCATTGGCTTCCATATTTGAAAGGCATATATATATATATATTTGAAAGGCATACACACACACATACACACACACAAAGTACAATTGCCCTTTAGGTTGAATTGAGCTCTTCTTGCTTGAAGATATATTTTTCCTAGGTTATGAAAGTATTTTGCTACAAAACCTGGAGCAAAACCCACAATTTTTCATTTGTAAAAGGAAAGTGTCATAAGAGAATTTTAGTACAGCTGCCATTTTCCCTAAGATATCTAACACCAGACTTGATGCTCTCAGGTTAGTTCCTGCTCTGTTTGCAAATGTCAGTTAAAAACCTTTATTATTTGCTGATTCAATTATTATTTCACCTGATGTAGACCTTCTTGATTCTTTGGTGTGTGATTCTTTATCTTCCCTTTGCCCTTTGTAAAATTCCAACTATATCTTTTGTTCTGATATAACTGAAGACTCTATATAAGGTTTTTGGAAATGCTACTCATTGGTTTTTGGCCCATTGGTTTTTGGTTACCACGGGACTGTCCTTTGAGAATATAATAAATATTAAATGTCTTCGTTTATTGATAAGTATGATTGGCCGCAATACCTATCGATGCCTAATTTTAGAAATGACTTCCATATCCATGCAACAAGAACCCAAGTGAAGAAATTACTCTTGGCAAGTTTAGTGCTCCCCTGGATAAGCCATTCACTGTCAGTTCTGCCTAATGAGGATGAGTGCCCTGACTGAGATGGGTAAGTGCTCATCTAGCCATTGCATGCAATCGGATTTTGACTTTACAGATAATAAAATAGTATCAAAGGGGACTGAATTGTCCCAGTTCACACTGTTAACTTTTTCTTAGGGAAGGACTCTTGAAGGTCATTTCTAGCCCAGGCCTCTGCCTGAATTTCCTCTATCACGTACCAGACCAACACCATAAAGTTGCTCTCTGTCTAGCTCCTTTTAGTAATGTTGCTACAAGACAAGTCCCTTAATTGGGTTAAACAGGCAACTTCTTTGGTGGCTGGTAGAGATTAGCTGGAGCCCTCAAACTCAGGCCTGGATGGAGTCTCAGGATATCAGGGCACTAAATGGATTAAAGCTATTTTAGGAGAGAAATACTAAATCTACCAAAGATTTAGCACGACAAATCCTCTTAAGTAAATCTCCAACTCTGCTGAATGTGTATTTCTTGGATGTCTCTATCAGTCCCCTGCTCCTACTTCCTTGATTGTGAATATTGACGGAAATTGATTTTGTCATTGCTCCCAAATATATTTTCTTCTTTCCTACTTTCCCCCTTTATACCTGTAAAATCCCTGTATAGCCTTTAAAGCAAAACTCAAATGCTACCTCCTTCTCTGATCCTCAATTGACCTTCCCTTTTGTTTTTATACCTCTCTACACACAAGTTTATCTTCTCTCTCTTTGAGACAATAATCTCTTTGGCCACAGTGTAGTATCTCATCTTCCCCAGGATTTAGCAGTATTCTGCTTATAGTAGGAATTCAGTAAATGCTGTTGAATATTATACTTTTTAGTTAAGCATTGTTGTTGAAGAAGTGTGATTATTTTCTGTGAAATGTTATTTCTTCAAAGAACTTGTACATTCATTCACTTTTACTTTTCTGGCCTGTTTTTAATCCAGTGCACTTTCTTATCCTCTGCTAGTATTTAAGTGTAAGAGAAAAAAAATATTGGGAAGAAAAAAGAGGGAAGAGAAAGGGAGATCTTGTTTCAGTAACCAAGGACTAAAATATGAGTTAGTCAATGAATATATTTTTAAAGCACCTACTGTGTGCAAAGCACCATGCTAAGCACTTGAGGACAGAAAGAAAATGTGGGTTTTATGAGTCATACATGTCATAAAAACGAGCACTGAGTGACGACTATAGTCATATTACCTTCTATGTGCCTTATAATTTGGGATTTATAGAGTATTTACTCACATGTTATCTTAGTACCTAGAACAATTCACTCTAGAATGCTCTGTTTTAAAAGTTAGTTAGTTTTAAACTTTTAAACATTAATAGATTAGTTCTAAATGAATTCAAAAACTGCCCACATACATTCCATATTACACAAATAGAAAAGACTCGGTTGCCACATTTGTTGAAATTTTTCAGGGAGAATATTTCAGCACAAAATTTCACATGCTTACCCTGCCCTGGAAATATAAAGTACTAAATGGAATTCGAACAGATCCCAGCCAGTGCCTCTCGATACGGGTATGGATGCCGCTTCCTCTTTCACGATCATCCTAGAGGAGGTATAAGAATTGGTAACAGTAAATGCATACTATGTGATAGATTCAATTATTGACAAGATTGGGATGGCTTCTGTGCTGTACTAGGTGCTTGGGGGGGGAGGGGGGAGGGAGGATAAAAGGAATAAGACAAAGCAGGTTTCGTCCTCATGGGACTCAGGCAGCTTCAAATGTCAAGTCCCTCTAAACTAAGATCCTTAAAATTCCTGACTGGGACAAAAGCCCATTTCTTAGAGGAGGCAGAGCGTGGATGTGGGAAGGCTTGTGAGAAATCAATATGCTCTTGTGGAAAGAAAGCTGAATTTGAATCCCAGTGCAGAGGGCTGGCCCTGGGCTCCCGAGGACATGAGTTCAAAGCCAGCTTCAGACACTTATTAACTGGCTCTGGACAAATCATTTAACTGTATCTGTTCCAGTTTTCTCATCTGTAAAGGGAGCAGGAGAAGGAAATGGCCAACCACGCCAGGATTTTTGCCAAGAAAACCCCAAATGGGGTCACAAAGAGTAAGACGTGACTGAAAATGCTTAAACGTGAGCTTGATCAGAGATACAAAAACTGTCCTCTGCAGTCCAAAGCAGATTAAAATGCATTTGGGAAACATTTAACAAAATGACAAAAAAAAAAAAAAAAAATCTCATAGGACATAAATAGTGTCAGTATGGGATGTGTGGCCCTGAGATCCTCAGGCAGAGTTTAATGGATCCGTTTCTATTTGAGTTTCCACCACATGATCTCTTCACTCCCGTCCAGTTCTAAAGCTGTATTTATGTAATTATTGCAATGGTTCCATTCAGCTGGATGGCAGTGAAGTTGGGTGGGAACACTGAGGGAGGGGTGGGTGCAGGAGATATTCTGTAAGCAGGATTGACAGAATTTAGTGGTTGTTCTCCAGCTTTGAAACCTCCAGTGATCTTTTATCATCAAAGAGAGATTCAGTCATAAGCTTTAGATCCTATTACAAGGGCTTAGACATTTTTAAAAGATTTTTAAACAATGATGGAAATTAAAAGGGTTTAGGTCTTAACTGTCAGTCCTGCAAACATGTCATTTGATCATAATGGCCTTTCGTACTGAAGGATCAAATTATTATTGCAGGAACACAAAAAATTATCTAGATAGCCCATTCTTTTAGAATAAATATTTGGAGGGTTTGTTTGTGTTTTTGCCAAATCCTGGGTAAATCGCTGACAAGCCCCTATGTAGAGATTAGTCCTACAAAGACTGGGTTGAGCACTTTCCAACAAGAACTTGGAAAATGAACATGATTTTGCACTGACTCATGGAGAAAGTGAGGTTGCTGCAGGTTGAGATATTATAGTTTAGAGGAATTAAGAAACAACTAAAGGGCATCCCTAACATGACTTGGCATTAAACACACACACACACACACACACACACACACACACACAATTCTGTGGCAAATCCAGATCACAGTTGTCTGCCTCAGTGTCTTATTGCTTACTCCTTATCAAAGTGCTTGAAGCCCCAACTTTAGAATTCTCTTGGCTGCTGTGGCAGTTCTTGCTTTTAACAGTGCTTCCTTGGTTTGGTCTTGGACCTGGCTAGAAAAGGAATTCCTTGACAGCCATGTCTCCTGGAAGGGAAGCGACTGGAAACTTGGCAGCTCTTTTCTCTCTGACCCTCAAATCAGCAAAGGTTCTGTGAGCCCGTGGACCCCACTTATCTCTTTGACAGAATCACCCATTTGGGATCGGGGAAGCGGTATCCCTACCACGGCTGCAAGGCAGCAGAAATTGGGTGGGTATCTTCCCCAGGACGTGAACTTACCTCCAAGATATCGTAGAGTACCTCATCAAAAATGTTGATGAATATATCGTCCTTCACTGATTGCATACTGGCTGTGCTGTAATCACTGTTAGGGGCTCTGGCAAAGCAAAATACAATCAGGTTATTAGGAAAATGAGGAAATGAGGGTGAAGGTATGTGGGGGTGGAGGTGTTGATCAGGGGAGTCCCTTGAGGAAGAAAGGCCCAAATAAAGAGACTGAAAGGGGGGAAAGGGAAGAGTTCGGGTGGGTTTATCAGCTCACTTCTGAAAAATTCCCTCTTCTTGAGTTTCAGTCAGCTTGGGGGTGGCCCAAGTTCCTGGATCCCAATCAAAAGCCTGACCTCTTTGGGCACCATTGGCCCTGTCTGCCTTCAGCATGGGGAAGTAAACTTGTCCAGTTGTTGGGGGAAACTCCTCAAACTGACCAGGTCCTTCCCCTGATCACCTTCCCACCCTCTAGAAATTATACACTCTATGAAACAGGTGGGGCAAAATACGATTCCATCCGCTTCAGAATCTGAGCTTTGAGAGTCTGTCACCTGCTCATAGTCATGCAACTAGTGTGGGGAAACCAGGTCCTGAAGTCAGACGTTTTTCGTGTGGGGTGAGAGGGTTTTTCTGATTTGGCTTTATGACTAGCACTTCCTTAACACATCCATCACATCCCCACCTAGAGTATGCAGAATTTAGACACCAAATATTATCCCAGATGATTGAACTGTTAGTGGTAAGAGAATCTGTGACAACTTTATGACTGCTATTCACTTAGTCTGAGATATCACCTGTAGCCCTGGGGCTGCCCGACTCATTTCTGCTTCCTTTGGAAAATTCTAGCTGGAGATAAGCGCTATCAACTCTTACTGGCCACTTTCCTCTCTGAGCTGATATAGATTGTCCCTTTCTGCTGTGCTCTTTGATGTGTAAATCTTTAGCTTCCCATTTCAGCACAGTGCAAGTCGTAGTCCAGGGTAGTAACTATCAGTGATTCCTTGGACTATTTTTATGTCTCATTCTAGGTGCAGGAAAATCAGCTAATCCACCATTCCTCATTAAGCACCCAGGATGTGCTATGGGTGGGGGATGCAAAAACAAATATGAAGCAGTCTCTGCCCTTCAGTGGCTTCCATTTTTAACTGGAAGAGCCAATGAGTTTGTGAATAAGTATATAAAAATAAATAATAATATCTAACATTGATACAGTGCTGGGCATTATGGTAAGTGCTTTATAACCATTATCTCATCAGATAATAGAAGGTAATTTTGGGGAGGAGGGAAGGGCAGTAGCAGCAAGGTAGACTCAGTAGGTATCAGTTGGGCAAATTTTCCAGGAATTGTGTTCCTATGAGACAGGGGGGAGTGACTTCATTCCAGGCACAGGTATGGCCGTACAAAGGCATGAAGGGGAGGGAAGAATATCGTCTGGGAAGAACAGGAAAGTGGACAGTGTGGTTGGAGCGGGGAGTTGGGGAGAGGAGCACCGTGTAGTAAGGATGGAAAGGTAGGCTGAGGCCAGGTTGCAAAGAACCTTAAAGACTAAATGGAGGAACTTGCCTTTGACCCTAAAGGCAGAAGGGGTCATTGTTGACTAGGGGAGTGATGGGGTCCGTCCAGCACTGTAGGAGAATGACTTTGGCAGTTGAGGCAGGGAGATCAGTCAGGAAGCTATTGCAACAGCTCAGGTGAGAGTTACTGAAGGCCTGAACTAGTCACTGGGGTGACGGTGAGATACCATGGGGGTAGGAGATCCGGCAACTGATGGGACAGATGGAATCAGGGAGAGCGAGGAGGAGTCAAAAATAACGCCAGGGTTATTAACCTTGGTGCCTGGGAGGATGGTAGAACTCTCATAGGCATGGGAAATGGTGGAAATAGGGGAAGGGACGAGGCTGGAGGGACAAGAGAATAATCCAGTTTGGGACTTCAACCTGAAAGGAAACCCTGCTTTGTAGCTATAGATTCAGACATTCTGCACATGGACATTGACTGAAGCTCTGTGGTGGATTGACAATGAAGAGATTTGTTTCTTATTTTTGCTTTTGCCTGACCCTTGAGCAATCTGTTTGATCTTTCTAGATCACAGTTTCCTCTTCCATAAAAGGCCCTCAAGATTTTTTATGCATCTATGGAGAAAGAAAAAATATGATTTGCCCTTACCTAAATGGAAGTTCAAGTTCCTCATTCCAGCTAGGATTTGGACCTTCAGCTGTAGTAGTGTGGCAAACAGTTCTTTGAAAAGAAACTTCCACAAAAGGTCGAACTAAAACCTTAAAAATGAGAGTGAATTAGAAAAAAACAAAACAAAACAAATTCCTAAGGACCAAATCAAAGGTTTTGCCTCAGGCAAAAGCATGGGGCAAAAGACAATATGGAGAGTCTGCCTCTCAGATTTAATTCTGGAATAAAATGTGAAAAAAGGAACTTCAGAATTTGGGTGCTGTTACCTGACTAAGCACAGTGTCCACAGTATGGGCTGGACTTTGCATCGATGGGGAAGTCACAAATGTTTCGCTGAAAGGTCTCAAAGAGCGGGATGTCTGCTGGAGTTTGCTAGGAGAGAAAAGTCGCAAGTTATTTTAAAAAATCTCACAATATTTCAAAACATTTTCATTATCACTATATGCATTATGGTGATTAGTGACCTTTGATGTTACTATTATAATTTTTGGGGGGCCTCATATATATAGATGCTCATATAAGATAGAGAACTTAATACAAGTTTTGTATTCGGAAAGTTCCATCTACCAGCCATTTCTCTATTTCTCTGTCTTCTCAGGCCTCCCTATTCCCTCTGGCAACAGTATTGGAATCAGGCCAGTTAATAACCCTATAATGACCTCTAAGTGAAGGAAAGAGTCAACTATGGGGCAAATTTCATCGTCGTCTCATTTTAAGAAATTGCCATAACTGCCCCCCCAGCCTTCAGCAGCCACCACCCGATGAGTCAGCAGCCATCAACATAGAGGCCAGGCCCTCCATCGGCAAAAAGATTAGGACCCACCAAAAGCTCACATTTTTTTTTTTTTACAATAAAGTATTTTTGATCAAGCTATGTACTTTTTTTGACTTAATGCTATTGCACACTTAACAGACTACAGTATAGTGGAAGCAACTTTTATATGCACTGGGAAACCAAAAATTCATGTGACTTACTTTATTGTAATATTTGCTTTATTGCGATGCTCTGTTAACTCTGTAACAATATTTCTAGATATGCCTGCATTTATTTTTTTGAGGTAAAGTGGATCGGCTCCAGAAAAATTGTCCAGAGACAGTTTTACAAGTAGAATGGACGTGTCCCTATTTTCTGAGAAACACCTTTTAATTCTACCATTCGGCCATGATCCTTTTAGGGAGAGGGGATTGTGTCAGTGAGAAGTTTGTGTCATACACAATATTAATTCTGGGGATATTGTGAGCATTTACAGATGACATATCTGCTGTTTCCAGGAGCATTTGGCTTTGTGAGCACCGGACACTAGGAAAGACGTCAAGCAGGAACCATTTGGGTTCGGTTGGACCTGGATCAGCTGCCGAGTGAGGTTGGAGCACAGCTATTGCCAGCTCCCAGTTTTCCCCAGATGATTAAACAGAAGCTCAGAGGAACCGCGACTGGCTGAAAGTCCCATCCCCACCCTTGGGGGTGAGCCCCAAGTCCAGCTCAGGTCCTCGCAGTCCAAGTGAGGCGGGGGGAGGCAGCAGAGAACGGCCGAGGTAGGAAGGACCAGTGGAGCCGCAGGGCGTGGAGGCCCCAGACCCCAGAGGGCCCCCCTGATTCCTTTCAGCCAGCTGAGGGAAGCCCCTGAATCACTTTCACAGACCCAGGGGAGTGTCAGACAGAGCAGGGAGGCCTTTTTTTACTGCAGCTCCATGGGATAATAAAGAGGCAGGGAACCTGGACTCTTATCCTGGCTCACTGAGGTTCTTGTCGTGCAGGTCACTTACCACCCCCCCACCCCAGCCTCAGTTTACACCTCCACAGAATGGAGACATGAATTCTCTCTCAGGTCTGAATAAACCTTTAAGAGGGGCTCCTAAACTTCAAAATGCTTTTCAAGAACCATAAGTGATGAGTCATCAGTGTTTGCAGAGCAACTTTTGCTTGAGCACATCAGGAGAATAAGTCCACAGAATAGAATAAATGCCCAGAGAATAAGTGAGTATTTTAAAGAAATGCAGTAAGTCTTTAATAAAACTGTCCGTGAGGGGGAAGGTACAGAACACTAATGGCCAGGGTTAGTGGTTTTAAGGCTGCTTCTGTTTGTCCCAGGAGGCAGAAATGGGTGGGAGAAATGAGTAGCCACCGAGCAGAAGCAGAAACAACCCTTTCCTGGGACAAAGAGTAACCGTGGGGCCTTTTGGAAGCAGACCGGACTTCCCCGGTAAGTTTGCTCCTCACGGGCACTCAGGTGGAGACTGGACGCTCCAGGTGCAGGATGCCATAGCAGGGAGGCTCTTTTCAAATTCAGAACGGACCAGAGGAGTGTCCCCATCTCGGGCTACCCCACAAGTACCCCTTGGGCCAGGTGGCCACTGGTCTTACCTGCTGCTGGGTTTTCGCACTGGGATATCATAGGCCCTGAGGATGTTCACCAAGAGCTTGATGTCTCCATCTGACAGGTTCTGTGCCGGAACCTTTTTCCTTCCTTTTCTTCTGGGTTTCAAGGGCCGCTTTTGTTCTGCCAACTTGAAGAGGCTTGCTCCCAGAATGCTAATGACCACAGAATAGATGTGAAAGATGTTGTATTAATTTATTCAGCTTTTATTTTGATTTTTAGTTCCAGTCTCTCTTCTCTCTTCCCCCCACTGAGAGGATAAACTATATGATGCCTATTGCACACACACACACACACACACACAGAGTCATGCAAAATCTATTTCCACATTATCTGTATTCCAATAAAAAGGCAGGAAACAAAGGAACAAAAATGCTTAAATCTGTACTCTTAGTTTATCAGTTCTTTATTTGGAGGATAGTTAGAGGAATATTTCATATTCACAAGTCCTTTGGAATTGTGGCTCATTGTATTGATCAAAGTTCCTAAGTCTTAGCGACATTTTAGAAAGTAAAAGTCTGAAAGAACACGAGACCTCCACCTATAAATTGTCTCAAAACACTTAAGGACCTCTCAAAAAACCCCTGACCACTTTAGGATATTGAGATTGACCATATAACCTCCTGTGCTGGGAGGGACACTTCATAACCTCCTGTGCTGGGAGGGATACTTCAGTAGGACTATCACTAAATTTATTTTAATGGAAGGAATATTTAAATTCGAGTCTTTCTAGTTCCATCTAAACTAATTTACTATATGAACTCTCAGTTCCAAATGGATCAGTCCATTAATTGTTTAATGTCCCGGAAATTGTGTTTATTTCACTTCCTTTAACAAGAAATATCCCCCATCCTACTTCCCCACATATCCCCAGATGATTAAACAGAAGATCAGAAGAACTGTGACTGGCTGAAAGTCCCGTCCCCAGTTAATGGGGTGAGCCCCAAGTCCAGCTCAGGTCCTCGCAGTCCAAGTGAGGTGAGGGGAGGCAGCAGATAACTAAGAACAGCCGAGGTAAGAAGTTACTCTTCCTCCAGTACCCAAAGCCATGGATATTTCTTCAATGAAGCCTTCCACGATCTCCTCCATTAGAGACAGACTTTGCCCTCTCCACACTCCTGCCTCATTTGTCTACATGAGCATTCCCAAAATTTGGCTATTTAGGGGCTCGAAAGGGTCATATAAAACATAAATCCACCACTAGGGGTCTGAAGATAAGAAATGCCCTCAATAAAAAAATTAAGGGATAGACAATTCTAGAGCAAAGTGCAGGAAATTCAGCCTCTTTTCAAATTTGAAGAAATGATGCAAGGAATTCGTATTTTTTGAATGTATGCCATTTAGTGCTTAGTATTTTCATAAAGAAAATGGCTCTACCAACCAAACGTCCTTCCTTAGGAAATCCCTGTCTACTTGGTATAGAATATCAAGTTCTGTAGAACTCAGTTGGGGAAACAATGGGCCATATGACTTATATGGCACTTAACTACATTTTGCTTTGTAGGTGGTTTAGCTTTGTACTCATGTGGTCTCTTCTATCGAACAGCAGCGTTTATATATATTTATTATCCCTCACAGTGCTTGTCACAATGTATTGAATACAATCAAATAGTTTATAAAACAAAAAAGGTCATGGACTCCAGGTTAGAACCTCTGACTTAAGGGAAAGAACATGAACTTAAGATGAGAAAAATGAGTCAACACAGCATGGAAACTTTTTTCTAAGATATATATATATATATATATATATATATATATATATATACATAACATATATATATACACACACACACATTAAAGAAAAAGGTTATCTTAGAAAAATATATATACACACATTTTTATTTTTAATAAATATGTGTATATATATATACATATATGTATATGAGTATGAATCTGCATATATATATGAGGGTTAAAAAAAATCTGGGTGGGTAATCCCTCCATTGATTCAGATCACAACTACTCCAGAATATTCCTGTTCACTTGGTGGCCAATTTTATGATGAAAACCTCCATGGCCAGCCAGATCACTCCTTGAGTGAGAGACGGGTAGTCCATTAGCTGGCCTGCACTCTCCAGACTGGCAGGACAGGGGACAAGATGTGAGAACCCAGAGTCGCCGCCATGTCCTGATAAGGCCCTGGAGCAGTTTCCATGGAGGCACCCGCTGATCCTTTGGCCACAAAGGACTGGCCTAGCTTTGGGGACCGGGCTGGTTCCTGTCCCCACATAAGCAGCCATCAGACCCTGGCTACGTTCTGAGAATTTTGTTGTGGATCAGCAGCGAGGGCAGAAAGGGTCCAAACTGAGGGGCTTTGAGAGACAGGCTTGCTTTGGCCACTCGGACAGCACGGACTGGGGGGCTGGACTGGTGAGCTGCCCCTGCTTGGGGACGTCGCTCCTTCAGCCTGACGGACAATATGCTCCCCCACATGGCCTACCCTGGCTGGTGGATTCCCCCACTGTGGGTCCCGCTCTCGGATAAGCTCTTTTAAGAAAACTGAGGCGCTTCCGGCCCTGGGGATCTGTGGCCCTGGGGATCTGCAGCTTCCTGCTCTGGCATCCCTGGCAATAGGAGGCGAGCATGACCTGGGAGTTCTTCTGCAGGTCCTTGTGGGCAGGGAGGTCCAGGCTGTGACTGCTTAAGCCTTTCCCTGGGTCGTGCTCTGCTCCCGGAGAGTGACCCACCCAGAAGGCGTCCTACGCAGGGGCTGGGGCACGTTGACAAACACAGAAGCGGACAGAGAGCAAAGTGCCAGAACGAAGTCGGGAATCACATACCCTGAGCCATCAGAACTTAAAGCCCCCAACCAAGCAGAACGGCATGCAGAAAAAGAAACGCAAAATGAAAAAGAGGCATCTGTTCTACAAGTCAACAAACCGAGAACCCCAACTCTCCCAAAACACAAACAAGGGGGGCTTGGTGAGTGTGACTTTGGACCTGATCAAGGGGGCTGTCTGGGTGACCGCTCTCCTCGGAGGCAAGGGTAATGGCTCGGTAGCAATGGCCTCTGTAGCAATGGCCTCTGTAGCAACGGCCTCTGCCTTCTGTTGCTTTCTCCCAGCATGATCGTGTTTCCCAACAGAAATGCTCCTGTTTGGGGGAGCCACGTCGGGGCTGAGGTTGCGGAAAGCTAGGAGGCGGCCGTGGCAACAGGAGAGGCGCTGACCGACATTTCTCTGACAACACAAAACCATAAGATCAGCCCTTCTTTGTCCAGAGGAATACTTTGGGATAATTTCCTGCTTGCTGCTCTCCGTGACCTCAGGTAACTAATGAAATGTTTCCGAACTTCAGTTATTGAGGAGGCCGAGCTGGACGGCCAGCGATATCCCTTCAGACTTGAAAGCCTGAGATGACCGACTGTAACGCAGTTATTAAGCTGCTTTTTAACGCATGGTACCATACAAGGCACCGTGGCCACAAGGGACTGATAATCTAATAATGGGGAGGAGACAAATAAATCATTGGGACAGGAGAGTGGGTAAGAGTACTGTAGACACCCGGCGTCTTTTCTGGACACTTGAGGAGGGAGAGGTCTCCTGCCGTAGGGAAGACCTGAGAAAATCCAGAGAAAGGCCTTGCCCCAGAGCCGGCGCTGAATGAAGGTTTGTCCTTCAAATGAAATAAGGGGTGCGCAGGGCTCTGGCACAGGGTTCTCCAGGGTTCCGGAGGAGGTCCTGGCAGCCCAACTGCGGCAGGACCTCAGGGTGCGACCGGAGGGTGATGCGAGTGATGGGGGAATCCTGCCTCCTTTATAAAAGCCCTCCAGGATGGCGAGGCAATCAAAAGCAGAGTTCTAAAAATCAGAGCCCCCCACCCCGCGCCCCCCTTTCCTACCTGATATTGGGAACATCCTCTTCCACAACCAGGTCCGAGAGAAGTAGATGGCGTTTTGCGATTAGGAAGCGGTTTATCACGGATTCTCTAACCTAGGGCGGGAGAGGCAAGTTCATTTGCAATTTTCTCAGTAAAATCATAATTCATAGCTGCATAGGACTTTACGTTTTGAAAAATAATCTAAGTCTTATTATCTCCATTTTACTGAGCCTCTGGAAGATGAAATGACTTTCTAATAAAGTAAATAAAAATTTAAAAAATAAAACTAATAAGTATTTGAGGTGAGACGTGAATCTAGATGTCCTGGCTCAAAGTACCGTACTTTACTGTACCTGTAGATTACTTACTTCTTGTAAATAATCTTACTGTCTTGTAGATTATTTTAAAATGCACTACAGACTATTATTCTATTGGAACTTAAAAGTCTGGTTTTGATTCCAAAAGCTCCTCTCCTATACATCTGATTTGATGCCCAATTATGAATGAATTGCAATTTACCTTAATAATCAAAGATGAAATTTGAATCCTGGAGTTTTAAGTTTTCTTTTATTTACAATTATTTCTATGATCCATGAATCCCCAAGATTTTTGTGGGGAGTTGCTACTTTTAATTTTTAATATGCAGACAGTGATAATGGTAGAATAAATTAGTTGTCTCAGAGGTAGGGAAGAGATAGATGGAAGGGCAGGCTCTATTTCCAGGCATCTGTAAGAAAATCCACAAATGCTACTATGGAAGCCTAGGGGACACTATCTGCAAGATAATGAATGGAGAGAGAGAGATTAAAGTAGTCTTGTGATGGCAATATACTATATATTATCTTATCAGAGATATAAGAAAGCAATTATGAGTTCCTATAGCAACTCATAAAATGGGCACGGAGCCAAATTATAATAGGGATAGGGACTTTAATTAGCTCAACATCTGCTGTGTCTTACTCTGCTAAAATCTGATAAAGTCTTGCCTTTGCCTTGCTGACAATTCCGTATCTCAGAAGGCATAGGGAGTAACGAGAGATCCTACCACAGTAAACTTAATTCTGACCAACAAGACTGGCAAAATTGAATTGCTAAGAACCTTGGGAGAAAAGGGATTTTTTTTTTTTCAGGATTTATGGTAGCCCACAAGAGGGAATGCTGGAGACAGTCTGATTTTCACTCAACATCAGGAGAACAAATTGCAATGATTTCAGAGAAAAGAGAGGAATGCTTCCATGATCTGAGACAGTAAAGGAAAGGGAGCTCAAGAGGAATAGGAACCCCCCCACAATCAAATTCTGCCCATACCATCAACACTGATCCCAAGGAGGAAGAAAAGGAGGAGAAATTTAAAGCATTTCAACTCTTTTCTCGCTCTACTCTTGACAGTTTCATCCGCTGCCTTGGATTCTATTATCAGATATTCACAGGTCGTCCAGCCCCATTCTCTCTCTTAAACTACAGTCTTATGGGAACAGCTCCCAAGGGGACATTTCAAATGCAAAATGTCCAACTAGAACTCATTTTCTTTCCCTTCAAACCCTCCCTCAATAAACATCCCCATTTCTGAGACACACATGCTGAGGAAATGCTCCCATTCTTCTATTTTCCCAAGTGGGCAAACACAGTCGTATCCAGCCAGTTGCCAAATGGTTATTTCTACCTCCCTGACTTCTGTTCATCCTCATAGCTTCACTCACAAGACCCTGATCCAGGCGTCCATCACATCTTGCCTAGACTATTGCCACAGCTTCTTAATCCTTTAACTTCCTCCAAGCTTTGCTGCCTCTAATCTTGCCTTCACACCAAGACCAAAGTGGTATTTCTAAAACAGACCTGTCTGATCATGTCATTTTCCTGTTCAAGAAAATCCAGGGGTTCTATATCATCTTTAGGATCAAACCCAGACTCTTGTGACCTGATTGGTGGGTACGAGAACTCATTCCCTTCTCAGTTCTGCTTCTCAGATTCGGACTTTCCCTCAAAGCTCAGCTCAAGAGTTCCCTTTCAGGGAAGGCCTTTCCTGATTTCTGCAGCACCTCTCCCCTCGATTCTCTTGTATTTATCGTACAAATATTCCCATATATTTACAGCAATATATAGATTGCTTGAGATGAGCAATAACTCTGATGTGGTTATGCTCAGTGTCTGATCCCGACAAGCTAACCAAGGATTTAAGTTGGTTTCCTCCCTTATAGTTATTCTGTCATTTAGTACTGGATTTCATACTATACCCATGCGTTTTATGCTCCCTTTTATTGTATTTTTAATGCTGTGGTTTTAAAAAATGACTCCCTTTATAAAGAATTATAGCTTTAAAGAGCACACTTCATGGACTGATAGAGATATCGCAGTGGCTATTGGTGTGGGAAAGCAAAGCATCCAAGGAGCATCAACCTGACTATGAAACCCTCCATCTCTACATTAAACCTTCTCTATCAAATAACGAAAGCTGCCCAAATGTTCTTTTTCTGTCTCTGTATCCCTATTTCTAGCCAGAAGCCCTGAAACTGGTGGTAGTCCAGAAAGCCAAATCCTGTTTTTCATTAGTCCACATAGGCAGTGGCTTTAGTTTCTTTTGCAAAGACCCCTATTTCCAGGGAAGAAAAGAAAAAAAACACCACTTGTGTCCCAATATACTTGAGTTTTCGATCCAGGATAAATCCCACATGATTTTTTTTCTTTCAATATTAAATACATTTGTGTCTATGCTAATTAATAATTTGTAATATTTGTATCTTTTTTTGTAAAATTTGTAATGATTTGCAAAAGAGAAAAAAATTAAATGTCTTCTCCTCACCTGTTGGAGGTACTTGGCCACTCTAGCTCTATGAACATCTAAATGATTCTTGGTCTCAATTACCCCTCGGTCACGTATCCGTTTCTCGTAGTCCTGCATTTAAAATAAAATGTAATCTGATTATTTTAAAATACTTTGAATTCATAAAGAACTTATGTTTGATTTTGTTGCATGTGATCTTTTCTCTTTAATTAGAATGAAAACATAATCTGGCCTCCTTGGTTGGGAGTTACCTCATTTGGACCCAGAGTAGGTTGTTCCTCTGTGAATGTGTGAGTTCATCGGTACAGATGCTCCCACTGATGACTACACCCATCTCTGTCTCTACTTCCTCTGCAGGCTTCTCCATGGCCTTCCTTAAAGGCCCCCATGGAATGGGGGAAAGACCTTTGTATCTAGAGTCAGAGAATCTGAGTTTGTGTCTTAGTTCTGAGACTTACTGTGAGAATTTGAGCCATTCACTCCATTCTCTGGGTTTTCCATTCGCCTCATTTATATAACAAGGGGGTTAGATTCGCTGTCCTCTAAGGTCCTTTCCAACTGTGAATCTGTTATCCAGTGACTCTACAGCTGGCTGAGTATGGATGCAGGTGTGCAGAATGGTTAACAGGTTTAGTATTGGGCAATGGAGTTTTGTATATGGGGTGGTGGGAGCAATAATGGAAGGACCCAAGGGTGGTTGTGGATCCGGTCCTTAAAAAGGAGGGCTGCCCATGAGAGAAGGCAGACATCTCACGATGAAGGGCAAAGTCAGGGATGAACTCGGGTTGCAACGATGATATGGGAGACTGAAAAGAACTGGCCAAGCTGAGGCAGACACCCAGTGATGAGACCAAGTAAGGCCCCTGGCCCAGAGGGAAAATTCAACAGGAGGAGACAAAGTAGAGATGCCTCTGGGCAGAGAAATGTTTTGCAGGTACTTCTCTGACTCCATCTCCTGGCTTCCCTGGCTTCCTGCAAGTCACCTCAAATCCCTGCCAAAGCCTTTCCAATCCTCCTTAAAGTTAGTATCTTTCCCCCTCAGAAAAGCTCGAATTTATCTATATATAGATATAGATAGAACTAGGTAGATATCTATCTAGATGGAAATTGATAGAGATATCTATTATATTCACATATCTATCTACAGATAGATGTTGATATATCTAGAGAAACATTTGTAGATGTCTTTAAAGAATAGTTATCTTTTGATATCGATCTATATATAGATATCTATCTACCCATCTGTGTATCATCTATTTAACCACCAATCTATACCCATCCATCTATCCATCTCTTTCTCTCTCCCTCCCTTTCCTTCCTTCTTTCCTTCCCTCTCTCTCTTACCCTCCTTCCTTCCTTCCCCTTTTTCCTTCCATCTTTTGTTTATGTGTAGTTTTTTGCATAATGTTTTTTCAAACAGATTGTGAGCTCTTTGAAAGCAGGGGACATTTTTGCCACTTTTTTGGTATCCCCAGTACTTTGCACAGTGCCTGGCACACAGTAGGTACCTTATTTTTCTCACCTGTTGGAGATACTTGGCTACCATAGCATTAATAAATGCTTACTAACTTTTCTTGACTATTTGTGGTGCGATAGGATGAACACTGAATTTGGAGTCTTTGCTTTGAGACTCTTGATATTTATGACCTTGAGCAACTAAATTCACCTCTTTGGGCCTCAGTTTCTTTATCATTAAAATCATGATGTTGGACTACATGGATTCTAAGGTCCTTTGCAGTTCTAAATCTATGATTTCAGGATTTATTAATTAATTAACAATCATTTACTAAGTTTTTATTATGGGACAGGCACAAGGATCTTGTTCTTGGAGTAAACTCGTATTTAAAATATTTTTTGATAACTGCATTTCAATAGAATTGATTTTATTTATAATCATATATTTTATTTTATGTGCTGAAGAACATGATTCTAAGGAGAGGTACATAGACTTCACCAGGCTGCCATGGGAGTCCATGACACAAAAACATTAAAGAACTTCTGCTCTAGGTCTTTGATATTTCATATATCATTTCATATATCAATATCATATATTTCATGGAAGATGCATTTTTCATGTTTATTTCATATATTCATGTATATAACAATTTTATTTCTTGTTATATGACAGGTTTACCTACTTTCTGGCTTATATATGGCATTGTTAATGTTTTTTATGCTACTTATGATGTGAAAGTCCCTGAGGGCAGTGTGCTGCAGTCTACTTATTACCAGACATCCTTCCATGCCATGGTGCAGGAGGTACTCGTATGGATGGAGCCAGAGAACCTTCGAAGTGTAGATGGAGAACATGTCTTACCTGGAACACCTTTTCCATGATTTCTCGGTCATAGATGGGAACTTGCTTAAAATTCCGAAACTCTGGCACCTCCAGGGCTCTGAGATACAGAAGTCTGAATCGCTTAGATCTATTTAGTTCCTCATCTGAAGCAAAATTAAATTCTTGTTGCAGCTGCTCCAGTCTGAAGAATTCTGGGACGTAGGTGTCTCCACTGGTCGCAACCTGGAGAAAATAAAAAATGTGAACTTACAACATACACATCATTCAAATCAACTGGCTCTGTAGGTCATGTATGTGAGAGAGAGAGAGAGTGTGTGTGTGTGTGTGTGTGTGTGTGTGTGTGTGTGTGTGAGTGTGTGAGTGAGTGTATTGGGGGGAATAAGTGATATAGATCTTCTTTAAATTAAGCAAACCTAAAAAACAGAGCTTTTGGATTTTGTTGGATTTAGAGCTGGAAGGGAACTCAGATAATCGGTAAGAGATTACTTTAAACCTTTAACTTCACAGAAGGGAAATGACCGCATAAGTGGTAAATGGCAGAGCCGAGGGTCGAGCCCAAGTCTTCTGCCCCTACACGCACTGTTCATGTCTTGCTGACTCTCAAACCCGCTTCATATTTGCAGACTTGTGAAATGGAAAAGTCAGCCTTAGCATTTTTAGCCTTTTCTTTTTCTTTGCAATGAAATGTTGTAGCTAAACTTTTTTCTTACTTGCTGTATGTACAACCAGGTGCAAGTCATCTGATCTGTCTGAATCCTGATTTCCTAATCTCCAAAATGGGATTGATGACACTCATATTACTTCTCAGGGATTTCCAAATTCTAAAATGCTACATGAATATATCATTAATATTTAGGAAGACAACTGAAATATAAATTGAGAAGGAAGTTATAAATATGTTATGTGTAAATTTTTTTACAACAATATGATTTTAAAAGTTTATATGCAATAAATTATACTCCTCTTAAATTTTACAAATTTATTCTTAACTAAAGTTCATAATACCTGAATTAAGAAAGAGTATTTTGGCAAAAAGCTTTCATTTCTTCAACAAACACTTCCTGAGTATCGTTTATGGAGTGGGCACTCCGCAATAGACCCTGGAGGATGCAAAGAACACTAAAATAGGGTTCCTGTTGTTATGCAATCTAAAGTCTAATAACAAATATTAAATAGTTTATAAATTACATGAACTCACATAGGGACAAATCTCTAAAAGGCCAGAATCTAAATGGAAAATCTTCACCCTGGTTATAATTATCTCACGGATGAAATCATCATAATAAACACAATCACAGGAACATGTTGCTAGGAGCGCTTCCCGGCCAGTATATTTGTTTATCTATTATATTTTTATGCTAATGTGAGCACTTCCAAGAAAACAATTCAATTGGCTGCCTGGAAAAAATGAGATCCCTGACCGAGAGAATCACCCAAACTTCCAGGGTTATGTTGGACAGAAATAGTTGAACTCAGTATAGATACAAAATAAAGATTTAAAAAAATTTTTTTTCTCAAAATAAAGATTTCAGTCCCCTTCAGCTAATGTTGTTTAGACCGAATTACCCTCAGAAGCCCAAGTAACTTTCAGACACACAATTCACTCTATGGGACTGGGAGGCTCCTCACCGTTATTAGCTGCATCAGCGAGGCATTATTTGGGTCATTCGGGTCCAGCTTGGATTCCGCTGCCCACTTTGCCAACTTCTTCATGTCCGTTAAGCTCGATGCACCAATGGATGCGATGGCGTCAACTTTCCTTAAAGCATTGAAAGGATAAAGTAAGCCCCAGATCTTTCAGACTTAAAAGTAGAGTTCTTAATCAGGGTAAGGAGAATCTACCCATTGATTTTCATTATAGTTCTATGCTCCACTCTTCCCCCCAGGCCGTGCAGCACTCTGTATTTTTCTCACTCAATAACAACCATGTTTGTGGCATCCAAGAAAATGAGAAGAATTATTTTTTTTTAATAATTACAACTTTTTATTGCCAGAACCCATGCCGGGGTAATTTTTCACAACATTATCCCTTGTACTCACTTTCTGTTCCAATGTTTCCCCTCCCTCCCTGCACCCCTCCCCCAGATGGCAAGCAGTCCTATACATGTTAAATATGTTGCAGTATATCCTAGACACAATATATGTGTGCAGAACCAAACAGTTCTCTTGTTGCTCAGGGAGAATCGGATTCATAAGGTAAAAAATAATCTGGGAAGAAGAACAAAAGTGCAAACAGTTTACACTCATTTCCCAGTGTTCTTTCTTTGGGTGTAGCTGTTTCTGTCCATCATTAATCAACTGTAACTGAGTTAGATCTTATGAGAAGAATTACTGCTAACATGAGTGGGAAACCCCTCACTAGATCCATGCTGAGTACTAGGAACCAGTTAGAAAAACGGGCTTCGATTGCTCTCGGGGGGACCAGGCCAATCAAAGCGATCACTGACTTCAGGTTACAGAGGCCCCAGGAAGCCCTAAATCCTCCTCAGCTGATAACCTCCGCACAAGGTGCCGAGCACAGAGTCTAGGGAAAAGACAGCTATGGACCAGCATCCCCTCTGGACCAAAGGGAACCAAGGCACATCCAAGTAAGTCAGTGGATTACAGCCCTTGGCCTTGGGGTTTCTGAGGTCCTCCGGTCCAACTTGTATTTTATAGTGAGGAAAGCTGGAGAGGAAGGGACTTTCTCAGTATGTTCAGATAGGTTGGGTTGGGTTTATATGTGGTTCCCATCATATGAGCCTGGACAGACTCAGGACAGAGTGGAGGCGAGGACGGCCACTTATGATATGGTCCTCGGGCACAACTGAACAATGGTGACTTTTAGTTCCAGGTCAGAAAGGCCTGAGGTCAAAGTGAGCCTCAGAAATGTGACCCTGGGCAAATAACTTAACTCTCTCTGCCTCAGTTTCCTTAACTATAAAATGAGAAAAATAACAGCACTTAACATTGCAGGGTTGTTGTGAGGTTCAAATGTGATGCTCTTTGGAAAGTGCTTAGCACCGTGCTATGCGTAGCAGGTGTTTAATAAATGCTCATTCCCTCCCCCCTGCCAGTTTCAGTGTTCTGCTCTCAGGTCTTCATTTCTGGGGGTCTTTTCTCTCCTCCGTGGTTCTATAGAAGGGTTTAATTAACATGGAAGCTCTCATACACTCAGTCTAAGACTTCAACAGGAATAAAATCAAAGACATATTGGGGTAGAGAAGCTTCAGATTATTATTATTTTTATTCACTAAAGTCTGTAAAATAGCTGTTTTAACATGGTATTAGAGTGAAAGAAAGGAAAAAAATCACTACTATTCTTAGGACCAGAGATGGAAGGGATGGTGTCAGGGGCTCTTAGTTTGGGCTGTTAAACTTAAATATTTTTCTCATTGTATTTCATTATAACTGATTATCTATAAGCTTATGCAATTTATTTCATACTCTTGAAAACATTATCCTGAGAAAGGGCTATAGACTTCACCAGATCGCCAAAGGGGTCCATGACATAAAAAAAGGTTAAAAACCCATGGATGGGAGGGAGTACATCATTTGCTGTATGTGTTTTACATATGGGGAAACTGAGGCAGAGGAGTTAAGTGACCAATTGAGATAATGGCTCAGAAAAGGCCAGAATGTAGGTCTCTTTGTTCCCCATTCAGGGCTTTTTACACGGTTTTGTTGCCTCTGTTGGCAATATTTGGAAGAAAGAGATGATGGGGATAATAGAGGAAACTTACTTTGCCTAGTGGTTCTGCAAAGCAGTATTTCTGCAATTTCTTTTCATTGCTAAGAGTGAATCCCAAAGGGTCTGCACTAAGAGAACATGTGAACACTGGCTACATGCAGGTTGTCCAGTCATTTTCTTTAGTCCTGTCCAATTCTTTGTGATCCCATTTGGGGTTTTCTTGGCAGAGAGCAGTCGGCCATTTCCTTCTCTTGCTTATATTACAGATGCTTATGTTACACTGAGGCAAAATGGGTGAAATGACTTGCTCAGGTCACACAACGAGTGAGTGTCTGAGACCCTACTTGAACCCAGGAAGATGAGTCTCTCTCTCTCTCTTTCTCTCTCTCTGTTTCTTGGTCTCTGTCTGTCTCTGTCTGTCTGTCTCTATCTCTGTCTCTCTAATATATGCAAGATAATTTGTCAGGGCACAAGGCACTAGAACCTGGGGTGGAAGAACTTTGTGGGAGAGCTGAGCTTTGAAGATCTCTAGGAATTCTAAGCAGATCTGAGGAGGGGATGACTTCTGAGCCCGAAGAAGGGCCTGTCCAAGGCCCACAGAAAAGAGCGGTGCTGTCACATGTGGAGAACAGCAAGAAAATAATGCACTGTCATAGGTGTAATGGCCAGAGTTCAGAGGCCACTGTTGGCTGGTGAGGTGATGCTGGACAGTGAAAAGGGAGTGAAATTTGCCTTTGGAGCATCTGGGTTGGAATCCTCAGAATTCTGAGGCTCAATACCCTCATCTCAGAAATGGGGATTAAAATCCTGACATTGCCTATCAATAGATATATCAGTAGTTATTCCCTGTCTCGCAGAGTCATTGTAAGGGAACCCAGCTCAGGAGCTATTGCCAGTTAAGAGTCCCCTAACGGAGACATCGCCTCCTCTCACGTGCAGCAGGCAAGAATCTCGCCTGTCGCTGTTTCGTTAGAGTAGAGAACCTCCCCGACTAGCCACGATTCCCACCGAGCCAGCTTACCTTCGAATGCCGAGGCTGCGCTGCGATGCTGGGGGGATCAGCGGGACCCCGTTCTCTCCAACTGCCCAGGCCACGCTGTTGGACACTCTGCCAGAGGTCATCAAAATCATCTTGTTGCTGCCATCAGCTTCGAAGGAGAAGGGCTCACCTGGGAGAAGCACATCCGGCCTGAGAGATCCCCGTGAGCAACGGCTACACTTTTCTGGTGGGAGCCAATTGTGGGAGGAGGGGTGCAAAGAGCCTTTCTGGAGAAAGGCTAGTTACCCGCAGGGAGGTCATATGAGTGTCCAGCTGCAGTCTGTGATAGAGAGAACGCTTCACCCTTCCTCCTCCTCCCACCACACTCTTGAGTGTGTGCGTGTGTGTGTGTGTAATCTCCCAAAACTCCCAGATGAAAAAAGAAACCCCCATACCTCACGGTGTATCTGTAGAGTTCAGCAAAACCCATGACCAAACCAATCATGTCTGAAAATGTCCACATCTTTTTGCATTTTTAGTTCATTTTCCATAATTTGTAATTTTACAATGAGAATAAGGAAAAATGTCATTAAGCCTGCATCCTATTAAACAGAAATTTCTGATAAAATGGAAATACGACTGGGTTGTAGTCTGAAAGTTTGTGAAACATTCAGCTTCTTCATAATATTTCATAATTATACCACTCAATAATATTTGGGGACTGAATCTATTATATCCTTGGTCCCGAGGACTCCTGGATGAGGAAATTCCCTTTACCAATGCAGATTGGCGGCTGCTCTGCAACTTCTGATTTTACACAATTGCCTGGGGACTGAGAGGTTAAGAGACTTGCCCAGGGTTACATAGCCACTATTTGTCAGAATCAGGATTTATACTGAGCTGATTGAATATGCCACTTTTTAAGCGGGGCTTTTAAATCTGAGACTGAAATTTTTTCTCAAAATATTAAAAATATTTTAAGAGATTATATTAAGACATTTAATATATTAATGTATTGATTTTTATGAACGATAATTAATGAGATTCTTTGAAAGCCTATATATTCTGATTAATAATTTTTAAACTATTATTCTCAGAAGGGATCCAAAGCTTTCTCCAATCTGCCATTTTCTTTTTCCTTCCACTCTTCATGAAGTACAAAATGGAAAGATGCAGTCATTATTGTTTGTCTAAAAAGAAGTAATTTCTATAGGGCCAATGATATTTTAGAGAATAGTATGTAAAGCACATGTTTTAAAATTTTTCATGTAAAACATCTCATTGCACAGATTTCAACATTTCAAAAATCTCGAATGTCGATTTTATAGTAATAGAAGCAAAGGAAATATACCAAACTATGTGGCCAAATGCTAAAATCAAAGCAAGAAATAGTAAGGATGAGGAACTCTCCGTACCACTTCCGACTCCCTCGTGGTCCAGGGCCACATGCTGATTGCTGCTAAATTCAACTTCTTCAATAGAGGCCTTGCCGGTGAATACCGTTGTCTCAGGGATGGGTAAAAAGACCTCTGCTAACAAGTTAGTGCTGCCATAACCAGCGGTTTCGTAGACCTGGAGTCAGGGAAGAAAAAAATCTTAAAGAAAGGCGATAATAACAATACAGAGACAATAATGTACGCATGACGATGGCGCTAAATCTTCTCCCTAAGGATTCCTACTGGCTTTAAGTTCTTTTTCGGTAGTTACATGTGCTCTTTTTCATTTGTTTCCTCTTCCAGTAACATTTTCAAAGCAGCCTCTTGCTTAGGGACACAGTTTGAGATGGTGGGACACAGCACCTGCTTCAGGTGAGGATTGAAGCCAAGACCTTGGGTTTGGATGGCAATGTTTTAACTAACGGAACTCATAAACCATCAACAAATAAAGAAGGTACAATTACGGAGAATATTCCTTAGGTAACTATGAAAATTCAAATGAGACTGGGTAATATAAAAAAGAAAAAGAGACATTAAATCTATATACTCAGCATACAAAACAATTGTCTAATGATTATTTTGTAAAGCCGTCAGATAAGAAATCTTGAGCAAGATAAGTTATATTTGAATTTTAAAAAAATACAGCAACATCTAGTTAAAATGCCAGACACTTCAGCAGTAGAAAAGCTGAATTGTACCCAGGTCAATCATGGTTTCAGATGATGAATGATGGACGTACACTATTTCCCTTTTGACAGAGAGGCGATGGATTGAAAAGGCAGAGTAAGATGTTTTTAGATATGGACCATATGGAAATTTGTTTTGCTTGATTATGCTTGTTTTTTAATAACATAATCCCAATATGTATTTTTTTCCCTTCCCTCTCCCCCCTCATATGGGGAGAGGAAGAAAAGAGAAAAAAAGGAATGCTTAATAATTTGAATTTTTTTTATAAAAACAAGTAAAATTCTGAGTCTATGGTGTGAAATATATCCCACTGAGTGAATGATCTGGCAGGTTGGTCTAACATGAATTTCATTGTATCAGTGTGTTACCCTCTATGTTTTTTCATTTGTAGAATATGTGTTCTAGGTCAAAAAATAGTGCTTCCAACACAACTGTGCTGGTGGAATATGCTCTTTCTTTTGTTTCATTTATTCATTCATTCATTCTTTGGCCATGGGAAACAGGAGAATTAATGAATGGATCCAGAAATTCAATTGAAAAATTTATTAAGGCTTTCTCTTTTAACTGTAGCTCATAAAAAGCCAATTAATTTAAATTAAAAATTTCCTGGGGGAAAGGCAAATGATTGAAATGCCATAAAATCTAAATAGCATAAAGTAAAGGGATGTGGCAACAACTGCATTCCACCCATAAAAGGTGTGGCAGTGGTGACTGCACAAAGATGCTGTCGAGTCTTCAGAGTGGATCCGTTAAGCAGACCCGATCACATTCCCAGCGCTCCTCTGGGAATCCTTTGCTTCTCAGAGACCTCTCCCCATATTTGTGGAAATACATTAAGGCCACTTAGTATCTGCCTGCAGAAATGAACGGAGGAAATGTCCTTCTAGGTTCCAAATAGGAAATCAGTCCCGGGACCCTGGCTGTTGGAGCTCCTGTGTGGTGGCCATATTTGTTCAGAGAGAAGCCTATGGGGGCGGCTGAATATGAATAATTACTTTTAGCTTTTCTCAGTCATTCTTTAATCTTCATAAGTACCTTAAGAGGTACAAGGGGAAGTGTTACTATCCCCATAAGAAGAAAAAAGTGAGACACTGGGAGCCATAACTTAACTCAGCAAGATGTAGATATTTTAGGGTTTTTTAGATATTTTCCACAATGACCATTGGAATGAGATATGTTTTTAAAATTTTACCGTATTCCTAAGTAAGACTTTTATTATGTTTCAGAGTCATAATATTTTCTATGAAAGCTGTCTCTGTTATAATATGAATGAGGAAATATCTTTTAATTTACACTCAAATTTTCAGCAAGGTAGATCTAAAGTCAGAATAGCAATTATCCAAAGCTTAGAAATTAAAACTATGAGGTCATAGTCTATTTTCTTTTTGATGTTTAGAAGATAAAAATGCTTTTTTTTATTCAGTACTTGGGTATCAGCAGCATTTGTATTATTCAGAGAAGCTAATCATTGGAATTTGAGGGAAATAAAATAAAATTCATCATGTGATTCTGGGGTAATTATTTATTCATACTATGCTTCTTTCCCCAATTAAAAGTACTCCAGAATTTTACTTCTCTAGAGTTCCTAATTTTTCTTATAAAACTTATTGAACTAATATATCTCATTTGAGGAAAATCCTATCCCTGTACAATAATTTACAAACTATATGCATTTCCAACTTTTGTCTTAGTAGCCTTATTATTCAAGAAACATTTGAGGCTTAAGAAATAATTCATAATTTTCTATAAAGTCCCACAAGTCAAGCTTTCTGAAAACAGAAGATGAAACTTCATTTGGGCAGTTGTTTCCTTTACCCTACCTACATGTAGATAATTTCATAGCTTATTGCTTCTCTACAAATTCAATTTGCCCTTTCTTTCCATTTCTACAGTCAATGTTTTAGTCCAAGCCCTTGTCACAAAATTCTTGGATTACTATACCAGCCTCTCAACTGATTCTTCTTTCTTCAGTTTTCTTCAATTCATTCCATACCAAGCTTCCAGGAAAATCTTCCCCAGATATTTTCTGTCTTAAAACTTCCTGGCTCCAATATGGCTCCATATTCACAATGCCCTCTCCACATTCAGATGTCTCAACAACCCAAATTACTGACAGCTCATTTGCTTAGTATAGCCAAGTCAAGAGTGAAAAATAGCTCTTAGGCTAATCTCCTCAAATGCTTATCTCACATAAAGCCTGTCTTATTGGGATATGGGTTCTTTCCAAAGCAAACAATAATTGAGTCATCTAAGAGAGAATTAGATGACATATCTATCCAACTAATTATAGATTTTCCTCCTCTACTCAACCCATGGATGAGCCAAAGAAATCCAAAGGGACCTAGGGGAGAGAAATTAAAACGATAAAATCATAGAAATTGCCAACTAGGTTAAAATGGAAGTTTCCATTTCTCTTTCCCTATGACAGGAGTATAAAAACTGATCATGCTTTATTCTTAAGGAGAGTTTATGTCCCTAAAGAATGGGGGAGATGCACAAAAGTTTATATTAGATGCTCATTCTTGAGAGCCATAAAGATGCAGATGGTGTCAAAGTCATAAATGTGGGTGGCAAGTTAAGAAACAGAGGTAATCGTCATGAGGCATTTTGATTTCTAGTCCAAATTTCAGTTGTGCAACAACCAAAGGACGCACGAGGGAAATAAGAATCCAAGAATTACTACTCGAGCCTGCTGTGGAAGCCCAACCTTGCCCCACTTCCCTGGGTCTCTACAATGGCTCTACCACTATCCTGGACTTAGAACCATGTTATGATATTTGCTACATACCTACATTTGCTTTCTCCATATCTAAACTCTCACCCAGTCCTTTCAGTTTTCCTTGTCATGTCTCCCAGATCTCCTTGGGTTTTTCATGTCTAATGCTACCATCTTAATAGACAACCTTATATCTTGATAACTCATAGTTCACCTGCCTTATTTTTCTGCTCCTAATTATTCCCTTTTTTATCTTATTCTGCATTGTGGATTTCTAAACTTTGTAAGAAGATGGGGGAAACAAATTTAATTCAGCAAGCACTCACAGCTACCAGTTAGATACCACTTCCTGGTACAGCCCTTTATCCCCTCCCTCATGCCTAGATGACTGCACTATTCATACTGTGCTCGTACTTTGCCTGTTACCTTACACTGACTTCTGATCCATGACCAGTGGCTGTTGATGCTTGTTGAAATCAATCTTTCTCCCAACTGGACCATAAATTACTTACAAAATTTGGAGATTAAGAATGAGACATCCTTTTTTTTTTTTACAAAAAAAATTACATTTTTGCACATGTGGCTCCTTTTCCCTCTTTAGGATCTCTTTGGGATCTAAGCCCAGCAGAAACACTGCTGGAGCAAAGAGTATGTACCTTTTGTTAGCTTTTTGGGCATAGTTCCAAATTGCTCTTCAGAATTCTTGGATCCGTTCACAACTTCACCAACAATGTATCAGTATCCTAGTTTTGCACATCCCCTCCAACATTGGTCATTATCTTCTCCTGCATTTTAGTAAATCTGAGAGGCATGTAATGGTAATCTCAGAATTGTCTTAATTTGCATTTCTCTGATCAGTAGTGATTTAGATAATTTTTTCATATGACTACAAATGGCTTTAATTTCTTCATCTGAAAATTGTTCACATCCTTTGACCATTTATCAATTGGAGAATGGCTTGTATTTGTATAAATTCTAGTCAATTCTCTATATATTTTAGAAATTAGGCCTTTATCAGAACTCTAAGATGCAAAGTTTTTTCCCCAGTTTTCTGCTTCCCTTCTAATCTTGGCTGCATTGGTTTTATTTGTACAAAATTTTTAAAATTTAAACAAAATTATCCATTTTACATTTCATAATGTACTCTAAGTTCTTCTTTGCCCATAAATTCCTTCCTTTTCCATAGATCTGAGAGATAAAACTATCCTTTGTTCTCCTAATTTGTTTATAGTATCACTCTTTATCTTTATCTTTAAGGTCTAAATCATGAACCCAGTTAAACCTTATCTTGGTATAGGGTGTTTGGTATTGTCCAATGCTTAGTCTCTGCTACACCATTTTCCAAATTTTCCAGCTATTTTTGTCCAATAATGAGTTCTTATTCCAGAATCTGGAGTCTTGGTTTTCTCAAACACTAGATTACTATAGTTATTGACTATTTTGTCCTGTGAACCTAACCTAATCTAACTAGTCTATTTCTTAGCCAATACCAAATGATTTTGATGACCGCTGCTTTATAACATAGTTTTAGGTCTGGTACAGCTGGGCCACCTTCATTTTGTTCTTCCAGATGAACTTTTGTTATTATTTCTTCTAGTTCTGTAAAGTAATTTCTTGGCAGTTTGACTGATATGACACTGACGACTAATTTAGGTGGAATTGTCATTTTTATTGTATTAGTTCAGCTTACCTTTGAGCACTTGATAGTTTTCCAGTTGTTTAGATCTGACTTGATTTGTGTGGAAAGTGTTTTATAATTGTGCTATATAGATCCTGATTTTATCTTGGCAGGTAGAATCCCAAATATTTTCTATTGCCTACAGTTATTTGAAATGGAATTTCTCTTTGTATCTCTTGCTGTTGGACTCTGTTGGTAACATATAGAAATGTTGATGATTTATTTATGTGGATTTATTTTGTATTCTGCAACTTTCTTGGGGTTGTTGTTTCTAGTAGTTTTTTAGTTGATTCTCTAAGATTCTCTAAATATACCATCATATCTTTTGCAAAGAGTGATAATTTGTTTTCCTCATTATCTACTCTAATTCCTTTAATTTCTTTTTCTTCTCTTATTGCTAAAGCTAACATGTCCAAGGGTATTCTTCCCCCCCACCTTTTCCTTTCAGTGGGTGCTAGTTAGGTGGATAAGAAAATAAATGAATGTTAAATGAAAAAAATTAAATTAAAAAGTTTAGAGAGGAAATAATGTGCTTTTCTTGTATCTTCTCCTTATACAATGCTGTTTGAGCATTTGACTAATTAAACATTTTAAATGAAATAATAGTTGATTAATCAGTTGAGCTTGGATTTAAAAACTATAATTTGGTCAAAATGTATTAGATATTAAGGTTAAGATTTGATAGCCGTGACCTTACTCCCATGTACTTCAGAGGGTACCATCAATTTTTCTCCTAAAACTTCCAGCAATTCCTAAACTATTTTCTAATTCCAAGCTAGCAATTGCATGGACCTTTTCCAAAGAATATATTATTTTCCTGATGTAGATAAATATTCCCTGAGAACTGAAAAGCAATATCCCCCCCAAATTAATTTCATCTGTAACTTCAATCATTACAAATTATGCCATGAATGCATCACACTCCAGGATCAGTTATTAAATCCCCATGGAAAGCTTTAGTATGTAGCCAAGTTTAAAACTTTAATTAATTTTTATTTTCTAAAAAGATGCTCCATAGTTTACTTGCATTTGGACCAGCTGTCCTAAGCTGTGTATGACTGGATATGGGAAATACTACAATTTTATCTTTTCATTTAAATTATTATTTCATAGTGCTTTAAAGACTTAGTTTTTTTAAAAAGTTATAAAAAATAAAATAAACATTCTAATTGTGACACAGCTTGCTGATAAATTCAATATTATGAAGCATGGAGCCTTTCATGTGCAAAAATATGTGAAATACAATGATCATATGCTGATAATTAAGACAAGATTATAAATTTAGACATGAAGGGGACTTCAGAGATCAGTGAGAACAATCCCCTTTCTTTGTAGAGGAAAAATCTTGGAGCTAGAAGGATGAGAATCTGCTTTAGTTCACTAAGGCAATGAGAAGCAGAGTCAGGATTTAAATCTACCACTGCACTTAACTGTCGTTTTCCTCCCTTTGCTTTTACGTTCTCAAATCTTTTCTTAAACCTCAGTTTTTACAAAAGTGCCTGTCACCTTCTATTGCTTCATAGTTCTTACATATTTATATCCACCCTGTACCCCTTCTATTAGATTATAAGCTCTCAGAGCAGTTGCCACATCTAAATTGTTTGCATATCTTACCTAGTACTTTGACATTATGTATACCAGATATTAACAAATTCAACAAAGTCAGCACAGCAAACTGGACTCTAAGAAAAGTCCATCCATTTCCATAAATGAGTAGATACAAAATTCCTCATCAAGTCTATGATCTAGGAAAGGAGGAGCGATGGGATTCATAAATACCCGAGAAGTCTATTAGAGGCTTACCCAACACTGCTCTGGGAGCTGGCAGGGTGGGTCAGAGAAAAGTTGGTTCAAACGAATGAGCAAACTACGGGATGACATTTTCAATATGAGCAAGAAATAACTAAAAATAGCAGGTAATCCAGCATTTCATTAAGAATGAACAGGAAAATGGTTGGATAGAGAGAAGGAAGGGGAAGGACTTTGTTTTCTTTCTCAGCTCTTTTTGCTTTTTCACTGTGGGACTGGTTTCCATCCTAAAGGCTGCAACCCTTACTACCTGTTATTGCCTTACTTCCATATCTTTGCTGTCCTTCCCTCTCTTCATATCTGGTCATATCCCTTTCTATCTGGTCTTCACAGGCTATCCTTGGTCTTCCTCTGGTCATCTTTCCCTCTGCAGGGGAGGAATGGGAGGAAACATTAAAGATTATTTGCAAATATACTTTTATAGCCTTGTAGTATCAAAGTCTATACAGAGAAATATTTGTTACCAATTGTAGCCAGAATCAGAACCCTAAGACCCTAATTGGACAGAGTGTTTTGATATGTTGGGGTTCCCAAATATGCTTTAAGGACTAGTAGTAGAAAGCTTCAGATTAGGAATAAGAAAAAAAATTATATAAATGGATTTACTGGGTGTAGATTCATTCATTAAGAAGGCTTTCTTATGTAAATGTTCTTTAGTTTCTAATGAAGTGATCATCTCTTTTCAGGACTTACTTTAAAGTTTCTAGATCACTTGAAGAATAATAAGAAACATAAATTTTGTTAACCTATATTTTGAAATTTATTTTTAATAGCATAGTGTATTCAGGGATAGTTTCCTGAGGTCTCTTAATTAGAAAAGGAATTTAGAGGCAATTTAACATGTCATCTAGTCAAGCTTGAATCCCTTCTATATGATTCCAAACAAGTACAGTGACTAGGAATTGATTTACTAAAACAACTTCCTCCTATTAAGCAATTACTGGAATTGTGATATATATTTTTTATCTTAGCATTCTAAGGATCAGCCACTTTGATTGTTCTTGAGATGGGATGCTTAAAAATGGAGTTGAGACACTGGATTCAACAACATTAAGCTCTCTATTTGAGTGGCAATGAAACTGGCTGCATCTCCAAGCAAACCTACCCGTAAAACAATTTATTTTTGTGGTCTCAATCCATCCTCATCTATGTGAATGGCAGTGGGGAAATAAAAGCAATAGATTAATGTAGTCAGGGAAAAGTCAAATACTATCAATAAAGAAAAATCAGATGCTCTCTGTGCTTCTGAAACAGATCCTGCCTCAAAATGCTTTATTTTTTTTTTTTTTTTTTTTTTTATGTCTTAAAATGGTCTCTCCTTTGTCCGTTGTGTTTTAGGTTCACATTCAACTTTTTAATAGTAAAAAAATAAGTTGTGCTTTTCAAATTTTCTAAACAAGTAGGGGTGCATTGGAATTATTATTGTCTTTAAAATTTATAGGAGAATCTTAGGATTCATCCACAGTTCTAATAAATAACACTTCATCCATTCCAGTATTCCAGAAAATGCTTTGAGCCAGATGTTTCAAGCTCATGAGTTTATAGAAATAATATAATTTTAATATGCTCTGAATAAAGGTCATATTACTAAACTTTGGGATCATCCAAAATAGCTCAGGTTAATTTGTGAGGAATAGCTTTTGAATACTTCATTTAAAAACAATTCCTCTTTGGGTGAATTGTACATTAAATGCAATCTTAAAAATTGAGATGATGATAGGATTATGCAGGGCTCTGATTATTAAAGAATGTCCTTGGGTGTTGTGTAGACATTGATTAAACTGTTATAAGCACTTGGGGGAACACTATTTTAAACTAATGCTTTTAACTTTATAAATTAAAAGTTAAGAATATTTGAAGAAAGGGAAAAGGACAAAATGGGAAAAAAATTGTTTTTATATTTTTATCAAGGAATCAGTTACTCAGTTTACAATACAATTACATTACATCAGAGTTCATTATTTGTCAATGTTTGTGAAGTTTGTCTCCAATACCCTGCTCCTTTTTTCTTTTGGCTACCAAAAGAATTATTTAAAGTATTATAGCTATATGGACAGAAGGAAAGGGATTCCAGAAGCAGTAGTGGTTGGGACTAGGGACTATCTCAGTACAATAATGTTTAATTTTTAGCCTACTTTTCTCTCAAGCACAAATCAGTTAAAAATGTGGACCCATATGATAATTTATTTAGAACTGGAAAGGTCTGTAGAAACCATCCAAACCAGTCCTCTTAATTAACAACTGAGGAGTCAGATTGTCTTATTCATAGGTGAAAGAGATTACTAGAGAGTAGATGGTTTTTATTTTGGAAAAGATTTCTTTCTTTTATAAAAGGCTTTAACAGAGGATTTACAGACATCTTTTCAGGAAAATTCCTATAGGGCGCCCCTGTAATACAGACCCTTTTAGAAGGGCCCACAAATCCTCATAAAGCTGGGAAAGGCCATTTGATAATGCACCTGGGAGGGAAGGAGGATAATATCCTTTTCATCCCTCTTTGGGAATTTGGAATGGAAAAGATCTTTCTTGGCAGTTTATGAATTAAGCAATATTCTTCTACTTTAGAGGTCAAAAGGTTCTTCATGAGATTCTTGGTTCAGACTTTTCTTCCAGGAACTTTCTAGCATATTGATGGCAGGCTCAGTGAGTATTAGGGTCAGAAAACAGGAAAGGATGGGGGAAAAGTAAGGAGGAGTCCCCCATGTCCCGTGCTTTCCCTTCTCTCCTGAGTGTTCCATGTCCCCAAAGAGCCAAATCAACCTGTTAGTCATTATAATCCTCCAAAAGGAGTTAGCTACTAGGATTTGAGATCCTGCCTTCCTCCTTGTTTTTAGAATTTTTATGACAGCTAATAAGCAAGTCTCATGGCTTATGAAAGGCTCCCAAATCTGTTATCACATTCTACCTTCCCAGCAGCCCTATCAGCTAGGGAATATCTCCATTTTATGGATGAAACTGAGGCTCGAAGTGAGTTACTCAGCTACTAAATGATAGAGATGGACATGAATTCGAAGTCTTCTGACTCCAGTACCAGTGCTCTGGTCACTAAAGAAACTAGAGAGTTTTTCTTATTTTAACATGAGACTCTTGAAAGCCAGGGACTAAATCTTGGTGACATTCAGTGTCATGGAGCTCCGTGGCTGAGCATGGCTCCAGAAGGTACCTCTGAGGAGCTATTTGGGGTATTAATTCTTAAGCCCACACCCACCTAGAGGCTCGCTGGGACTTGATCCTGGAGTATCTTTACCTCAGATAAAGTAGATTCCACCACCGTTGCCACCTCGAAGCTTAAGCGACAGGATTTAGAAATCAATGTCTCTCTCAAGAGCAGTCTCATGGAATCCATGGGGCTGCTGGTTCTGGCAACAAATCCTACCCTTGCTGAGGGCACAGAAACCTAGGCATGACCTCTACCCAGTTGCTTAAAAAGGTTCTTGAGATTCTCCCCAGACTCGCAGAATCTTGCCTTTTCTTCACCCAAAGAAGCCAAGAGCCAATTTATCTTCTGGACATTACAAATGTTGGCTTTAAAAAATGCATGCTATAAAAGAAAATCTGTGTTCATTATATTTTTTTTTAGTTTATGTTCTAATTATCTTTAAGCTTATCCTTGTTCTTTTGGCTACCTAGTCTAATATTACAATTTGTATGTCTGATTTAGAAAAATCTTTGGTTAATGCCAAATATCTTGGAAATTGATGGAGTAGTTTAGAGGACCAAAATAAAAACTATAAAAAAGAAAAAGATGCATGCTAAAACGTCCCGGAATAGTCATTAAAAATTAAATTTCTTACCTGAAGAATTAAACTCTCTGGCCAATTATGTATCTGTAAATTGAAAATTTGTCCAAAATGAACTCGGAAGTCCATGCCTATTTGACGACTGACTGTCCTTGAAACTTCTTTGTTGTTGAAAAGGACTTTTAAAAATATTGATCGCTTCCTTACATCTTCTCTTCTCAAGATCTCTGCCCTGGGAAATGGAAAAAAAAATCGTGTTCTCATGAAGGCGTAGTGCAAATTTTGATAAAGAATAGGTAAAAAACATCCGCCAAATATACAGAAAAAAGGAAACCAGGCTAAGTTCTGACAGGCTGGGGATGTTTGCCGTCATCACCAACTCAATGCTCGTGCTCAGCTGAGGCTGGAATGGTCTGGTATTCTAACACAGAAAGCAAAAACTGAAAGAGCTGAAATGTTGCACTGAAAACACATAAGGCTCAATGAGCTTCGGTGTGTGCCATTGGGCTCTTTACTCCTTCAAGCGGGTCTTGTAAACCATTTCATAGATGAAGTATCGGATTGGTACAAAGCTTCTAAAATGCCTTGTCTGTGTGCCAAACACAGGGTATTCAACATACATGTAGACTCAGTAAGAGAATTTCATATTTTACTAGTACTTTTTATCCACAACTAATCTTGCATATTGTAGAATACAACAGAGTCATCTCTTATCGGGCCAGGTTTTGCCCGCTTACATATGTGAGACATTTTGGAAATTAAGTATTTTCAGACCACAAGAGACCCCTTCGTAGATCTTTCTTGCCTCCTAAAATACAATTTAATATACTTATGATGTGGAAGGTCAGTAATAAGCAATAAATCTTTAATATGTACAAGACTCTCCTAGGCTTTGTGGATACAAAGAGAAAAAGAAAAGAAAAAAATAAAAAAGTCCTGTGCTCAGGTGGCTTGCATTCTATTATAATGTCCATTAATTTCTATCTCCTTGGGTGATTTATACCTAGAACTGGAGCTCTCCTCCTAGCACTTAATGCAGTGCTTAATAAAAATTTATTGTATTAAATCACATGTTTACAACATAATCCGGGAGAGCAGAAGTATAAATTTAGGTGGTAAAAAAATCTTTCATGTAAATATAAAGGGAAAAGCAAAAATAGGCTTTAGTTTCATTATCTACAGTTGTGATGTTGTGCTGGCTCAGGGCTGTCACTGAAGCTCCAAATCAGGTTAGGGTTGCCAGAGAAGCAGTTTCAAAGTTTTTCAAGCTCTTACTCGGAGAGATCTCCACTTTAAATGTTCATTTGTATTATTTGTGCCCAACCTGCGGTGGAGCCTTTCAAACCCATAGTGGCTGGATCAGCCACAGACCCAGACTGTATCTTCACTCCAACGTAGGGATGCTATTTTGATCCTCTCTGAGAACTGACCCAGACATATTCAATTTCTGCTGCAGTTTAATGAACATATTTATGAATATTTAATTATCAAATCTTAGTGGATTCTGTTGGGTGGGAAAAAAGTAAAAGCTCACCCAAAGGACAAATGAGCAAGTCCCTCCCCAGGTATCCTGTGTTGAGCTGAAGTCCCTTAGGGAGGCAGACCTTGCTTCAGCCCTCATGTGGGTAAAGGGAAAAGATGATGACTCCTTGTGGTTTGGTTTAAGATGAATGGGACAAATCTTGATGTGGCAAAGGGAGACAGCCTGAAAGGGGAAAAGAGACTCTTCCTGTCTCTTAAAGCAAGGCTTTAACTTTGGAACCCTAGAGCCCACCTTTTTCCTAAAAAACCCAAAATGTATAATCCCATATAGTTGGTTGTAGAGTTTATTTTTATTCATTTAAAAATTTTAATTTAGAATTTATATATATATAACACATATATTATAAATTTATAATATTTATTTATTTAAAAATTATTTGTAGGTGAAAAGTGTCTGAGGCCAGAGTTTAGTTGTTTATATGTAGGATTCAAAAACAAATAATATTTAAAAAGTTATTAAAGGGAAGAAGTTCACCAGAGAACAAATTTAAAAGTAAATGAACGTTTAAAGAGAAATAAATATATAAGCCATTAGTGTGCTACTAAAAGACCAAAATGATCTCTAAGGTTCCAAAGAAATCATTTCTCCAGAGAGATAACTGATTTATCTGAATTATAAATATTTTTGATGGCAAAATTTTCTAGTCATATAAATACTCTTTGGATGCAAGACAAGTCCTCTTCCAGAATGTAAACTCTCTGAGAAAAATGGGAAAACAGAAGCAAGAGCCAGTAAAGCCCTTTTCCGGGGAATAAATACTCACATCCCCAACTAACCTTGTAATTAGGCATCCTCCCCAGCAATGGAGAACAGTAACTTTTATGCAGTTTAGAATCACAGAAAGTTGTTTGTGGCCCAAGAGGTTAAAAAGCTGACCTAGAGGCAATAAACTGGACATAAAATCAGGTCTTCCTCCTTCATTTACCATGTTTCTCTGTTTCTCACATGTGTGCATACATGTATGTGAATTATGACAATTGTATGTAATTTTGGGGGCCCCCACAGAAGTCTTGCCCCAGTGTTCCATCATCAGGGGTGAGGGTGAGGGAGTTGGCTCTGGGCTCTTGAAGATGATGATGTGGTACCAGTGGAGCACAAGTCCTTCAAAGTCAGAAATGCTTGAGCACCGGCCTGGTTTCTTGTGTACTAGCCAACTAAAAAGAAACACTAAAGGTCCATCACCAGATCAAGTGTTTTATTTTTAAACCAGAACAATTGATGAACAACCTTTATTAAAGCAGAGATTATCAGGTCTGCAGTCAGAAAGACTACTTACTATTCATGACACTTACTAGTTGTGTGACCTGGGGAGGTCACTTAACCCTGTGTACCTCAGTTTCCATCTCTGTCAAATGGATTGGAGAAGGAAATGGTAAAGCACTCCAGCCTTTGTCAAGAAAACCCCAAATGGGGTCCCAAAGAGTCTGACACAACTGAAAAATGACTGAATCACAATAAATAGCATAATTAACATAAATAGCAAGATTTGTGTCTGGTTTTCTCCTTTTAAGAGATCTTATTTGAGAATGTAGTTTATATGAGACCAATGTGGCACATGGCCATTACTGATGTGCACCCCCACATCTCTGCAGACAGGAAGAGTCACAAACAAGGGAAGGCTGTAGAGCTTGAAGCCCTTCACAGTTCCAGTGCTGTCTTACCTTGGACAGAGCTCTGTGGGTGTCACATTGCCAGCCAGGCTCAGCTCAGGAACTAAAATAGGCTCCCCAGGTTTCCTCCTATTGTGCAAGGCTCTCTCTCGAACCTGCTGCTCTATTGTCGACCTATCAATGGGCACTGGGGGAGTGGGCTTCACCGGCTCCTCACCATGCTCTGTCTCCTCGGTGACCTCGTCTTGTTCTTCTGTTGTCTTTTTTTTCTTTTTCTTGATTCTCTGCACAAAAGAAGGCACAAATACAAAGAGGATGAAGCTTTCACCCTGCCATCGCACTCTTCCATTGCATTTCACTCTGGAACTATTTGTTGGACACGCTTTGTGGATCTAGCAGAGGGAAAAGCAAAAAAGGGATGCAAAATAGAATGCAAAAAAGTATATTTCATGTCTCTGGCTTTGAGGAGCTTACCTTTTATTCTAATTGTAAAGAAAATATATGACTCAATATAATTAAGCAGAAATATGTGTAACATATAACATAATTATTATATTAGTATATATTCTATTGAGCCATCATAATATATAAATATACATAAAATGTAATATGTATGTTTATACAATATATACATGTATATAATATATAATATATTTATTTGAATAGGATTATATATCAAATGTGCATAATATAGCATATTTGTATGAATATATTTTTATATATGTATATATAAATATGTGTATATTATGTGTATGTATCTGTACAAAAACATATTAGATATAAATATATATGTATTTATGTTATTGACTATATATAACATATATTTGTGCCTAATAACATCCATATTTAGTCGTATGTGTCCATATTACATATAATATGAGCCAGGAGAGATCATCAAGGGAAAGAGTTAGAAAGAAGGGAGGTGTAGCCTGAACCTCTCATTTGCTGAATCGGAATTTAATGCCTGAATTGTAAGAGCCTGTTTATAATTATGTGGAAATTTGGTTTTTCTTATATTTGCTCCATGGTCACTTCAAGTTGTCCTTGCGGTAGCAAGGATAGTTTTGTGCTGATCCCCATCCCCAGTTCCCCTTATGACTCACAGTCTGTTTGGAGAAAACGGCCAGATGTCTAGTCTGTGGCTAGGGAAGAATAAAGCTAATAGCCCCTGTGAGATCCCCAGAGCCTCTCTCCTTTGACACAGTTCTCTGTCCAGCTGGACTCACTGCCCATGGACAAGCGTAGTTCACTAGGGACGAGCTCAGGACAGCCCTGTTGTCCTCCTAACCAGTTCTGCAAGCACAGTTATTCAGAGCAGTGGTCGGGGCTCTGAGTCACAGAATGTATTTGGGTATTCTCAGGGCACTGATAATTGGGCAGAATTCTTGAGACCCGGAGCTCTTAGTGTTGTTTATCCACTAGCTAAATCAAGGTTTTCGCTTTTATAGCCCAAGCCCCTTCTCTTTCTCCATTCTATGTTCATGTTTGTTCTTCCTTCTCAAAGAGGACCATGACTTTGGGAGGTGATGAATTGGATTGAAGCAAGGGAGCAACGTGAGAGGTCATCAGCTTCGTTTCCAGTGGTCTAGAGAGATCAGGAGGACTGGAGATGACCCCAACTTCAGTGGGAGACCTTGACCTTTTTAAGTTAAGGTCTTCAACAGGTCTCAGTTTGACTGAGGCAACTCCCAATCAGTGATTAAGGCTGGGCAAGAGAGGAGGCAGAGAATGGGCTCCTTTACTGATGGCCATGTTTTCAGTGTCATTATTCTTTGGAGACTCCTTGAGAACAATACTATTCATTCCTTCAGTGACTTATTCATTCATTCATTCAAAAGTTATAGATACTGAAGCAACATAGCTGATGGGAACCATGGAGCCCTTTGGCGCTCTGTGTTTGGCAGTGGATGCCAAGAAGCCCCCAAAGATTATTGGAGAACAAAGATCAATAGGGGATCTACTATGGGAACTATAGATCTATATCTATATATCTATATCTATCTATATCTACATCATATCTAGACATGATGTTTATAGATATGTATGTATATATGTATATGTATCTATTTATCCATATAGTTATAGACATATATATATATATATATATATATATATATATATATATATATATATATATATATGAACTATAGACCAACTATAGGGAGAGGGTTCCTTAAGAAATAGTATCCAGCAAATATGGAGTACTCGGGACTACCTCTACTTTAAAATGATTAGCTCTTGATATGGAAAGAAGATGATTTATCATCTGTATCATCCATATCTTCCATATTAAGAGCTAATGATTATTTAAACCAGGTAAAGAGAACCAAGACCAAAAGGTTCTGTGTACAAACCTTAGCCCATACTCTTCTTCTAATGATTTTTAATTTTAATTAAATTGCTGGCAGGCTTAGTGAAGTTTGTGGCCAGAAGTCAGGGGTGGGGATGTGGGAAGGATGACAGACATAAACTCCTTGGGAGCAGGGGCTGTGCCATTTTGATCTTCACAAGCCCAGTACCTTTCACATGGTAGTCGGTCAGTCAACAACAGCAAGAATAATGCCTGTACTGGGCACTTTACAGATATTATTCATTTGATCTTCATGGCAACCCTGGGAGGTAGATGCCATTAATATTCCCTGGCTGCAGTTTGAGGAAACTGAGGCAGACGTGTTAAGTGAGAAGCCCAGGGTCTCACAGCTAGAAGGTTTTCCTAACTCTGAGGCCGGGACTTGATCTGCTGCGTCACCTGGCAGCCCAAGCATGTATTAGGCATGTATTTTCTAAGGGCAAGGAACTGTGCTAATTCCTGGGGATACGGAAAAAGGGTAACAATAAGTGTCTTCCCCAGAAACTCACCGCTTAATGGAGGAGGAACACAGATGCCCATCTGCATCCAAGGTCCCTGCAAGTTAGTCTGGGAGGGAAGGTGACTGCAAGAGGAGGGTGGGACGGGGCTGGGGAGGACCAGCAGCAGGAGGGATCTGACAACAGATTCTTGGCCTGGGAGGCCAAGAGGGAGGAATACCGAGGGGGATGGGCAGTGGGGAGAGATGGGGTGAGGGCTAGTGCTGCCAGGGAATCAGATGTGAGAAGGTGAAAAGGCTGTTGAGTCGGTGCTTAAAGGGACTTTAGGACAAGAGCAGGCCGGAGGTAGCCCAGCTGCTCGCCGGTATAAGCTCCCGCTCCACCTGCCAGAGCCAGCCACGTTCACGGTGGACACCTCACGTACCTGTGCTTTCCTCCAGGCTTTCCAGTCCTGGTACTCGGCCCTGTAGGCTTCCATCTTTTTTTCATACTCTTCTTCGTGCTCTTCGAACAACTCGTTTGTTTCTGTTTGAATTTCTGCTTCAAATGCCTTTTCGTCTATCTTCCAATCAACTTCTTCCCTTTAAAATAATTGATAGCATTATATTTTCCCTCAAAAGATCACTTAAAGTAGGTAAAGTGCATCTGGTGCTTTAAAAAGGAAGGGGACAGTAGGTGCAGGGGAGAGAGTTGGGTGACCCTGGACAAGTCACTGAATCAACTCCCCTTTCCTTGCCACAAAGACTGCCCTTATTGAAGTGGGGCTCTTATTAGGGTAACAAAACTTTGGAAAATTGTTTATCTGCATGTGCTGTACGATCTAAGTGCAGTCTGTGTGAGAATGTCTAGTGCTGCCCGAGGATCAGACTGCACAATTGTGTCACTGCAGGTACCACAAGTTGCCGGGCTCAGACCGGCTCCTGCTTGGTACAGATCGAGCTGTCAAATTCCACCATCCTTGGAGCTCCTCTGTCCAGGTTCAGGCAAACTTGTTGGATGCCCAGAGCTCTCAGGCCCTGGCAGATTTACAAGGAACCCTACTCTATTTAACAATGACCAGATACCCCAATAAATAGATTCACTACTTCGAGGCTTCAGATTTTGATTTTGTAATCACCCTTTAGATACTCCAAATGCAATCTGAACTCTTGACACAGTCACCCCAACGTACCAGATTTATTGGGTGGATTCAAATAAACAAATATTATTTAATTGTGAAGATTAAAAAAGAGAAATATACACTGGCATTAAGAAGCATTTCTTAAGGAGCTGGGAGTATTTCTCATGTCTGAAACATGCTGTATCTAAGATGTCAGAGGAAACATGAGTAAAACAGAAAAACTGCAGAGAATCCTGCCATTTGGCTAAGTAGCATTTATTAAACTACTTATTGAGCCTAGTATGCGCTAAGCACTGCACTAAACTAGGGATTAAAGAGAAAGGGAAATGACCAGCCCCGCGTCCTGGGAGCTCCTAGACCTGGAGTAGTTAACCAGGGAGAGCTCCTCAGTGGGAGTAAACACGGCTAAGGCTTGTTCCTTTCCCTTGATCCTTGTCCTCTCCTGGGAAAGTGCTGCTTTTATGGATGAGATGAGACAGGAGTCACTAAAGCTTTTCATTGATCCAAAACTCAGGCAAAAAAATGGGAAATCCCTTGAACTCTGGGCTCCTGTTCTGTTTTTATTTGAAAACAAAACCTGGAAAATGTGTTAGGATATGTCTTCTTCATGTGGTGATGTCCAAGGAGAGGAGAACATACTTTTTCTTTAAATTTTTTTCTCAAGTATATTTGAGAAAAAACAAAGGAGTCAGTGTTCCAAGGCAATATGGTATTATTATCTCAAGTCTCCATTTCCTCATCTATAAAATGGAGTTAATCATTCTCATAGGGGGTGAGAAGATTCCTTGTGAAGGCTAATATCCTATAGAAATGTGAGATATTATTATCATGTCGGAACTTTTCAGTCTTCCTGTGGACTTTCTGATACATAATTTATTTAAATGGGATGTATCCTACAAACAAATAAATAAATCTCCAAGCTGGAAGGAGCCCCAGAGGCTAGCTTGTCTAAACATACCTGCCTATCTCTCTTACACATCCTAGAAGGAAAAGAAAACCAGAGACTTCCCTTGACTTTGAAAGAGTTTAACCATCAATAACCAATTTTTGAGCCAATCTAAAAAAGAGATTCTGGCCTGTTAAGAAATATATGTGTGATCAGAACATACTTCCTCAAAAAAAGTTTTACGGGTGTGTTGGTAAACTTTTGAAAGTCTCGAAGGGATTTCATTTCTTTCCAAACTTTTATGATGGTCTTAAGCAACGTTCGATCTTTTTCTTCTTCGGCATCCCGTAATCTCCGTGTTTGCCTACAAAATGTCGAGAATATGCATGTATTAAAAATTATCCGAGCACAAGTAAACCCCCAAGCTTAAAAAAGTTGAACCAGGAGCCAAATCAACTGGTCTATTTGATAATTAAAATATTTCAAACCATAAGGATAAATAACTAACAAGCCAAATTTGAAGAGGGCTGGATTTTATTTTCTTCAGTTCAGGGGCATAGTACTTATGGTAAATTCTGCTATATTGCATAACTCTCTAAGATTCTTTTTAGAGCTCTACCTCATTAAAGAAACAATCATGCTTTGAAATTAAATAATTTGAATAAACTGAATAATTGAAATTGAATTTTAAGTGAATAAGCAGTCAGTTCCTTTGCTGAAGAAGTTTCCCTGCAAGGCCACTTTGCAAACTGGTAAAATTACGGCCCAGATGACTTGATCTGTACTTCATACCATAAAGATCTGCCTAGTGCACTTTTTCAGAGGATGATTTAGCAGCATCTAGTAGCACAATATCCCCAGGAGACATCAAAATATACCTTTTCACTCAATAATTAGGTAGTGACCTACTTTTTCTTAATGCAATATAAAATATTTGATCTCGTCAAATTAACTTTAAAATGCTCAATTTTTACTTTTCTCATTAACCTCCAGCTACTGAAAACCACTTCCCCCTCTACTCCAGAATTTCAAGGAGAGTTTTGAGCAAATGAAACATTTAATTGGTGATCCAAACAGGCAAAGAGTACAGCATTACACTCGAGAATAAAAGCCAGAGAAGCATGGTACAGTGAATCGAGAACCAGCCATTAAGCTAGAAAGAGTTGGGTCTCTGGTACTTAATAATTATGTGACCCTGGACTAGGTACAAACGCTCAGGGTTCTAGGCAATTCTTTAAGACTCTGAAGTTGCAAAGATGTCTCTGCTTTGCTTTTGTAGAGGTTCCATACCTGAGAGTTCCCTATAGTAAAAATATCACAAGTCTAGATCCTATCCCTAATATAGGAAAATGGTTTTAATTTAGCCAGCAGAGCCTACAATCATCACAAATTAGTCTTAAAGCAAATTTGAATATTTTGAGTCAAATGTCCACAAATTAACATGGATTATTGAAGAAGAAAAGTCTCCTTTGATTTCAAACATTTAACAACTGAAAAGCAGGCCATCTCATTGGGAATGAAATTAATTAATCAGCTAATGGTCATTTGGGAGCTTGGATATGGACTGCACAGCCCTGACCATGTCGCATACAACCAACAGAGGAACAAGCGACATGTGGTAAAGACCTCAAAGCAGTTTTGAGTCAGCTGCTGCCCTACACTTTTTATTCTTTTTATGTCAAGATTTATTTAAAATGAAATAAAATCCAATGAAAGAGGCATCCCACCTATTTGGCATCAGAAAGGAATGAGCTGATCCACAAGAACAAAGTTTCTCAATAAGTTGAAGAGCCAATACTTGTTTCATGGAGACAATTTTAAGTGTCCTTCTCCTCAGAGAGACTTCTTGTTTCCCTGCCTTCTTCACCAGAGCATACAAAACATAATTTAAGTTTTCCTCAATGACTCAGTATCACCATTAAGAATGCCATTGGCTGTGCTACATTGGTGACTTCAGGAGCTGTTGAGATAGATGGGCTGTTCCCTCTTCCTCTCAATGGCTCCTGACTGCTGTGCTTTTTGAACTCTTGTGTCTTCTAATAGTTTTGCTGTCTCTTTATTTCTATGAGGCTACTAACCTAGAAGCTGTCATTTCTTACTGCTTTCTGTATGACTGACTCCAACGTCCCCAATCCTTCTGATATGTTGCTTATAATTGTCTGTGGGCTAGAAAAGCAGGTGATTAAACTTATAAGAACTTTGTCTAAACTAAGCAAAAATGTACTCTGAATGAGAGTCCAAGAAGCTTTTCTGAGAATCAAGTAATTACATAAAATAAATAAAAATCAAGTAATTAAAATAAAATTAAATAAAATACTCTTAAAGTCATTTTTTAAAGCTTTCCTCTTGGTTCTCTGTTATGTTTTGAATAGTGTTTAGAACTCTTAATAAAGCAAGCTATTAATGACAAATTAATACATAGTTCCCCCTTCCTCTACCCGAATCCTATTGCATTCCTATTTGTGTATAGAGGGAGCTTGGATTCTCAAGGGCTGCGTCAGCAGAGGCCATGCCCCGGCAAGTCTTGCCATAAAAGTCAAGAAGTTAAAATTTAGAATCAAGAAGACCTAAAATATGCTGTGTGATCTTAGGCAGCCATTTACCCTCTTACCTTCAATTATTTAGAAAATGGGGGTAATAATAGCACCAACCTCCCCAGGTTGTTTTGAAGATCAAATAAAGGAACATGTAAATTGCTTTGCAAACCTTAAAATATCATATGAATTCTAGTTTAATATAGCTATTGTTACTATCCCAATTCTCCCATTATAAGTCTGGGTTTGGTGATGGAAGACAAGTCTGTATCAAGGACCAAGTGGCAACTTCATCACAGAATTGGCTGGAGATTAAGATTTAGCCACTGAGATCATCGACAAATGACAAACAGGTTTGCAGTCTGCAAGCACAGAGGATGAAATGGGAGATCCCTGAAAGATTTCTGCCACTTGTTCTCATCCACGCGAATGTGAAGTCCAGCTTTGCTCTTGTATAGCACAATAAAAACGAAGAGGGTCACAGAGCTCTACATGGTGGTGACCCAGCATGACCCAACTTTCAAAGACTCTACTGGAGGCCTGGTGCAGGCAAAGGGAATGGAGTTGCTAGAATCAGGGAAAAATTGTTTCCCCGGAGATGAAAGCTTAGAGCCATTTCTCCGCCTCTGTAGGTGCAGATAACAATGAGATTTCAAGTTTTAGGTGCCATGCTTTTACAATGCAATTGTGACTGACTATCAATACGTTAATTGACAGGCATTGTGCTAAAAAAAAGAGTCAGAGGACTGAATCTCTGATTTCACTGGGTCTGAGGAACTCTCTATATGACAGGAGGTATGATTTAACCCATTATGTGCTGAAAGTAGGACATGAACTTAAGTCTTGAATTTGAGGCTGATTCACATTGTTTCTATTGGCTGAGAAATTTTTTTTTTTTTGCATTTATAGGAAGAATCTAAAAACTTCATACAAAAGCCCCATTGATCACTAATTAATATTTTACTCACCGAATTTCAAATTTATACTTGTTCACGCTTTCCCGAGTTGTGTGGCCAGACCCAGGAGGTTTGGTGGAATCAGGGAGAGTTTGTACAGCATTCCTCAGGGCATTGAGCTGACAACAAATAATCCCAATTCTGAGTTAGAAACAATGTTTAAGAGAACAATATTACCCTCAGCACAGAGGGTCTGCCTGCGTAATGCCATTAGAAAACAAGTGAATAATACGGCATTGACAAAGTTAATCTCCAATTGGGACTAGAAGCTTTCACTTCTTACTGCTTTCTATCTGACTGACTCCGGCGTAAAAGCATGAGTAACATTTGTAAACGTGGTGTGATTCATCGGGTCATGTAATCTATTACTAAGTCTTTGAGCAAGATTTCTGACCTCATAATAATTTATGTTCTCTCCTTGTTCTGGGATGTGGTGATCCATCTGGTACCATTAACATGTGAACGTGTGTCCAACCAGAGCATCAGGGGTAGAGAAGTTTTCGTGTGTGCCTTAGAAATATCAATGACACACAACAAATTATTTGTGAATCAGAGAGTTATCGGGCTGGAAGAAAACTGAAGGTAGCTTTTCGAATACAGGAAGAATCTCATAAAAAGTATCCCAGAAAGAAAGGCAAATTGTAAAGAAATCGTGTCCTGGTAGAATTTTATGCATTGTAACTCCTTAAAAAATCCAGCCTAATAAAAATCAACCATAAATACCTTATCTGTTAGAAATTTTGTCTGGTTCCTCTGACGTCTGGCTAGATACTGATCATATAACTGAGCCAATTTGACTGCTAAAACGTGTTCCCGGCTAAAACAGGGATGATGAGTAAATATTAATCCTGAAATGTCGATGTCCAGTTGAAACTGACCCAGAGAGTCTCCAGAACCAACAATGTACTGTTTATTGGGGACATAGTTGAGTGCCTGAAAGAGAGAAAAAGAGGGAGGAGGGAGAGGAGAAAGTGAGACCGAGAGACACATGGAGAAAGACAGACACACAGCAGAGTTAATGATTGTTATTCTATATTTGTGTCTATATGATACTGCTGACAAATATTCAGTTACGTTTTATGCAATATACCAAGAACATGTGAGGTGGAAAATGCTTGGGTTGCCTAAGCTAATTGCTAGGGGTTAGGTTCCTGCCCTTATCCCAGTTTGACGGGTATAAGAATAGTTTGGAACATGTGGTTTTACCAATACACAGCTTTCATGCAGCGTGTGGGACTTGGATTTAGGAAGACCTGAGTGCAAATTCTGCCTCAGAAGCTTTACTAGCTCAGCCTCAGTTTCCTCATCTGCAAAATGGAGATTAAAATAGCACTTACCTCACAGGGTTATTTTAAGGATCGAATGAAATAATCTATGTAAAGGGCTTTGCCAACCTTAAAGTATTATATAAATGAGTTGTTATTATTGTTATTGTTGTTGTTATTATATGCTGGTCCCCTATTCCTTTTATATAACTTCCATATTTTTGCAGTTAATTAGCAGAGGAATAAAATTTTATCAATTTCTTTTTTTTAACCTGTAAATAAAATTTTATCATATTCCTTTTTTACCTGTAAATAAAATACATGTAATATTCATATTTATTTATGCATATATCTATATACATACATTTTACATATTTTTGACAGCACCTGTGATTTCATTGTCTGGGGGACTCCTTCATTCAGCAGATTGACAGGCCCTCTTTAACTTAGAGATTGAGACAAGTAGCAGGGACAAGATATCAATGACTGAGCCATAGTCACTCAGCTAAAGTGTATCAGACATAGAAATGGCAGCCACGTCTTCCAGATTCTGAGGCTGGTTGGGTCTTCTCCGTGGCTCTAGTAACCCACATTTTATTCATATATGTGGATATCTATGGCATCATGCATTTAAATATTTATTACATTTTATGTTTATATGATTAATCTCTCTCCATATTCATACACCTCATCTATCTCTGGCTACTGAGTCAGTCCTTCAGTGCTGTACAGCTTCAGTCTTTGTTGGGGTAGCAATGAGCCTGAATCCTTAAGGGACACACCAGTAGCCTTTGGCAGACCTCGAAGCTGGAAAGGCCTTGAGTACCGATTCAGTGATGAACTTTGTGTCCAATCTCCAAGGACTGGTTTAACCAAGCTCAGAAAGGCCTTTGCCCCAAAATTTTGTCCTTAGGCAATTTTTTATCTTTTCGTCAACATGATGTGTCACTAATGTAGGGAGAGGAAAGAGTATGATACTGTGACATGGACTTTTTCAACTCTTGTGCATATATTTCATTTCTCTCTCTACATATGAAATTCTGTCTCTTCACCACTATTCTCCTCTACAAAGTCAGCCACCTTTGTTATTCTGTTCTCCTTTTATCTTCCTTTTCTGTTCTTTTTTAGCAATTAAGTCAATTTTTAGTTAGAAATTCAGAAATTGTCAACTCATCTGAAAAGTCAGTCTATTTCCTACTGTTTGGAGCAGAATCTTAACCTTTTTTGTGTCATAAAATCTTTGGGTAAGCTGGTGAAGTCTATGGAACTCTTTTCCGAAAAATGGTTTTAAATAATTTAAGGAAATTCTAAATTTAAGTTAGAAGTTAGTGAGAATAAATATGTAATTAATTTTCTTCTTGTGCAAGTTTACAGACCCCTGGGTGTCCATGGATCACAGATTAAACTCCAGATTTGAACTTATCTAAGTCCTTCCCTTCTCACCATGCTCTGCTTTATCTGACAACCACATCAAATCTGTAATTTTCCTCCTCTGAAGGATCATTGGTTAGTAAGTTGAAAAAGCAAAATGTTCTCCTTTTGGTAATGTCTGTATGGCATCAGTATTCTGTTCCTCTTAAATATCAGTCGATAGAGCTGTGGGCAATAATGTATTTAATTAGCAAACTGATGTTCTAACATGTGTTATAAAGAGTGTTACAGCTATTATTTATGGCTGCAACCCTAGACTGTCTTAAAAATACGGGGAGGTTGAGAAACAGTTCTAGACCCAATTTTTGTATTCAGGATACTAGGTGAGTCATTTAACCCTATTTACCTCAGTTTCCTCATCTGTAAAATGGAGTTAGAGAAGGAAATGGCAAACACCTCCACTATATTTGCCAAGAAAATCCTAAATGGGGTCATGAAGAGTTGGACATTGCTGTAATGATTGAACAATCATTATCCATATTAGTAACAAGAACAACAACAAATAATACGCTTATATCAATAGCTATGGAAATAGCTTTTGTAAGATATAGAATCCCTTCAAACATCAGAAAGAAAAGTAGAAATGGATCTTTCCTTATAATAATACATGGTAGCTATCTAAAGAGGCAGCTAGGTGGTGCAAGATACAGCAGCAGCCTGTTCTGTGCAAAAAAGAATGTAGCTAAATAAAAATGTCTATGGCCGTGGAGCTAAATTTCGTATAGGAATATTTCCAGATAAACCTGAAAATTCAGACTAAACAGAAACATTCCTTTCTAACTGATCTATTCCTCACTCAGACTAAAAGAATTTTACTTCCATTTTTCTTGTTTGGTGGTTTTTAGTTTTGATTTTTTAACATTTAGGGGAACATTTTTGGGCAGTGTTCCCAAGACCTATTCTATAGCACTCTTAAGTATGAATTAAAGTAACTTTTAGAATCACTGTTCTATTTAGTCTTTTTCCCTTTGGTTACTTAGGATACTCACATCTTACCTCATTTTGCCCAGATCTACATGATCTCATATTTTAATAATTTATGATCTCAGTCTGAAGTTTAGGTCATCTAATCATAAACTATTTTTATTTAAAAAAAAAACTATTGTATTGGGACAATATTGTATTGTATTTCTTCTGGATGAAATGGTATCTAGGAAATATATTGTTCTGATACCGAAATAAAACTGACTGTTCAGTCTGCAGTTCAAAACTGTATTGTATTTCTTCTGGATGAAATGGTATCTAGGAAATATATTGTTCTGATACCGAAATAAAACTGACTGTTCAGTCTGCAGTTCAAAACTAGAACACTCCACCTCTCGCCCCCTCCAAAAACTCAAACCAAACCAAACAAATAACAAAAACCTAGTCCCAGAATTATTCCATGAGGAAACTAGTAGGTGCATAAAGTGCCTCAGATACTTGCCAATTTATTTACCGTGGGGGAAAAACAGTACTTTCTAGCATGTTTAAAAAAGCTTCTACATTAGCACTGGGAAATTACAAAATCCTTAACAAAAAAAGCACATAAAAATGAAGAATGTTAAAAGATTGGGAAAATATAGTTCTCACTGGGTTGATCAGAAAGTTGAAAAACCTGCATATGCTTGATATTGGTTTATCCAAATTCAGATTGGGATTCTGAAAGCAGAGCTCTTTGGAGGATTTTTAGACAATTGTAACACGAGTTGTAGTAAGCTATATTTTCTATTCACTGCTTAAGATTATTCTCAAAGTCTCAAGATTATTTTCTTTCTTAGATTTTTTAGTTTTTTTTTTCCCCCAAGATATATTAATTTGCATTTCCTCTACACTGAATTTAATCCCTTCTCCAATATAAAACATTTCCTGTAGTTCTTTATCTTTAAAGGCATTTGTTCAAGTTTTCTGAGTAAGTAACAGCAAGAGATTTCATTCGTATTTTTCCATTCTCTTTCTCAAATAAAAAAAATTAATAGAGCTGAGACAAACGTCAAATCACATTCATGAGTGAATTCTATATGTCATCTCAATAGTAATGATAGGAAGGAATCAAAGTCTTATAGTATGTGTCAAATTCACAGCGAATTCTGCTGATCATATGGAGACGAACAGAGTAGGGGGCTCCATTTTGGCCAACCAGGTTCCTGAAATGATTGCCAAAGAGTTAGTTTTCTTCAGTTTTTTTTAGAGGTCCAAGACATCTCATTTGATAGCTCAGGAAACAGGTTTAATTTGTAACTATCTGAGAGTATATGGATCTCAAGACCAAGAATCGTATATCTAGAGGTGAATGAGACTTTAGAAGTCACCTACTTTTGATGAGAATTTGACCAGGTTTCAGGGGAGAACATATATGTTGGCTACTTGGGGTTCAGGGAAGAAAGGACTGAACTAGGGAGTAGAGGGAGGACGGCATTATTATTAGTATTTTTTTAAAACAGTATTAGTATTTTTAAAAATTTTAAAAAATTTTTGCTTTCTTAATTGCAGAATTGTGAGAATATCCTAATGATGCAAATACATAATGAGAACAGAGGCACCAAATAATCACTGACCATTGACTCTGGAAAGCCATTAAAAGTAGCAGGAGCTTCCTAAAACTAAAAGAGCTGTGGTAGAGGGAAAGTTAGGAGAGGGCTAAGGGTTTCTATGACAATCAAAGGAAATAATAGCTATGAAAGTTCTTTATATATCGTAAGGCACTTCCTCTAGAGCAAACAGCATTATCTTATTCAGAACTGGTATTAAATTATGATATACTTTTTCTAGGCCAATTTATTGAAGGGCTAGGAGTATAGAGGCTGCTTTTTCTATTTGTTGCTATTTGTACTTCGTGGCTGGAGAAAAGGAGAAAAAAGTCATAAAAGGATCTTCATAGATCACTGAATACATTTAAAATGTCACAATTCCTAATGAGGGCTAATGCCAATTAAGCAGCTTTTAAAAGAACACACGCCAACTGGCCAAATTTGATTTTGGGACTCGAGTCTCCTGTTTAACTGTCCAGTGGTTCTTTCTGTTACATCATATTTAATTCAGTAGAATTACTTAAAATGAAACTATGTGGTATACATCACTATATAAAAATCTTATATGAAATAATGTAAAATAAAACAAGCACGAACACAAGATTGTAAATTCACAATGATTATGATCATGTACATATATGTATAGATTTAGCAAAATATACAATAAACACTTGTTATTTAATTACATACCTTCCATTCTTTTCCCTAATAATTTTGCTGTTAGAGTATTTCCATGTTATACACTTAAAGTCTATGAGTATAATCCATTACGTCTTAAGACATGGTGAGAGCTTAGTAACTATCCCAGTATTGAACATTTAATGGGAAGGAACATTAAAGCTAGTGTATTTTAAAATGTGAAACTGTTATTACCTTTTTATATAATGTTTCTAGTCCTGCTTCTATGACTTCTTCTCGTGAGAATATTGGTGGTCTTGTAGAAAACTGTTTAATTGGATTGGGGAGTGCTAGGATCCTGCCATCATCACCAAACCATTTTCTCTCCTGTGAGATGAGCACAGAAAGTATATTTTTATTTCTATAATATGCAAATGACTTACAAAATGACAACATTTCCAGAATAATTTCATGTTAAACATGCATATCTTATGATTTTGGTATTGCCTTTCTTAGAAAGAAAACTTGTATTTTCCCCATTAAAATTTAAGTTTTGATCTATAATATATTTTCATTACTCTCAAATGAAACATTTTGCAAAAAAATGGAACAAAAACCTAGAGATCGGTCTTTAAAAAAAAACACTTTTACTGTATGCTATTATATAATTATTCTATTGTGTTCTATGTATTCTATTTCATTAATTTTTCCTCATTTTTAACCAAAATACAAAAAAAAATTGCTCATAGTTAGGTTAAACCAATGTAATAATAACCCCTCTAAAATCTATCAAGGCATTACTTTATAGAATTATAAAAATAATAACCAAATTCATATGAAGGGAAAAAAGATCAAGAATATCAAAGGAATCAATTTAAAAATGAGAAGGGGTCTAACAATACTGGATCTCAAACTAAACCACAGAGCTATAATCACCAAAACAATGGTATTAATTAAGCATAGGCAAATTGATCCAAGAAAGAGATTAGGCATGCAATAGACAGAAACAAATGAGCACAGGAGCAGAGTGTTTGCTAAAATCTGAAGGTCCCACCCATAGGGGAAAGAATTCGCTATTCAACAAACTGTTGGAAAAAAATAGAAAGTATTCTGGGAGACATCAGGTATAGAACAACATCTCATCCTGCATGAGCTTCAAATGGGCTCGTGATTTAGACATAGTGGTGGAATAACAAACAAATTATTGGAGTGTGGTAAAAACTGCCTGTCAGATCTGTGGATGGGGAAAACCTCATGATTACAAGAGCTGAAGGGTTCACAGGAGGAAAGATGATTTTATATAGAATTAAAGTTTTTGATTGCATAAAATAAAAATTTTAACATTAGCAAAAGCAATCGAGCTAAAATTTAGAAGAGAAGCATGAAAGTGGTAAAAATTATTTGAAAAAATTTCTCAGATAAAAATCTCATTTCTAAAATTACAGAGAGAATAGAATCAAATTTATAAGAATAAGATAAATGGTCAAAGAACAGGAAAAATTTCAGAGGAAGAAACCCTAGTTAACAATGGCCATTGGGAAAAAAGTTCTGTAATTATTATTTAGAGAAATGAAAATAAAAATAACTCTGAGGTGCTATCTCACAAACATTTGATTGACAAAATTGACCAAAAAAGAGAAATGACAAATTCTGAATGGGCTATGGGAAAACAGGCACTTTAACATATATCCAGTCATTTAGGATAGCAATTTGAAACTATCCCCCAAAGTTATAGTTATTAAACTGTGTATAGTCTTTGATCCGGTGGTAATTCTAGTCGATTGCTACCCCAAAGAGATCAAATAAAGATGAAAAGGGCTCATATATAGAAAAAAATATTTTTTAGCAGTTGTGTGTGTGTGTGTGTATATAACAAAGAATTAAAGATTAAAGAGATGCCCAATAATTAGGGAATGGCTAAATAAAGTATGACATATAAATGTTATAAAATATTATTTTGCTGTTAAAAATGATGAATGAAATGGTTGTAGAGAAACCTGGAAAAATTTGTATGACTTAATGTAAGGTGAATTGAACAGGGCTAGAGGAATAATTTATCTATTTATTTGAAAAGCTTATTTAATATTTTATTTTTTCTTAATTACATGTACAAATAATTTTAACATTCTTTCAAATTTTAAGTTCCAAATTCATTCCTTCTCTTTCTTCCTCTACCTCCATTGAGAAGAGAAACAATTTGACATAGTTATAAATGCATAGTCACACAAATCTTATTTCCATTTAAGTCATTCTATAAGAGAAAACATAGGCAAACCCCCCTCCCTCCAAATAAACAAACCCAATAAAAAAATAAAGAAAAAGTATCTTTGATCTGCTTTCAGGCCCTATCAATTCTTTCTCTGGAGATGATAGTAGCTTCATCCTAAGTCCTATAGAATTATCTTGGATCATTGTATTGCCAAGAATGACTAAGTTATTCATAATTGATCTTCATAAAATAATGTATTCATAATTGATCATCATATAGTAATGCTGTTAATATATACAATGTTCTTCTGGTTCTGCTCATTTCATTTTGTATCAGTTTATATAAGTCTTCAGGTTTTTCTGGGACTGTTCTGTGCATCATTTCTTAAAGCACAATAGTATTCCATCACAATTTTACAACAACTTGTTCAGCCATTCTAGGGGAGTAATTTTTAATGACAATAATGACAATTAAAATAGTCAACTTTGAAAGACAACAATTCTGATCAACACGATGACCAACTATAATTCCAAAAGAAATATCATAAAACATGCTTTCTACTTCAAAATATAAAGACAGAGGATTGAGAGTTCAAACAAAAGCATATTTTCTTTTTCTTTTCTTTATAATAATTCTTTTTGGATATAGCTAATATGAGAATTTGTTTTGCAAGGCTACATATTTGTAAAAAGTTTGGTTTTTCTTGTATTCTCAATGGGTGGGAAGGAGAAAAGAGTTTGAAACTGAAAATAAAATTGTATTAAAAATACAAAAAAGTAAGTTTGATTATTTAGATATTTATAATGCTATAATCTCATGGGGAAAAGATAAATATACAAAATTCACATACAAAATCAGGAATCTGACTATTCTTAAGATTCCATATATATAAAACCTTATCTCATATGGATACTGATTACTTACTTGTTCTTGTATCAGCAGTCGATTCTCCATAATGTTTTGATTAGTTCGAGGGACCATTGGCCTTTCTCCAGTGTAAAGCCCTTCATCTTCAAGGTATCTTGGTTGCATATTTTCAGGGATTTTTTTATAAATAGGAACTAGGTAGAAAAAAATCAGTATCATATTGTGCCATTCAAACTACTTAAAGAGATATAGTCTATTGAGAGGTATATGGTATAGTGAAGAGATGTGGATTTAGAATCAGAACAAAGAAACAACTCCCTTGACCAATGCTTGTGTTTTTAGGGCAAATCATTAAACTCTTCTAAGTTTATGGGAATAATGATATACTATAGAGGCATATCATGAGCACAAATGAGATAAAATGCAAAAAATTAACTTGAAAACATTTAGTATATAAATGCCAGTACTAATTATCATTGTTAATCTGTTCTTAATTTCATGATGACCTGAGACATGATTTACTATTTCTTTTAAAACAACAGATTTTCCAAGTTAATTTTCTAAAACTGATATAATAAAAAAGCTAAATATAGATTAATTATAGCAAATTATATAAGTACATGTTCCGATTCTATGTCTCCTAAATCTTCAGTAGTTTAATTCACTTTTTGATCGATATGCTATCTGTGTGACCTTGCAAGTCATTTTAACTTTCTATGCTTAATTTTTCTCCTCTACAAAATGAAGGAATTGAACAAGAGGAACTCCATGTTGTATTCAAGCTGTAACATTTGTAATATATTCTGCTCTTTCCCCCTTAAATACTGCTCCATATTGTTATACAGGGGTTGAAATTTTTTGAGGACATGAAGACTAGCTTATTTATCTCTATATTCTTTAGCACTTGAAACAGTAGGTTCTTAATAAATGCTTCCTAAATAAATAAATGGATGAATAAATGAATGAGTGAGTGAGTGTGACTATTTTGTGGTCGCAATCTAGGTGTGATATTAGATTATCTTTCTATTTGAGTAATTAAAAAAATTTTAATTTAAAGTTTTGAGTTCTAAAATCTATCCCTCCCCTCCCTCTGAGAGAATAAGCCATCAGATATAGATTATACATGGGAAATTATATAAAACATTTTTATATTGATTATTTTGTACAAGAAGACCCGAATACAAGAAAAAAATGAAAGAAAGAAAGTGAAAAATAGCATGCTTTAGTCTACATTCAATCAGAACCGGTTCTCTCTCTAGAGAGAGAAAGCCTACTTCATCGTTAGTCGTTAGGGATTGTTTTGAGCCATTGTATTATTGGGAAGGGCTAAGTCATTTACAATTCTTTATCAAACATTAAAATGTATGTAATATTCACATCACTTCACTATGTATTAGTTCACATAAATGTCTTTTGAGGTTTTTTGGAAATCATCCTGCTTGTCATTTCTTAAAGCACAAGAATATTCTATTGCAATCTTATTCTGAATTTCCCCAATCGGTGGGCATCCCTTTGGTGTTCAATTCTTAGCCACCACAAAAAAGAACTGTTATAAATACCTTTGTATAAATTTGCCTTTTCCTCTTTTTTGGATGTCATTGGATACAGACTTAGCAATGGTATTGTTGGATCAGAGGGCATACAAAGTTTTATATTCTGGTGGGCATAATTACAAATTGCTCTCTAGGATGGCTGGATCTCTTCACAACTCCACCAACAGTGTATTCGTGTACCAGTTTTTCCACATCCCTTACAGCATCTAACAATTTCCTTTTTTTTTAGTGACTCTGATATATGTAGGCTGGTATCTCAGTTGTTTTAATTTACATTTCTCTAATCAATAGTAAGCATTTTTCATATGACTATAGACATATTTGATTTCTTTGTCTAAAAACTGCCCGTTCATATTCTTTCACCATTTATCAACTGGGGGATGACTTGTATTTTTATAAATTTGACTCAGTTCCGTATAACTTGAGAAATGAGGCCTTTATCAGAGACACTTATTGCAAAAACATTCCCCAGTTTTCTGCTTTGCTATAATTTCACTGGCATTGATTTTGTTTGTGCAAATTCTTTAAAAAAATTTTTTATAATAAAAATAAACTATTTTATATTTACTATTTCTTCTTTGCTCCTGAATTCTTCCTCTATCCACAAATCTGACAGATAAACTATTTTATGCTCTCTTAATTTGCTTAGGGTATCACTCTTTACATGTAAATCATGGAGAGATTTGGACCTCCTTTTGTATCTGTGGTGTGAGATGATTTTGCTTCAAATGATATTGTTTACAGTCAGATGTCACGCCTTTCTCATCTCCTGTTAATTATGCAAATCTCCTAGTGGGTACTCATACTAGTAACTCAGGGACTAGAGCTGGTGAGAACATTAACACAACATAGAGAAGCCCTGGATAGCACCCATGAATCCTGTGTCTGTTGTTTTAATATAGGATAGCTTTGGAGAGTGATGAAAAAGGTCTAGGGGAGAGGGGAAGGAAAATGGAAGGATGTCAACCCTAGCCTTTAAAATTTTCCAACAGGAAAAAGGAAAAATCTCCCTTTGGTAGGTTGGCTTTCCCACGTTGTTATTTTTTCAGTCCACTGAAAAGCAGTGTCCATGCCGAACCTGAACATTCCCTGTCTTTTCCAGGGTTGCCAGTCTTCTTAAGGAACAACTCAGATCCAAATGAAATCAAGCTTGCCAGGGCTCTTTTCAGCAAATCAGAAACTCTGCATGAAGTTTGCATGACCTGCCTTCCCAGCGTTCCTCCAGCCTGGAACCTTGCCCAGATGTTAAGCAGACCCCTGCTCTCCAATGGCCTTTGTGCTGGACTGCAGAAGTATCCAGTGATGTAGGAAGAATAATGCAGAACTGTCTACTCAGGGACCGTTCTAAGACAAGATGCAGAGCAAAGACAGTCTCAGACTTCAATTTTCTTCCTCTGGGAGCATTTCCAGAGGCGCTGTCCTCAGTTTTCCATTCTTTCTCTTCACTCATCCCTCAGAGATCCTCCGTTCCCGTGTCTCTAATTAGCTTCACACCCTTTCTGGCCTTCTCACAAACTGGGGTGGAACTTCTCTTCCAATTCCCAGTCTCTCCTAAAGGGACACTGGGAGGATTAAGAAGTTATAGTGTTCTGAATAGCTGAGATCCAACATGCCATATAAAAGTGAAATTTGATTCTTTTAACATGATTCTACATTTATTGGAATTCTTATAGAGCTAAATTTTCAGGCAGAAGTGATTTAAGAAAAAGGAGTCACAAGGGGAAGAAAGGAATAGAATATGAATTTGAAACTGAGCTGATGAAATATTTCAAATCACAAAGACGGAGAAAAGAATGCTCCCTCACGATAATCAATCACTGTAATACACCATCTGGTGAGGGATATTTCTACCTTTTTTTTCATTTTTTTCTTTTTTTAGGAATGAAAGTAATTTTTCAAAGAAATAGATAAAATAGGTTAGAAGTCAGAAGCACTCAGAGTAATTTCGCTTCCTTTAAAAGGAATTCCTCAAGCATGGATTTTGATTGTTCTTCAACGTTGGGCTTTAGACATATATGTTGTAAATCATTTAGGCTCCTAAACTCGACATGTGTTTTATTATACTTATTGGAAGATTTCTACTGTGAACAAAATATCCACCATTTATTTAAATCTTAGGAGAGCATGTACAAATGGCTTATCTGCCGAGGCTAAAATCGGTCAACTGAGTAAATGCCCATCAGTGTTCTGCCATTCAAAAAGTGCCAAAAAATTAGAGACTTAATTCGTTCAACCTCCTATTCAATGAAGGAATCTTTTGTTTTCATGGCCTCCACTTCCTTTTTTGTTTTCATGGCCTCCACTTCCTTACCTTTCATGAATTCTTAAGGTCTCAGAATATAGCTTTTGCCCCCATTTCTTCAAGAGAGCCTTCACTTTTGATTTGGTCATGAACTTCCCAGTCACTAAATCTAATGTCTTTTTCTCTGTCTTCTTTGAGCTAAGGACTTCCTTGAATGACCTGTGGAACATCCATCCTTATCTCCTTTCCTTTCCTGATTTCCACAGAACCATACTATACTTGCTTTCTTACCTCTATGATGTATTCTGCCATCTTGTGCCCCTTTTTATGCCCCATTAGATGAGCATTGCCCTAAATTGTCTCCCCCTTCTCTCTCTTCAATTTCTTCCTCAGGAAGCTCTATCTATTTATATAGCTTCTATGCAAATAACTTATAAATCAATGTATTCAAGTCTAATCTGGCTCCCAAGCTCTAATTCACCTTTTTCAAAAGTCATCTCATTCCTTTCTCCTGTCTGAAATCACAAAAGTTGATTAAATTTTTCAAGAGATCTTTCTTAAAGTATCATCAACTAGGGATACTTCTTCTGTGGCTTCTAATAGATTCTGAAATTAATTTCTCAAGTGAAACTTGCTTGGAATAATTTATGACTTTAGAAATATGAAGAGCTCTGGTACATTTGACCATGAGAAATTTTAATTAAAAAGAGAAAAGAGTCACCATTCTACAGTGTTTTTAGAACACTAGAAAACATTATTCAGGGAGGTATTGGAATATGAATATTTAAAAAGTAGGGCAGATATTTTATATCTACAGTCAGACCAAATCTGAGAACAGACAAGGAGCCGATTCAGAGGCACTCCTGTTATATTTTCTGCAACCCTTATTTTGTTTTCAAGAAAACAATGAAAGGGGCAAAATGGAAACATCCCATACCTGTAACAGAACTGGGTCTGAAGAGAATTTCTTTTTCTTTGTGCTGTATCGCATGGATGCTTTCATATTCGGCAGCTCTTATTGCCAGAAAATCAGGGGCTGTCTGATCTAAGTCGAGCAAGAAGGCGTCAGCTTCTTTCTCATTAGTTAGCTCCTCTTCACCCTACAATTGCATCAAATAAGAAAACTGCTCAGACTGTATTTTGCTTTAAGTTTTTTTAGAAAAGGAATTCTTTTTATTAATAAGTTTTAATGTATCTCACACTGAGTTCTCTTCCTAATTTTTTTTAAAAAGCTCAAGCCTAATTGTTGTCTCTGATTCCAATGCCTTTTATAATCACCATCATTATTGGGAATAACTCATATATATCACACTGAAGTTTCCTTCAAAATAACCCTGCAAAGTATTACAGATATATTTTGTATATCAGATATTATATCCATTTTTCAGGTGAAGAAACTAAGACTTGAAAATATTAACTAATTCAACCAAGGAAACAATCAGAATTGACATTTGAATTCACATATGCTATCCAACGTAACCCATGCCTTATTTCTGTAACCCGAGGTTTTGGGTTTCGGCTTAAGTTCCCATATCATTGCAGCTTTTATTCCCTGCTCTTTCTGGAATAGTTTTAAATCAGAAAGACCTCCAGAACTTGGAAAAGGGGCACATTCAACTCTTCAAGATAGCACTTATTGGGGGGAGGGGGGGAAGGTCGCTTAATTTAAAAGGAGCCAAAGTTAGAATGATGCAGGCCTTGCTTAAGGAAGGGACTGGGGCTGTTCTTCTGGACACTGAATAGAGCTGTCATGGCTGCTTCGAATGTCTGGCAAGAAATCTTTTCTGAAAGGATTGTTATGGACACCACCTCTCCAGCTTTCCCAGCTGACCTGCAGATCCTCTCCAAACTCCTTTGAACTGTCATTATAACAATTATGTGTATGTGGTACATTTTTAGTGAGTGCTTTTTATAAACGAGGCAAATGGTTTCCTGGCCATGGAGCATCAGAATTATTAACTGCTTTCTACTGGCAAAAAAAATAATGGAACAAAGGAAAAGTGAAACAAATGACCCACATACGCTGTTTAAACCTGTTAATTGTTCTCATAAAAATATGGTACTGAAAGAATCATGCTGAAGGGAGCAGTGAGGGTCTCAAGAGTGTCCTTGTAATAAATGGGCTACTGTTGGAACGTCACAGTTGTTTTTCAAAACTTTGGATTGGGGTTTGGTTAGAAAGTATTAATGATGTTATTGTCAGTATATGTTCATCACATGCATGTTATGATGGGCAGTCCTTATTTTAAAAAACCCACAAAATGAAAATGTGGATGTGGGATTCAATGAGCCGTGCTGCCTTGGAGAAGAGAGGGTCTGTTTTTCAAAGCTTCTTAAGAAGCCTGGAGTAAAAAAAATGGGAAAAAAATCACATCACTTGGGCTTCTGGGTGTGTTTGTTGCTATTGATTTTTGACCTAACATATTCTTATTACTTCTGAACTCTTCAGTTTTCCTTCTGGGAAACTTTTGCTACCTAAGGGACAAGTTTGAAAAAGAGAGGAAAAAAAAGATGGGGGGGGGGAAATGAGAGAGAGAGAGAGAGATGGGAGAGGGAGAGGGAGAAGGAAAAGGAGAGGGAGAGACACACAGAGAGAGAGAATGGGAGAGAGAAATAGACAGAGAGAGACAGTGACACAGACACAGAAAGAGACACATACAACATATACATATACACACATACACCCAGAGGCTAGAAAGATTAGAAATCTTCCACAGGGAAGAACATAGAGAGATGCAGAATCAAAACCTTCAAAGTCACAAATCTCTCCCCCAGGGACTCATTCACTGAATGCTCAAATGCAAGTGTCGGAAGGGGAAGTACTTGAAGCTTCAAAGGGGAACTTTTAGCTCTAAGCAAAGGAAGTAAAGCTTTCTATAGCAGCCAATGAACTAAAGAATCTTACAGCCAGAATGATGAAAAAGTGATGCAGAACTGACTATGTTTATGGGTGATGTTCCACAACAGGACGCTGAGGGGAATGAGGGATTTGGGGGGCCCAAGAGGAGGAACATTGTATAATCGGAGGTTTGCTCATGGAAGATGAGCATATATTCTGACAAAACATTTCTCAGTCTCACTGTAATTTCCTGAAGGTAGACATGACCTCCTGGAGAAATTAAAGTTTTGTTCTGTGTGTTTAAATCGTGGAGGTAAAAAGTTATGGGAAGAAATCGGAAAAAAAATTAATATTCCAATGTCTATTGGGAATTAGCATCCTAGAACCTGGCTATAATCTGTTTGCTGCAGTGGAGAATTCAGTGTGAAGTCTCAGGTCACATGAATGGGGGTTGAATTCAATTACGGCCATTTTAAGAAGACCTCATTACATTAAAAGAGTTCCTCAGGGTGGTATAGTCCCCAGAGATAGCATTTTAGTACAGCTCCTGTGAATTACTGTTCTTTAAATTTAAAAGTCAAGAGTCGACTAATTATCTTCAGGTAAAACAGTTATTTTAAATACCATTTTCTGATATGTAAGTAATCTTAAAAACTGGAGCTACTGTCAGATGCTGAGTAAGACATACTTTTGATCTGTAAGAAAAGTGAAAAATTAACATTTGAAACATGGCATTTAAATGGTAAATAGTAGCATTCCGGGGATAGGAAAAGGTTTTCATTCATTTACAGTGGAAAAAGCTGACTGCCGAAATCAGAAGCATCCATTTCTTTATAGAATACATGAATCTAAGCCAGGTTGGTTGTAAATTAAATGTCAATAAAGCGAACGCCTCTTTTTTCATTCCTTTCCTAGAAGTGTGTCCGAAAAATTCTCCCTACACTGAATAAAAAATAGCTTTTGTCAGCAGGTCATTATGCCATCTGCCTATTGGAAATTAAGACTCCTGCCTAACTGTGTTCCTTCCCAGTATATCTAGGATGTTGCAGGTCTTCTCTCTATGATTAAAGTCTTACATTCACCTTTCCAGGCCACAGATATGTCTTTCATAGTTGGCCATCCTTTTACTCTTGTTAAATGTCTGTGGACTTTTGTTCTGCCTATTTTTGTCTGAATTTCCAGGTCCAGTAGAATTGGGATATACAGAGATATAAATGCAAACATACGTGTATGTGTGTGTGTGTGTGTGTGTGTGTGTGTGTGTGTGTTAGTACGTATGTTTGGCAGTATGTATCACATTTAACATGATGCATTCCAGTTTTAAAATTCCTTAACTTCAGAGTTTTAATTTATCTTAAGGAATTTATTTCCTATTTTATCACATCAGCTAGGAAATTTATATTTCCCTGTAAAATGAGGGATAGAAGGAGGGTATTGATTTTTTTTAAGTTCAAAAAAAACTTTGTTCTCAGTCTCTGCTTTATTCCCAAGTTCCTATGACTGTTTTCTGCCCCAGATACTTGAAAGTATGTTCAAGACAGGTGGCGATTTGATTATGTGAAGAAGATGTGGAACTTGTGTCTTTAATCTCAAGTTAGAAATACTGGAGAGAACTTTCACACTAGGCTGGGGCGTTGGACCAGGTGCCTATTATAATTCTGTCCAATTATGAGGCTTAATGAATGATAGTGTGTCTTATCCAGGGGCTTCTTGACTTATTATAATTGTAGACTTGAGTTTTTTTTTTTTTTTTTTTAACTATGGTCATGAACTAGTCAGGGCCTCTTCAAGGCAATAGCACTGATTCTGGTTTCTTGAAGTCTGCGCTCTGGCAGGTCCAATAGTATAAACATGATAAAAGACTATATGTATTCTCTGAGAGGGCTGCGCTAGGTAAACCCAGAGAAATTCATCTCCAAAAGGTTGGCTACCGGGTCAAAATACTTTTGGCAATAGTGTCTTAAGACTGGTTAAGGTATGGAAAAGTTATGACCTGTATCATTGGAGGAAATGATCTCACCGAAGAAACTGTCAAAACTCAGAATTAAAATAATCTTTAAAAATGAGTTCAATATAATGTTTAGACACTCCAAAATTGGGTCTGCAACTTTCTCAAATTTTGGGATTTGTAATGAGTCTAGTCTAAGAAATAACATACTAGAGTTGCATAAAGTGCAAAGAGAACAGAAAATCAGTGCAGCTACAGCTTTAGTGGCTTAAAACTTTTGAGACACTCAGCACATTGTGAATCCTAATAGAATAAAAACTCTTTGAAGGTAGAAAGTATCTCATGCCTTTGAACCTGTCATGGTACCTTATAATCTATTACCATCTGTTGGATTGAATTGAATTTGTGCGAGCAGATCTCAATCAAAAAATTTTTGTGGTGGTGCAGTGGACAGAGCACTAGCCCTAAAGTCAGGAGGACCTGAATTCAAATTTGACCTCAGACACTCAACACTTCCTGTGTGTGTGACTCTGGGCAAGTCACTTAATCCCAACTGCCTGAGCAAAAAAAAAAAAAAAAAAAAAAAATCCATTGTGGCTCAAGAAGAATTCTTCTACATCTGTAGAAGGTTATTTTAACCCTGAGGCCGTGTGATGGAATAAAAAGGGACAGTGGCTTTAGAAGCAGGAGTTCTGAGTTCAAATGCTTCCTCTGATACAGCAACTATGAGATCCTGGATCCTATAAATGGGGAAAATGATACGCCTTTGACATGGTATTGTTCTAAGAACAACACGTCCATGTTTGCCTCCGGCCTGCGGTGTCCCGCTTGGAGGCAGATCAGCCGCCCTCCCTGGCTCAGAGAAGTTAGTGGTTAGTGACCGATCCAAAACTAGCCCCTTAGAATAAGACGCAGGAAAGTCCCGACCCTATTCTTCTGACACTAACACTAATCTGCCAGCCAAATGACATTGATTTTCTATGAATTTATAACCAGAGGGCTGAGGCTCTTTCATTATTGGCCTCCATTCACCGAAAATGACCTATGTAAGATCAAGAAACACCTGAGACGCTCTCCTAGCAGTCAGTCAGTCCACATTTGTTCTGAACCATTCATTCCTTTGCCATCATCATTATTGTGATTTTTGTGCTATTTTCCCTACTTGTTCTTCTTGACGTGGTTTCTCTTCCTCTTCCTCTTCCTCCCCTTCTTCCACCTCCTGATTGGACTCTTCTCCACTTTTGTCTTTTGTTTCGTCCTTTTCGGGTTCAGGATCAAAATTGAAAGTAAAGAAGTTATAGGCTTCTTCTGCAGACGGGAATCCAGGGGGGACCTATGCAAGGAGGCCACAGGATTTTTAGATGATTTAAATTTAAATAACCTCAGTATAAACAACTAACTAAAAACAACCTTTATGTGAGCAGTAATAACAACGTTCCAGTCATCACCCAAGACTGGTATCTCAAAAAGTTAGTGGACTATAGACAATGAACTTTAATGAATGGAATTTATTGCCTCGGGGTATTCTTTTATAGGTCAAATTTTGATTAGTTCACTTCTCATAAACTACAAAAAGCTTTTCCTAAGCCACACAAATATTTTATTTGTAGCCATGAGACCTGATAATTTTAACAGTGATTTTCCAAATGCCAAGGATTACTATTTCATAGGTAAATGCTAGAATAGTTCTATTTAATTAGGAGTAAGATATAGCTTCTTACACATTCAATTTGATAAAGGCCAATTGCATCCTTGGCTGTTGGGATCTTTTTTGGTTTGTTGTATATGTAGGCAAAGCAATAACTTTTTATTAACCTTTAAGAATCCGTATCTATATGATACGGCCTGTTCTTCCACAAAATATTATTCCCCCTTGAGCCTTATATGAGGAAAAGAATGATGCACAAGAATGAGTGGGAAAACCGAGTAATTGTTTCATTGCCCTCCTCTCCTGAAGAAGAAAAACTAACACACCAGTTCTGACCTGTGGTTTGAACTTGGGCTTCCTCCCAGAATCCCGAAACTTGACTCTTGCAGATCTCTGGGAATCTTCCTCTTGTGGCTCCTTTAGGACATTTTTGCCAGGCTGCATTAAAAAAAAAAAAATACAAAGAAACCCTTTGGATGGATACTTGTGTATTAAAGTCCTTTTCCAACATTTCATCTGGTATGAAGTGATTCCAACTTCTTAAAGGCTACATGCCAACTAAGCTCTGTCAGATCCTATAAATCAGGGAGAAAAAAACCAAATAAACAAGTATGAGCTGGTCTATGAATTTTATGTCTCTCATTGGAAAACCAGTCAAGTTAAATTTCAATCATCTCATCATCTTAAGTCTCCTGAAACGATGAGTCATTTGACTATCGCAATTTATGAAAATTTGCTAGTAAGGCAATGAGGGTGTGGGGATGGAGGCAAGAGTAGTTGAAAACTCACATAGATGGAATAAAAAATGGATGAAATGCCCACAGAGATCGACTAAAAGAATGGATGAAATACCCACAAAAATTCTTGCAGTTTTGAAAGAAACCATAAACTGGGGATATTAGGGATGAGAGAAGAGGGAAATGAACACTTGAAAAGGCTTAGTTCTTGACTATTGATTATTGTAATTCCTAGGGAATGAGTGCAAACCAAATTGAAAGTAAAGTGATCAAATCTGGCTCTTCTTAGTTCTGATCCTCTGTGACCTCTCTGCAGATTGGAATCGATTTTCTTCCTTCTCTCTAGATCTCTTTTTCCTAGGTTTTTATGCTCCCAACTTTTCTTGGTTCTTCCCCTATATATCTGGCAATCTATTCCCTTTAGTTAGTTGTTGTTCTATGTTCTGTCTAGTAATGGCCCCAAAGGTCTGTCTTGGGCTTTCTTCTCATTCTATGTTATCTCATTCAGATCTTGTCTATCACCATAAATTCAATTCTCATCTCTAGGAAGATAATTCCCAAGTCTAGCCACCTATCCCCCTCAATATATCTACAGCTGAATTGTCATTCCCTCCAAGCCAATCCCTCTCCTTTTTTGAATTTTCCTACCGAAGTCATAAAGTTGTTTTTCAATCCTTTTTTCATCATGACTTACTCTTCACACCATTTGTGTTGTTCTTGGCAAAGATACCAAAACAGTTTGCCATTTCCTTCTCCAGTTCATTTTACAGATGAGAAAACTGAGGGAAACAGGATTAAGTGACCTGCCCAGGGTCTAACAGCCAGTGGATCTGAGTCCAGATTTGAACTCAGGTGTTTGTCTTCCTGACTCCACACCACAGACTGCCCCACAAACATGACACTCTATTTTTGCTGGCTGTTTTCCACTCCTTGAATTTCTGTCCCTTAATTTTCCTGGCTTGTCCCAAGTGTTCTCAGCTTCTGCTGAGGCTTTTCTTCATCTCTGTCCCCTTCCCCCCTATCCCTGGGACTCCTCCAAAATGCTAGTGCCTTCCCCTGTGAGATCACTCATTTATCTTTGAGGCAACAGGAATCCACAAGAATTTCCCAGAAGTTTATTGAATACTCTATTATGAGACAACCAGGTAGTGCCATAGTGCACAGAGAATGGTGACTATATAATGACTTCACATCTATCCCTGGACATTAGGTACCTATGGAAGCCTGGATGGTTTATTTAGCCTCCGCCTGCCTCAGTTTTCTCAACTGTAAAACAGACATCATAAATAGCACCTGCCTTCCAGAGTTGGGGGATCAAGGAGTTAATATTTGTAGGTGCTTAGAACAACACCTACAACACAGTAAGTGCTTAATAAAGTGTTCTTCCCTTTCCTAGGGTAGAGCTGTGTTCACATTTATACAAAAGCAATCAAAGCAGGTTGAGTTCACAATGGGAGTATATCTAAATAGTCTATGAAATCAAATAGAATAATACTAATTTCCATAGTCTGCAGAGAGGCAGCAAGGAGAGTCAGACTGAAAGCCAGAAAGATGCAGATTCCAGTCCTGCCTCTGATGTTTATTGGTCACATGACTCTGGCCAAGTCACTAAACACGTCAGGATTCTGCGCCATCATCTAAGGCTTCAAGTTGGAGAAAAAGGTGCTCTTCTGCTTTGGCCTCCAGGAGGGAAGCTCCTCATCTTAGAGTTCCCTCTATTCATGAAACCAGAATTCAGAGTCATTAAGCTGCGCCCAATGATCCACACATGCATCTGCTCCTGATTACAACCCCGTGACCGTTGCTAAGTACGGTGTCAGTGAGCTCCGACTTGCAGGGTTTGAGAGATGCTCTGAAGTCCTCCTCACTTGGAGCCCAATTTTGCTGCCTCTTCCGTTCCAGCCTCCGCCGGTCCAGGCGAGTGATGGATTCCCCAGGCACAGGCAGCAGCAGAAGGGCCCTGTTCTTACTTGTGCTTGTTATTTCTGCCCCAGAGAAAGCACTCACATCCCCCACTACGGAATTAGCATACTAAACATATTCTTGTGATTGGATAGAAGATATTAACATCAGCAATCATGCATCATATTTTTTAATCTGACTGGACACAATACAATAATCATGCTTCGGCTATAATCATAGATCATTTGATTGCACAATAATTGCTTACATTTAGAGTTTCCCCATCATTTCAGAATGGCATTCAATTTGATTAAAAATATGCTTACTACTTCAGCTCCCATAGGGAGGTCTCCCCTCCCGATTTCTCTTCCCTCCATGTAACGGTTCCTCCAGAGCCATTATTATATTATAGCTGCCACCGCCCCCTAACTGGGTCACCCATTAGCCGGGCATTTCACTTCCAGCTCATACTGAAGGGAGATGTCCTTAGTAATGACCTTCTTACTTTAAAACCTCAGTCTACGGTAGCATTTCCTAATCTACTCCCTCTTAGGATGCAGAACATGGTTAATGAGGAACTTAATGAGTGACCGTGGCTCCAGATTTTCATTATCTAGTGGGCCAGGTTCTCCTCACATTGTGGCTTTATTTCCCAGGGCACGATGCTGCTCCTGTACTTAACCTTCCTAATGCTGGGTCTGGGCCGATAAAGTCACTCCATTGCTCACCAATCTACAGTGCTCCTTCCCGCTGCCCTGGAAAAATCAGTCTTGATACTTAAATTCTTTTATAATGTAGCTCCAACCTCCATATTTCAACTCGATCCCCCTAATGTGCTCTATGTTCCAGGCAATCAGGACATATCTTAAGGCATTATTATTATTATTATTATTATTATCTATCTTTCTATCTATCTAACACTTAGACCATTTTACCATTCTCTGCCACTGAAATGCCTGTGCCCAACAGCTCAGCCAATGGAAATCCTGCCGACCCTTCAGGATCCAGCTTGAATCCTTGGTCTCTGTGAAGCTTTCACTCACGCAGCCAGCCGGCTCTAGCTTTTCCCTTCCAGTTACTACTTTGGCACACCATCTACTTCCTCTGCTGCACTCGACATAATCTATTTTGTACTCACACATTTATCCTATTCTGGTGACTTCCTGGGTTTCTGGAGGGAGGGCCCATGACAACAAATTTGTAGATCTTTGAAAGTTTGAAGCAAATCTTATTTCTCAACCTTATCTTCCCCCACTAGATTGTGAGGAGCTTGAGACCAGCTTAGAATGGACTCTCACCTATTTTTATCTCCTCCCAGGCCTTTCCAAGCACCTTTGGCTAACTGGCACTGAATGAGGATTTCTTGGATTGATTTAACTGGAACTGGGACAAAAATGGGGATCCTTCACTTTGTTGTCATGTCATTTGTAGGATTGTATTTTAATGGCTTCTGGGATTTAATACAAAATGACCCTCTTATCTTGTCCTTGACCTGGTACATGCTACAGTTGCATATGTACAGTTGTACATGCTACAGGATTTTTTTAAAAAATGCCAACTGAACTGTCCTGGTGGCTCTTCCCTCCCCTGATTCCAAGCCTTTGTACACACCATCACCCAAACCAGAATCTTCTCTCTTGTCACCTCTGCCTCTGTCCCGCCTTCCTAGCTCTCTCCACAAGCTACTTCTTCAAGAGAATTTTTCTGATAGTGGAAGTTGTTCGTGCTTGTGTTCAAACCATCTTATATTTATTGTGTACATGTCCCACATTAAGTTATCTGTGAAAATAATTTGTCTGGGGGCAGCTAGTGGCATAGTGAATAGAACAACAGCCCTGAAGTCAGGACCTGAGTTCAAATCTGGCCTCAGACACTTAATATGTCCTAGCTGTGTGCCCTGGGCAAGTCACTTAACTTCAATTGCCTCAGCAACAAATAATAATAACCACAACAATAATAATTTGTCTGCCCAGGAGGATATAGGCTGATGGAATACATTTATCACTCTTGCATTTATCTCTCCAGAATCAAGCCCAGTGTCAAGTGCAGATTAGGTACCTATTTAATGCTTACTGATTGATACCCTTCTCTGGCCATCAGTTTCTGCATCTTTAAAATGAACAAGTTGCCTATATGGTTTTAAAGTCTCTTCCTATTCTAAATCCGATGGCATTTCAATAGAATTTTAAATAAATACACATTATATATACATACATATATATTTTAAAAAGAAATTATAGCTTGCTGCCTTTCTATTGGATCCTACTTCGGTTTATCTGATTGAAGAATTACAAAATTGAATTTTAAAAAGCATCAGACATCTCTTCATATCAGTTTCAGGAATCTTTAACAAAACGCTAATATTATATTTCTTTGCCTATTAATGAAAACAAAAGGATTCAAAAGCTTGCTATATTTCTCACCTCTTCATCAAATCCAGTCCCTTCTTCTTTGAGACTCACAAAGCTCCTGGGTTTGGGGCTAGGGATTTCCTGCAGCAAAGCACTTTCTGCTTTGGACTGAAAAAGTCAAAGAGGAAATCATTATCCATTTCACGTCAGTAATACTGAAAGGGAGTCTGTCACTCAGGTCTCGGTTGATATTAATCAGGAAAAAATAGTCTGGGTTTTCACTCTTAAGAGATAAATGAGAATCAAATTAATTGTTTAGAAAATTAGATAAAATTCTTCTTGTGGGTAATAATCATCCATGCCAACCTAAAATACCACATTAACATTTACAACACAAAAGATAAATCCTAAATATTCAAATGCATGCGGCATTAAGCAAATGAGCTAGAGAGGAGCTATGGAATTGCAATCAGCATTGAGCAAATTATTAATGTATCCTCACCCTTGCAGCTTTTAATTTTTCTCTCATTCTTTCCCTCATGGAAAATTCTGCAAAGCCTGTTCTTGAAGTGGAAGGAAGAGGAGGTAAATCTGGAACAGAAATGTGAGAATAACCTTTAGAAGTGGAATTTTTTGACAGGCGTATCAACAAGCATTTAATAAATAACTACTATGTGCCAGGCACTTTTCTGGGGATACAAAAATATAGTCATTTTAAATTTGTAAGTAAAAATTGAAAATCCTTTTTTCAAACAATTTTATACACACACACACACACACACACACATATATGTATTTGTTTTTCAAGTTGAAAAAAAATTTCCTGTAATATCACTTGATCTATAACCCAGTCAAGAAGGCAGGAAAATTATTATTGTTCCCATTTTGCAAAAAACGAGTGTTTTTCATTGTTTGTTTTTGCAGAGGGGAGATTTGAGGCAGAGTAGTGATAATCAAGGAAGCAAGGTTGTTCTAGGAAGTCACAGAGGTGGCAAATAACAGAGCAATCTAATGACATGGCCTTTCCAGAAGCACTGACTGAGTGGATTTAATTACATTATAAAAGAGGAAAGATGGAGAACTGGGAGGTTGAAGGCAGGATGGTCTCAGGGAGGAAGTTTGGAGCCGAGGGGATTAAATGACAGAGCCAGAAATGTAAATCAGACCTTTTGACGACCAACTTGCATGTCCTTTTCAGTAGGTTATATATCTTTCTTGGTATGGGCCAAGCCCTTCATTTTAGAAAAAAAAGCCCCAGGCTCCCAATATGGAATGGATTTTGCTCGAGGTTGCATAGTAGAGAACAGAAAATTATTTGAACCTAGATACTCTGACTAGAAACCAGTATTCTTTTCAGTACACTATCCTTTCATCTGATGTACCTTTCTTGGCCCCAGAGGGTAGAATTTGAAGCAGTATATGGAAACTGAAAAGAAGTGAATCTAGACAAAATACAAGGACCACTTTTCTACCATCAGAGCTGTCCAAAAGTGAAAAGATCTGCCTTAATGGTGGTGGCAGTTTCATTTTTACCTGAGGTCTTCAATTGTAAATTGGATGACCCCTCCTCAAGAATATAGTAGAGAAAATTTCTATTCAAGTACAAATTAAGTTAAATAACTTCTAATCCTTCTAAACCAGATATTCTGTGATTCTATATAATTTAATCTTTTATATAAATAGAAAAAGTAACATGGCCTGTTGGACAGAAAACTGGCTCAGAGTCAAGTTCAACAGATTCTAAGAGAGAGTGACTGTGTAACCCTTCAATCATTCATTCAATTAACAAACATTTAAACTCTTATTATGTGCTAAGAAATATTTAAAGTGATGAGGAAACAAAGAAAACAAAATAAAGCAAAATAATCTCTATCCTCAAAAAGCTTATATAGATTTCTAATTCTCCATGCCTCAAGCAATCCTCTAAATTATAAATTGAGAGCATTTAGATAACCACTGAATTATATGTCTTGGAGTCTGCAGCCTTGGCTTGTTTGTTTCTTTGCTTTCTGGAGTGATCTGTGAATTCTTTCAATTGGAATTTAATTTTCTACAAACAGAAGTTCTAGGCAGAAGATAAGTATCTTCTATTATTCCTTTCATGATGATACTGTAGTTTTTTACTCAGTCACATTCTTCTGGGAGACCTATGATCCTTAGCTTGTTTTTACTCGTCTTGTCTTTGAGATCAATATATTTAATTTGTATAGTGAATGCATTTTCTTTTAATGTTTTTACTTCTCTTCTTCTAGAGTATCATTTATTCCTATACATTATGTTACCAATCTATAGTTCTCTCTTTTGTTTCTTTGGCGAGAATTGTCCTTGCAGATTGCAGCATTTCTATTTTATTGGTTATTTTGGCTGTGCAGGACATAAATTCTTTTCTCATATTCCTCATTTCTCTTTTAAACCAGGCAGGAACAGTAAATTGTGGTTCCATGTTATCTTCATATTCCAAAATTCTGTCTTATCCAGTGTTGGATCACTTTTCTTTGGCAGGATTTAATCATAGATGCCTGCATTTCTTTACCAGATCTGGAAGCCATATTTCCTTCTGTTATTATCATGTTTCCTGTTGATCTGCCTATTTATGTCTAAGGCCTTGGAATTTTCTTCCTGAAATCTCTGGCACTTTTAATCTTCCTTTGCCATTATTTTCTGTGTTCCTCACTTTCTGATTCTATCCCCTATGTGATTTTCATGGGAGCTGGATCCCAAAGCATCTTAGCCTATTCCTATACTCGTGTGTGTGTGTGTGTGAGATATATTCCTATACTGAGTATATGAGCTATACTCATAGTTCCCCAGTCTAAGTCTGCCCTCACTGACCTCTGAGTGTCAGAACTGATCCTGGCTGATTATACTCTTTCCCTTAGGTTTGATTGAGTGCTTCTTCCTATACACACACTCATTCACTCACATATGGAGAGAGAGAGAGAGAGAGAGAGAGAGAGAGAGAGAGAGAGAGAGAGAGAAAGAGAGAGAGAGATAGAGAAACAGACATAAAGAGAGAATCTTGTCTTGTTTTGAATGAGCTCATGGTCAATAAGAATCCATGCAATATTTTTTTACCTTTCTTTTGGATTCTAGCTATTTTCCATCTTGGAGTCAATTGACGTCACTTTAAATATGGTGCATAATTTCTGTTTTAGACAGATTTGAGAGATAGTAGGGAATGGTTAGTCCTCCACCCATCTTGTTGCTTATATTACTCGGAAATCCACTTTTCAAGTTTGATTCATAAAGGCAGTATATCCTCTCAGATGGATTTCCATGTATTGGGAACCTGGCTTTCAAATAAAAATGAGCAACAGAGCCAAAAGAACAGGGAACAGGAATGAGTTCGTCTTGGCCAGCAAGCTTGTATAAGTCATATCGTCTCTCTGAACTACATGGGTGTCAGAGTCAATGATCTATATCCATGAAATTGGATGAATATCTATTTTCTAAAAGATATTATTATCCATAAAACCCGTGTTCTATAAAATGTAACAATCTTCTAACTGTACTCTACCCTTTTGGTTTTGGGTGGGATTGTTATTTCACCAATTAGTAATTACAAGTAAATATTCTACAGAGTTTCCTATGTGCCAGATGTGATATATGCTAAGTACAATCATATCACTTGATCCTCACAACAACCTTGTAAGGTAGGTGCTATCATTATACCCCTTTTACATATGAGGAAACTAAGGCAAACAGAGGTTAATCGACAACCCACTATTCTACCTTGCTGCCTTCACAGAACTCCAAGTGAAGAAACTCACCAATGATGGTTGGGTCCTTCTCAATAGCTTATAGTCTAATAGAGAGTTACTTGGGACACTAAGAAGTTAAATAACTTGCCCAGACTCACCCTGGCTGTATGTGGCAGAGATGGGAGTTGAACACAAGTCTTCCTGACTTTTGAGTCTCTCTTTGGACTGTTTTTCTTAATAACCATTAGTCACAGAATAATGGGACCTTTGTTTTGGTAGTACTTGACCAAACAGTGTTTCTTTAACAGCTGCAATCACTATAACATCCAATATAATCTTAAAAAATTACTGTCAATTACAACACTACATTACTAGTCAGATGTGTGATCCAAACACCGCTCCATTTTTCCTGCCCTTGGGAAACATCCATTTGCCAAGACTTGAGTAAGGGAATGATTTCACATTTATATAAAGTATCGTATTCAGCAAACATAGCTCATGGGGCCAAAAAGACATGAAAGAGCACACAGCATCCCTAATATCAAAGTATGTATGTGAAAATAACATTCAATGTTTTTGCGTTAATATAATCCCATTCAGAGACATTCATAACTTACAAGTAATGACAAGCTTTCAGAGGATTCAATTCAAGGGAAAATATGCAGAATGTCCTTCAAACATAAATCTAACGTAGATTTCCCTGAGAAAAGTGGTGTGACTCATCAGGTTAAGCAAGGGATTAGAAATTCAAGACTAGGAAGTTCTCTTCTTGAACAATCCTACCTATTGCTCAATCAAGCAATCAATTGACAAGTTTTTATTAAGATCTTCTATGTGCTTAATAAAGGAGGTGGGCAAAATATTGGAGATACAATTACAAAGAATGAAACTCTTATGCAAAACCATCTTAAATAAATTTCATATACAAATATGATGACCATGAATATAAAGTGCATAAATATAAAAATATGTAAAAAGTTAAATACAAGGGAGTTTACGAGTGAGGAGACTAATAGTTGGAAGGGTACTAGTAAGATGAAAGTCTGATTTATCCCATCAGTTCTTCAAGGGATATTCCTTTTTAACATGTCTATCAAAACCATTATTAGCTCTCTTCAATCAAGCATCAGCTTAAGTAGTCTTGCCCATGATTATATGGGTATTAAGTAGCTGAGGAAGATTTGAATTCACACCTTCTTCACTCAATGTCCAACACACTAGCCACTATAGCACCTAGCTGTGTGACCAAAATGCTACCCGAAGGAGAGCTATTTTTATTATCATTCCTGGACTGGATGATTCTAAAAAGGCCATATTGGGATACCAGATGCATTATGGTTGCAAGTGTTTAAATGAGAAGCAGACTCATAGTATAGTGGAAAGAGGGCTGGTCTAGAGGTTAGGAAAACTTGAATTCAAATCCTGCCTGTGACACACATTAGCTATGGACAGATCATTTAACTTTTCTGTGACCCCAGTCAGTTCTCTAAGATTCTAAGCTACAGAAGAGTGATCAATCATCATTTGTGAAGAGAGTTTCCATGGCAGAAATGTACTGACAAATATGAAACATCTAAGTAGAGCCGAAATAATTTTGTTGTTCAGTCATTTCATGGTCAGACTGCGTGACCCCCATTGGGGTTTTCTTGGCAGATATACTGGAGTGGTTTGCTGTATCCTTCTCCAGCTCATTTTACAGATGAGGAAACCGAGACAAGCAACTGAGAAGTATCTGAAGTTAGATTTGAAATCATGAAAATGAATCTTCCTGATTCCAAGCCTAATGTTCTATCCAAGATAGCGCCACTTAGCTGTCCCATCTGAGAGAACAGCCTACAAAATATGATTTTAGGATGGTGGAAAGTTTTCATGTTACCAGGGCATTAGAATAATTATTGGATTAGATAAAGGAGGTAGGGAACACTATTTCCACAGTTAAAATGTACTTCAAGTCTCCCTTCCCTTGAGTGCAGATTAATTATCAGGCTAGTTGAAAGTTTAGTAATCTGGAGAATTGGTCCTGAGATATAGAATAGATGAATTTCAGTAAATAAAGAGAGAAAAGAATGGCTGAAAAGAGCCCTAAGGGAGGATGGGGCAGCACACAGACAGATACCAGGGCACAGAGTGGGTCCAATATAATTTGATGAGTCTAGGACTAAGTGTAAACCCTGCCAATTTTAGAAGCAGGATTCGCAAAAAGACTTTTAACTGCATTTTGCTATAATGGAGCCCCCCACACCCTAGGAACAGAGGATTCCTCCGCTGTTATTTCCAAGTCTTTGGACTCTGCTCATTTTGTCCAGCTTGGGTTGATTCCTCTGGTCTGGATCTGATCTTTTGTTTGCTTACAATCGCATATCTTCCAGGCCTCCTCTTAGAAGATGGCCTCCTGGTCTTGGCTTCTCGTGATGGATCAAACCCATCCTGGCAACACAATGAAAACCTTGGAAAAGAGCTTCTAAAGGGAGAATAACTGAAAAGTGGGGCAGACCAAAGATAACCTTTACCTCCACAATCTTGCCTCAGATTGGGCTTAATTCTCCATTGGAACAATTTCCTAAAATACCCTCTCAGTATTCAGAAACATATCCTAGCCCTAATTTATTCTTTTTGTTGGTGTGAGTTAGAAACATTATGCACAAAATCCAAATCCTCCGTATGTCACTTTTAAAATCTCCCATACTTATTCCTCCAAGACCTGAATGTTTTAACAACTTCCCCTTGAAATAAATTTGCCATTTCCTCTAATTAATCTCAAATTCTACTGGATGCTGAAGCATCTTTTTTAACCAACACTGAGAAATTGGCCCTAAAATACTCCTTTAATCATAGAAATAGAGAACAGCTGTTAGTAATGAAGAATCTGTGTTTATGAGACCCTACTTAACTTTTGATAGCTACTCCCTGAAGAGTCAGAACAAGATGGGAACAGAGGGGCTGAAAGGGAAATGTGGATTTTTTTGGGATATTTGTTTCTATTGGAACATGATTTAAAATAGATAGCAAGTTGTAGTTTCTAAGGTTTGATAACTTTTGCTCCTTTTAAAGCAAGACTTGGCAATTCTGGTTAAATGCATTCAATCAATCAAATGGTCAACTAATAAGCATTTATTAAATGTTTACTCTAGGTCCTGAAGAATGCTAAGGGCTAGGAATATTTATTTTTATTCTTTTTGATTAAAGCTGTTTATTTTGAAAACGTCTGCATAGGTAATTTTCAACACTCACCCCTATAAAACCTTATGTTCCAAATTTTTTTTCCTTCCCTTCTTCCCACCCTCTCCTCTAGATGGCAAGTAATCCAATATGTTAAACATGTGCAATTCTTCTATACATATTTCCACAATTAGCATGCTGCACACACAAAAAAAAATCAGATCAAAAGGGAAAAAATGAGAAAGAAAATGAAATGCAAGCAAACAATAAAAAGTGAAAATACTGTGATTTTATCCACACAGGCCTCTCTCTGGCTGCAGATGGCTCTCTCTATCACAAAACTATTGGAACTGGCCTGAATCACCTCATTGTTGACGAGCCACGTCCATCACAGTTGATCATCATGTAATCTTGTTACTGCCGGGGACAATATTCTCTTGATTCTATTCATTTCACTTGGCATCAGTTCCTGTAAGTCTCTCCAAGCCTCTCTGAATTCATTCTCCTGATCATTTTTTACAAAACAATGATATTCCATAACATCCATATACCACAACTTACTCAGCCATTCCCCAGCTGATGGGCAGCCACTCAGTTTCCAGTTTCTGGCCACTACAAACAGGGCTGCCACAAACATTTTTGCACATGTGGGGCCCTTTCCCTCCTTTAAGATCACTGGGATATAAGCCCAGTAGTAACACTGCTGGGTCAAAGGGTATGTACAGTTTGATAACTTTTTGAGCATAGTTCCAAACAGATCTCCAGAATGGATGAGTTTACAACTCCACCAACAATGAATGCCTCAGTGTCCCAGTTTTCCCACATCCCCTCCAACATCCATCATTATCTTTTTCTGTCATCTTAGCCAATCTGAGAGGTATGTAATGATATTTCAGGATTGTCTTAATTTGCATTTCTCTGATCAATAATGATTTAGATAATTTTTTCATATGGCTAGTTCTGGTTTTAATTTCTTCATCTGAAAATTTTTCATTTGGAATGTTTTTTTAAAGGACAAAAGCAATCTCTGCCTCAAGGATTCCACATTCTAATGGGGAAGGACATTCTGCATTTGCATTAGGAACAGACATGATTCCTGGAGGCAGCAAAGTGGCTCAGTGGATAGTAAAGACTGGCACAGTTAGGTTGCTCAGTGATTAAGAGTGCTGGACTGGGAAATCAGAAAGATGAGTCCAGATCTGATCTCAACCATTTATTAACCAAGACATGCCCTCTGTTTGCTCCAACTATAAAAATGGGGATAGGAAAGGCAGTTACCTCTCAGGGTTGCTAGAAGGATCAGATAATATTTGTAAAGTGCTAAGCAGTGGTACCTGGCACATAGGAGGTGCTATATGTAGATGTCTACTCCTTTTCTCTTCCCTTCCCATTTAGCAAAGTTACTTAACTTCTCCAGGTTTGGTTTGTTCATCTGTAAAATGGGCATCTTATACTAGATGATGTCTAAAAAGTCCTTTCAAGCTCTGAAATCTGACTTGATGAACCTATTTCACAGAGAAATAGGAGAGATCAAAGGCAGCCTTTCTCTATTCTGACAAAAACCCACCTTTACTGCTGTGTGGGCCTCTTAAATGTTTCAAATACATCTTCACCAGCTGTTGTAGCAATATGAGATCATGCTGATTACTGGGGCAACTTCAAGGGATTTTTTTTCTTGAATACAGACAGTTTTGCACATGTCAAAAAGGATCCGTATGTTAAAAAAATTTGTAGTAATTCTTTCTGTGGTGGCAAAGAACTGGGGATCCCAAGGGGTGCCCATAAATTCGGAAATACCTGACCAAGTTATGGTATATGAATATGATGCAATGTTATTGTGCCATAAGAAATGATGAAATAGATGGTTTCCGAGAAATCTGGGAAGTCTTCTCTGAACTTATGCAAGGTAAAGCACAGAGAAAGGAAGACAATTTATGCAATGACAGTTATTGTGAAGACAAAGAACTGTGAAAGACTTCAGAACTCTGATCAAGGTGATGACCAACCATGATTCCAAGGAATCGGTGAAGCCGGCTACCCCACCTCCTGCTAGAGAAGTGATGGACTTATGATAAAGAATGGGACATACATGTTTGGACAGGGTCAACATGCAATCTTCCCCCTCCCCCCCCCCGCTTTTTTTTTAAGGTTAAGCAAACATATTTGTTACAATAATTTTAATTTTTTTCCAATGATGGACTGGGCTAATGAGTAATAAATGCTTATTAGTTGAAAGAAATAAACAAAATTAAGTTAGAAAAAATTTAAATCAACCAGTTTAATAATGCTTCTTAAAGCATCAAGTATCCTTTATAAGAGAGGATAAAAGCAGAAATTAAAATGTAACTATTACAAAGCACTGTGAGAATAGTGAAATGTTAGGTTACTTTTTCTACAGGTGTTAGAATGTATTCAACATAAATTACTTATGTTGTAAGGTAAATATTTCTCTATGCAACTATATTTTTTTCATAGAAAAATATAGAGGTGGCCCTGCATGTAACAATAATCTTAATAAAACTAGCACCCCTTAGTCAAAACTGCCTCTAAATATAAAAAGTAACTAAAGCACACAGAATAATGACAAATATTTCTCTCTGCAACTGTATTTTTTTCATAGAAAAATATAAAGGTGGCCCTGTATGTAATAATAATCTTAATAAAACTAGCACCACTTAGTCAATACTGCCTCTGTATATAAAAAATAACTAAAGCACACAGAATAATATGACAAATATTTCTCTCTGCAACTGTATTTTTTTCATAGAAAAATATAGAGGTGGCCCTGTATGTAATAATAATCTTAATAAAACTAGCACCACTTAGTCAATATTGCCTCTGTACATAAAAAGTAAATAAAGCAAACAGAATAATATGATAAAACAAAAAATGGATATTTCTTAAGAACTGAATGTGTACAGAGCACTTAGCCAGGTGCCGGATGAAACTCGGTAATAAGTAAATTCCAGTTGCATCTCTTGTGGAGCTCTGGTACTTCAGGGGTTTATATGCCACCAACTAAAATACCAAATAAAACAAGATAATTTGAGCAGGCTAGAGAGTGGACCAGTGATGTTTTGGAAAACAGCAACTCTCATGGGGAAAAATCCCTTTCCCAATGCAAACGAGATAACATATTCAAATATTTTACAAATCTTAAAGCAGTGCATTCTAGTGTATTCTTTGTATAATGTTTAGATCACTTGGAGGTGAAGTAATTTGCCTTGCAATTAGGCTTAATTAGGGCTAATGTTCAAATCCCTTCATTCCATGCTCTATTTTTGCTGCCTTTTCCCAACTTCACCCTCCTAATCCAACAGGATCTTCCCTTGTAACAAGGTCAGTTAAACACCTCAAAGCTGGCTAGCAGACTGTGTCTGACACCTTGGGCTGCATTCTCTGCTAGGCCTTCTTGGAATAAACCAGTCAGCAAAACAGCGATGGCAGCTGTCTGCAGCAAACGCATCCTCGCAATAACCTCGATAGTCACACATAGGAAAGATTCTTTGAAAGGGAATTCAGTTTTTCAAAGTGGCCAAAAGTAAGTGTGAGCCAGCGAGCGTGATTACATTGAGTCAGACCATTTCTGCCAAATATGGAGCACGGCTATAAAGTCACCGAATATATTCTTGCGTGACTTCGAAATGAATTCTGAAAATAGCATTTCCAAAGGGTTATTATGCCGATGGCAGCGTCAGCGGAATAAGTGCATAATTTCTCAAGGGGACGACTTCAAAGGGGCTAAAATTCATCTGGCCGCCTGTATTCTTTAATTATGTCTAACTTGAGAAGGCCGGTAACCCATGACTTCATGGGTATAGGTATTCTAATGGTGTGTGCAACGAACAAATAGCACCCTTCTCCGTGACTCTCTAAGCAGTTTTCGAGAGTTGCATTTGCCAAAAAATCCACCACCCTTCTGTTAACCTGATGATGGATAGTTTTGATTGTAATTAGTCTCAGCCACAGTCAGCAGGCACCTAGTCCACCATTACAGTCACGCTCAAAGCCTTTGAATTTCAATGGGACCCGTCAGACTGTGGGCTACTGGAATGGATTTCAAGAATGTCGCATTACCTCCATGGCATGATGAAGGATTCGATGAGGACACTGGTGGAGTATTAAATTAAAATTAAATCAAAAATAAGCATCAGAGACCATGTGAAGTAGTGGATCTAGAGGTAGCTTCAGAAAGACCCAAGTTCAAGTATTGCCTCGGACACATGGCAGCTCTATAATCTCACGGTGTTGTAGGCAGCTAAGGCTATAGGTTGCAGAGAAATCACTACCCTCATTGCCAGAAATTGTTTCCAATGAAATCACCAGTTCACCGCCTGACCCTCTATTTTCAGAATTTATTAAGAGCGTGCCAGGTATCTGGCTACATGGTGGAAATACGATGAAAGACAAGGCAAAAACAGCCCATTCTCAAGGAGCTCACTATCTAATGGGGAGACACAACATGCCAAAAACCCCACTATTCATACATACACACTCATATCATCATAATGTAGTTCTCTAACATCCTTACATATAATAATCAATAAGTTATATATAAGTCCTATAAAATTCTATGTAAAGTTTACGGTGTGCACATAGTTGTTTTTGCATTCTCCTCCCATTAGTGTGTTTATACATACACATGCACGAACTATATATAAATATATATATTACATAAATATATTATAAATAATTATGTTATTTGTAATATTATTTATAATAATTATACAGAATATATAATTTATATAATACATACATATTTGTATATATTCATACATGCGTATACATATGCACACACAGATGGGATGAATTACATGTAACCACAGAGGAAAGGTAATAGCATTAAGAAAAGCTGGGAATGGCTTCTCGAAGAAGGTGGGCCTTGAACTGAATCTGGAAGGGAGCCAGGGAAGTCTCAAAGTAGAAATCATAAAGCATAACTGAAGCCCACTATGGTTATGGGACTTATCCAAGATCATACACATGAGACTAGAACCTGGATCTTCTTAAAGGCCCACATCATCTTCAAATCCTTCTTCACCCACCCTCTTCTCTGAGCTTAACTCTCGGGAATGGAGTGCACGTTACTCATTTTTGCACTTAATCACCCTTTGCTTGAGTGTGATTTCTCCTGACCCCAAGTATGTAGCCTGACTCTCTAAGAAGACTTTGAAGGTCCTTGGGAAATGGGCAGCAGAGTATCTGCACTTCCTGTTTATTCCTCACAAAATCCATTGCAAAAAGCAGCCATAAAACTCCCCACAGGAGGATAGAGAGCTTGCTTCAGGATCACAAGACCCGGCTTCAAGTTTTACTTCTGACAGATATTAGCTGTGATCCCAGCAAAGTTACTTAATCTCTTAGTGTGTCAATTATTTAATAATGATGATGATGATGATGATGAGAGCTATCATTTATATAATACTTTGATATTAGTAAAACTTTTTTATATTGTCTTATTTTATCCTCCAAGCAATCCTGGAAAGTAGGTGCTATTATCCCCCCCAAAACCTCAATGCCCTACCCTTCCACAATTTCCAGACAGATTGAGGTAAATAGGATTGGGTGACTTGGCCAGGGCCATGCAGCTAGTAAGTCTCTCAGGCCAGATTTGAATTCATGTCTTTTTAAATCCTAGATCCAGTATCCTCTACTCACTGGATCATTTCTCCTCTAAGATATCTAAGATTAAGAAGAGAAAACATTAATCTGCTTTTGCAGGGGGAGTTTCTTGATTAGGAGTTCTCTATAAATAAATAATAAGTCAACAAAAGTTCTCTCCCTCTGGGTCTGATCCCAGACAAGCAAACAAGCAAACCCAGCCAGGTGAGCTCATAGGAAACATGCAGTGATCGCTCATGAATTGGAGATGAACTCACTCCGGGGCCCTTTGCGGACCGTGGTGTTTAGGAGATTTGGTTCTGACCCATCCGGTTGCTGCTCCTGTTGAAAGCCCAGATTAGCTGCCCCTTCCAACTGTTCTTCCGGGCTGGAGTCCTGCATCTGAGTAAACAGCAAAGTTAAAGGTTTATCGAAATACCTTCAAAACATATCCCCGTACTTAAGAAACGGGCATCTGTTGTTCCACTGTGTCTGTGTGTTTAACCAGTCCCCGTTGTGCCCAACTTGCCTTGACCCATTTGAGATTTTCTTGGCAAAGACGCTGAAGTGGCTTGCCACTTCCTTCTCTAGCTCATTTTACAGATGAGGAAACTGAGGCAGACAGGCTGAAGTGACTTGGCCAGGGTCACCGCTGGTGTCTGAGGCCAGATTTGAACTGGTGAAGATGAGTCTTTCTGACTCCAAACCTGCTGCTCTATTCCCTTTGCCACCTAACTGTCTTACTGTTTATCTTCACCTAAAAGGGAGGGGTCCAAAAGGAGTTCCGACTTAAAGTTCTGGAGAAGTGGCTCATGGGATCATAGTTAGAGCCGAAAAATGCTCTTTGGGGAGTCTCTAGAGCAACGGCGTGATGGTCCAGAGGAGGACAGGGAAGCGCCGAGGGGCTGAGCTTGCCCAGGGCCGCGGTGTGGGGATCTGGCGGCCATCCTCCCATGCTGCTGCTGTGCGCCCTCATTCAACATTGGGCCGCCTCGTGATTCGGGATCCTGTGCTGGCCTCCTACAATGTTCCTAACGAATCCCCAGAGATTTTAATTTGCTTTTATTAGAAGCCCCATTCTTGGGGCGGGGGTGGGGGGCTGAGGGGGCGGAGGGGAGCCCAAGCAAAGCAGCGCTCTCAGGCCGAACAGCGGGGCTGGGAACCCCTCCCGCAGCGCCCGCGCCTCTCTTCAGCCCTGCGCTGGGAGGGCAACTTCTCACGGGCCCCCCTTTCTCTTGCCCTCAAGTCTAAGCACGTCTGCGCGGGCTCTGAGGTAAGCAGTAGATGGAGGAGGTGAGGAGACCTCTCAGTGCCTCCCCTCCCCCTGCTTAGGGCTGCCTAACTCCCCCCCTCCCCAGCCCCCAAGCAGGGGCCGTCCCCAGCCAGGAGTCGCCGACGGGCAGAGACCCCAAGGGCGGGCGCCCCCCTCTCCCCACCCTGCCCCCCCCCTTCAAAGGCCCCTGAGCCCTCTGGGGATGGAGGGCTTGTCCCGAGGGGAGTTGGGAACTCTGGGAGTGGACGGGCCTCTTTCCCCACGTGTGGCAGCGGGCTCCCTCCCCGCCCCCCGCAGCTCTGCCAGCCGGCTGCCCCCCCCTCCCCGTCTCGTGTGAGCGGTGCCCGGGCGGGCCCGGCCCCGAGGATGCCAGGGGCCTCACGCGCTGCCCAAGATGGCGCCCCCGCCGCCCCCCAGCCTGGGCTCTCCCGGGCTCACCGTGCCTCCCGCTCCGGGGCCGCGCTCGGGACGGGCCCCGGCGACCGCCTGTCCTCGGGCCCTTCACCTTCCCGGGGCCGCTCCCAGCCACAGGGGCCGCCCGGGCGGGGCCCGGCCGGAGGCAGCTCCGTCCCGCTGGATCCCGCACGGAGGGAGAAGGGAGCTCGGCCCGGCCGGGAGCCCGCGGATTCCCGAGCCTGCACTGCCATCTACAGACCGCCGGGGGCCGGCTCGGCCCGGCCCGTGGGCTCGGCACAAAGCACCCAACTCCCAGGGAGGGTCCCGGGGCCGGGGTCGCTGGGCTCCCAAACCCGGGGCCGGCCTTCCGCGAGGTTCCTGGCACCCGGAGCGCCGGGGAAATCCCCCTCCCGGCCCTCCCCAGCCCAGCAGAGGAGGCAGCGCCAAAGGAATGGGCCGGGTCTCTCCCCACCCGGTCCCGAAGCTGGCAGAACCCAGTCCAGTTCGCCAGTCTGGAACGCGGGGGGTTCCCGAGGAAAAGGGGTGTTCTAGGATCCTCAGGGCCGAATTTCCCGGGGGGGCAGGAATGATTCAGGGTTTCTTTCTCATCTGGGATTTCTTGACGTGGAAACGTCTTACTTTATATTTGGAACCCTCTCTTACGGTGGGCTGAGCGCAGGGCAATGCCACCCCCCTTTTCTTATTCACATTTAAGTTTAAAGTAAAAATAAATAGAAAAATTAAAAAGTAATTCAGAGGGGTTATCCTTGTATTAAATGTACCCTCGAGCCAAGTCAGAGGATTCCTTCCTTCCTTCCTTCCTTCCTTCCTTCCTTCCTTCCTTCCTTCCTTCCTTCCTTCCTTCCTTCCTTCCTGCTTTCCTTCCTTCCTTCCTTCCTTCCTTCCTTCCTTCCTTCCTTCCTTCCTTCCTTCCTTCCTTCCTTCCTTCCTTCCTTCCTTCCTTCCTTCCTTCCTCTTTCTCTCTCTTTCCTTCCCTCCCTCTTTTTCTTTCTTTCTTTTTTCTTTCTTCCTTTCCTTCTTTTCCTTCCTTTCCTTCCTTCTCTCCCTTCCTCCTTTCTTCCCTTCCTTCCTTCCTTTCTTCCTTTCCTATTTTTAAGAATTTTCTAACATAGAGAACTTAAGAATTGATTAATAATAAGAAGAAAAGCAGCTCATGTCTATGTAAGAACTTACAATAACTCTGAAAATTTACTTCAGGAATTCATTTTCCTGTTTTAGAACAAGGGAAATGCAGATACAGGGCAGCTAGATGACTTGTCCAAGATCACACAGCTGTTAAGCACCAGTAGCAGTTTCAAATGCAGATCTCCTTACCTTGGGTCCATTTCTCTTTTATACAAAGTTCTACTCCCCTTTTGTTTGAAAAGAAAGACAACTGGCACAAAAGTGATAACCCTACCTGTTTCTTTCTTCTTTGTTTTTGGACTTTCATCTTCTTCAGTTTTTCTGCCTCTTCATCTTCATTTTCAACAAACTCCTATATCCAAAAAAAATGTTGAAGTGTTGTAGGTTTATTTGTTCAAATTTAAAACAATTTAACAATTAAAGATCCTTAACTGTATTTTTAAATAAAAACAAATTCACGGCAAAGATAAAAAGGCACAGGCCCTCTACTTCATTATGTTGCAGAATCCCTTTTGGATCCCTAAATCACCTTCATCACTGTTGCCCCATTACCATCAATATCACCATCCTTGGCAACAGGGATCACAACATGAAGGACACTGAACTAGGAGCCAGAGCTCAGATCTTGGCTGTCACTTATTAAATGTGGGATCATAGGAGACTCACTTCATTCCCCTGACCCTCAGTTTCCTCATCTGTAAACTAGCAGAGTTTGAATGCATGACTTTATGATCTCTTCTTTCTAACATTTTGTAATTCCATTATATTTTTTTTCATCATTCAGATAAGGCTCCACTGTATCTTTGTTCTCTCTCTCTCTCTCTCTCTCTCTCTCTCTCTCTCTCTCTCTCTCTCTCTCTCTCTCCCTTCCTCCCTCCCTCCTTCCTTTTCTCCATCTCTCCTTTATCCCTCCATCCTTCACCCTTTCTCTTTCCTTCCTTCCCTTCCTCCTTCTCTATCTCCCTCCCTCCCTCACTGTCTCTCCATCTTTTCCTTTCTGACTGTCTGTGTCAGTCTCACTTCATGTTCTCCCCCTCAATATGATCAGAGATTTAGCCCTCAAACTTCATCTTCTCCAAACTTTTCATTTTACAGATGAGGAAACAGAGGTTCTAGGAAGTTATAATTCACCTAAGATCATGTTTTGTAAGATGTTTGAGGAAAGAAACTGCCTTTTGCCTCTTTTTGTGTCCCTAGATTTTAGCATAGCACCTGGCCCTTAGGAAGCACTTAATAAAAGTTTATTGAATTATTATTGAACATATATGTATATACACATTTATATATGTGTATATGTACATACACATATATGTGTTTATGTAAATACATGTTAAGTTTAGCAGTAAATTTTGAACCTCAGCCATTTAGCTACAGTGCCAGTGTCTCTTGTTGCCTCCTGTCATGGGTGGGTTCCCAGATGTTGAATCCCAGAATTGACTTGGGCCCTATAATTGTTTATCCAGAGCCCCCAAAACTTGCTTGGGTTCTTTTATTCAGCATAGATTCTGGGGCAGCCATCTTGGCTGGTGGGGACAATTTATTGTTTTGGAGAATTAATAATAAGCACCCACTTTATAGTTCTTGAAATATTTCATCTCATTTGATCCTCACTGCAATCCTAGAAGGCAGGTTCTAGGAGCAGCTTCAGAGAGAGGAAAGAACCTTTCTGGGTTCTTTTGGAATAGGGAAATCACCTTCACTGTTGACAGCAGAAGTGTCAAGATGGAATGGCAATAAACTTGCCAAAGAATACATTTGGCCTCTGTAGAGTCAGGGAACTGAAATGGGGTGAACATTTTGGCACTTCCTGGGGGGGGGTGGTAAAGAGGAGGAAGAGGAGGCAGTGGAGAAGGAGACTCTCCTTTTCAGAACCATAGAACATGAGAATTTGAATGGGCCTTAAAAAACAATCCTCCTATTTTATGCATAAGGAAATTTATGTCTAAAGTTGGGAATTGATTAGCCCATACTCATGCAACAAGTACAGTGTCTTTCTCCCAATATTCAAGAAATGAGGAGAAATAAACTTCTTAACATCTGGATTGACTTTAAACTCCTCAAGGACCAGGGACTGTTTTTTATTTGAAAAAAAAAAAAAACTGGGGGTAATATACTTCTGATATCTCAAAACACTTTACAATTGAAAATCATTTCCTCTTTTCCCAAATGCTCAGTAGAGTCAGGGGTGCCAGAGCCACCTCAAACAGGCTAGAAGATTATTAGATTTTTAGTGAGAATATTTAGACTTGGGGATTAGGGCTTGACTTCTTAATTTGTTGATTGTCTGAACTAAAGAAGTGATGGAGAAAATGTTAATAAAACTGATTAAAAGTAGACCATTCCTCTCCCTCTCCCCCATCAGAGTGAGTTGTTAAACATTTACCAGCATAACCCCAAGGACAATATATTTTGTACATAGTACAGTTATCAGAACTAGAAGTTCATTATTAGTGTGATTTCTTCACACAGAAACTCCTCCCCTTTCTTCCCAAATACTTACCTCTGAGATAATTTTCACTTTTTCTTCTTGGTGACTCATTTCTGGGTCCCTGAAGAGCAAAGTCAAAACAAAGAAATCAGACATTGTGGATTTGTTGTTGTTGTTCAGGAAGCTTGAATTGCATTGCAGGATGAATGTTTGTGAAACACTCGTAAGAAAACTAAATCTCATTGTCTATAACTCATCATCTTCCAGTAGAACTCTAGCTAAACTGCAGTTTAGGGCTTATTAAATTTACCTTATATAAACAGAAAGTTCATTCTATGATCTCCCTTGATAAATGCGGGCAATTTGTCTAAGTCCTTTAAGTTATAATGTCCTTTCTTTATCTCTACCACCCTTCCTCCTCCACTATTATTCTAATATCCATTCATTTACCTGGCCATTATGTATCAGCCTGAAATGTTTTCCTTCCATTTTCTTCCTCTCCCCTCCCAATCTATCCTTCATGTTGCTGCTGGATTAGTCTTTCTTATGTCAAGATATCTGGACATGGAACTCTCCTGTTCAATAACTTTGGGTGTCTCTTATTGCTCCAGAATGAGATCTACACTTCTCTGGCTGATGGTCTAGACCTACTCCCTGAAATCTCGCCCTACCCTCCTTTCACTTCAGTCTCTTCATGCTTCACCCAAATGGGGCAATTAGATGCTCTCTATACTCAATATGCTTTTGTTCATGGCTAATCTACAAACATTTATTAAGCATCTACTATATATAAGACACTATGTAAGGGGACAGGGATACAAAGAACTTTTTCCTCAACAGAACAATCTCTGTCTTCAAGGACATTTCATTCTAATGCACTGTGAAAGAGGGATACAACACATAAACAATCAAAAAATACAAAATTATTTAGGAAAGAAAGAACATTAAAAAAATTAATGGGATTAGAAAAGACTTCCTGGGAGATGGCCCCTGAGCTGATGAATTGATCCTTGAAGGAAGTGCAAGATTTCAAGAATTACTAGAAGATCCAGTGACTATGATAATGTAATTGGAAAAAAAAAAAAAAAGGAAGTCAGTTTTGCTAATTGTAATGATCACTCTTGACTCCAGAGAACAGATAATTAAATATATTATTCTTCTTTTGGTAGACTACTAGGGATGCACAATGTTGCCTACCCTGCCACAAGTACTTACTGTGTTGGCTGGGAGAGTTCAGTGGGATGGAGATGTCTGGTAAAAAATGCAATGTTAAAAGAAAGAGGTATCAATAAAAATTAGTAAAAGAAAAAAGAGACATCTCAAAGAGGAAATGAGTTAGATGAAAGAAGAGTGGTAGGGGGAACTAAAATATTCTAAAATATGATAGCAAGTCTTCCACAATACCTTGGGTATCATTCAGTAACAATCGTGCCCTGGACTCAAAGCCACTCCTTTAGTTCATCTCATTTGTGAAAATCTGTACACAGGTTTTTTTTTTTTCTTTTCTTCAAAGAAAATTTTATTCTAAAATAATCAACTCTTGATTATATACATTTCCAAGGCACTCCTATCACTTGTCATGGTTTGCTTGCCTCTAACTGCTAAGATTCCAATAATGCAAGACCCTTATAACCCAGTTAGTCCCTCCCATCTATTTTCCCATATGTTCCTTTTTCCTTTATAGTCACCATAGTCTTTCTATTTTTCCATGGAATCTAGATGGGTCTAAGGCTGGGATTTCCTAAGTAATTTGGACATGGACTATTCTTGTCTAGATAAGTGTTAATAGAATCTATAAGTGCTTTTCCCGTGCCTCTGAATGGAAGAACAGCAGGGATCTCAGAGGAACCAATGTTAGAAGAAAAACTTGAGAACACTGATAAATGCCATGGTCAACCATGGTTCCAGAAAACTGATGATGAAGCAAAGCACTCACTTCTTAATACAAATGATCGATTTAAGAAGATAAATAAGACACATTTTGGGATGCAGCCAATGTAGAAATTTGTTTTGCTGGACTATATTTATTTATTATAAGAGTTATGTTTTCCCCCACTCCCACCTCCAATTTGGAGTGGGAGAGAGAGAAAAGAAGGGGAAAAATCAAACCATAAAAATGTTTTAGGGGAAGATGGGGAAATGAAACCTACTTTTATACTGAAAACTGTCTCACAATTCTTTTTTATACATGCATAATTTCACATTTAATATTTCAGAGAGAAAATTAAAGTTGGTAGTAAATTTCTTCCCATAGAATCATTATTCATGTCATTGAACAATGGCAATCCAGATTTCATGGTATACCTGGGAAATGTCAGGCCATTTTTCTCCCTCAACTCTTTCCAAAGCTATCCTTTTTTCACTAATCCCTGATGAATTTCCCCCCATCCAAACTGTTTCAGGGGTGCCATAGGCATAGAGGCGATAACAAAATCCACTGAATTGATGAGACTTTTGAAAAACATTTCTGCAACTTTATATCATTTAGCAGCAAGGATTGGAACTAACTCTAAAGAAAAAGTTTAGCATCCAGTTCTTATCTTAAATATATAATTTTCTATTAATATTTTACATAGTAATTAGGAGAGGCAGCATAGCCTAGTAGATAAAAGAGCTGGTTAAGAGCCAGAAAGAATTAGGTTCAAATCTGACCTCTGACACATAGTGTGTCCATGGGCAAATCACAGCCTCTCAGTTTCCCAAATAACTCTTGAGGACTATAAGTTACTGTGAAGATATGCACTTGCATTTGTCTCAGGATGTTTTACCATGGGAGTTCCATATATTAATGAAACAACAGTATCGGACCTTCCGAAATAATATTTAGATAACATAAATATTTGAATTCTTCAAAGATCTCTAATTCCATCAGTGTGCTTATTTCCTCCACAACTTAGGAGGTGATCCAAAATTTATCATCCTTCAGCCCACATAATGATAAACGCCTTCCAATTCAGCTAGCCTGATGTTCCCACATGAAACATGCATTCTATCCCAGAGGCCATATGCAAAGCTTCTTAAAACTCAAGTCCCATCTTGTCATCCTCCTGCTTGAGAACCTTCAATGACTCCCTATTGCCTTTCAAACAAGATATAAACACACATGTAAGATTAGCATTGAAAACCTGCACAATTTGGCTCCAGCCTATTTTTCCAGGTGACTTACAATGGCTTCCACTTGTGTGTCCCATCTTGTAAACAAATTAACCTATTTGCTTCACTATTCTCTGTACACGAAGTATCATTTTCTGTATCCAGACTTATGTTTTGCTTGCACTCTATGCTGACTTCTGCTTCCTAGATTCCCCAATCCTTTACTGACTCAACTCATATGCCATTTTCTCTCTCTCTCTTTTTGATCTAATCCAATTCCTTCTATTTTATTTTATTTATTTGCAAAACATATGCATGGGTAACTTTTCAGAATTGACTCTTGCAAAACCTTGTGTTCCAAATTTTCCTTCCTTTGCCCCCACCTCCCTAGATGGCAAGTAATCCAATATATGTTAAACATGTTAATATATATATATATATATATATTAAATTCAATATTTGCATACACATTCATACAATTATTGTGCTGCACAAGAAAAATCAGATCAAAAAGGAAGAAAATGAGAAAGAAAACAAGATGCAGGCAATCAACAATAAAAAGAGTCAAAATGCTATGTTGTGATCCACACTCAGTTCCCACAATCCTCCCTCTAGTTGTAGATGGCTCTCTTTATCACAAACTCATTGGAACTTCATATGCCATTTTCTATAGAGCATCTATGCTGGTCTTTCTAATTATAATCACTCTCCTGTTCTTCACATTATCATTATTATGTCGCTTACATACATTGTCCTCTTGTGAGAGGAAGCTTGATTTGATGGACAGAAGGTCAACTGTTTTTGGAATCCACTAGACCCATTTCAGATCTTGCTTCTGATATCCCTTGGTTGTATGACATTGGTCAAGTCACTTAACTTCTCAGGGCCCTGGTCAATTTTCTAAGACTATAAATTGCAAAACTGGTATTGATCTGCATGAGTAAAGAGGATTCTTCAGAAAGAGTTTCTTATACCAAAGAAATCACAGGTCTGGACTGTTCCCCTTCATCTCCCAATAGAACATATTCTTTAATGTGTTCTCTCTCATTTTGCTGTTGCATCCCCAGTCCTAGCACAGTGCCTGACACATAGTAGGTGCTTCATTGGCTACAATGACCCTTTTGGGCTAGCCTTTGACAACCCAACACCATCTCCAATCCATGAAAAGTATATTTTGAGCAAAGGTATAACACAAATGTATTTAATACAATATCATATTTTTTCTGGAATATAAAAATCACATGCTCATACGTGTGTAGTAGAGTAAATAGAGAGCTGGCCTGGCTCAAGTCCTAACTCTGGCCCATCCTGATTGTGTGGTCCTGAGCAAGTCACTTGATCTCTCAGAATTCTCGGCAAGGCTCTCGGACTTTTTTCTTTTTGAAGACTTTACAATTACATTGAAAAAGGGAGTTTTCTCACCCAGAAGTTCCCAATGAAATGGTTATTTCAGTCCATATAGACTAAACGGTCACTTTATATGTAAATATATACAATACATACATCTATGCAAATAACTAATATCTATATGGAGATATTATGAATATACACTAAGTGATGAAATGTAGCAATTTGCATCACTTTGTTGGCTGAAGTTTACATATGGATAAGTACCTATGGATTCTATGTAATATATTATATACACAAACACATGCAGTGTAACACATAAAACATATACACACATACACGCATCCACATAAATAAATAATATTTTACATATATACAAAGTGAAGCATATGTAGTGATTCCTATGACTGTTGCCTCCAATATACATATGTATATGTACATATATGTTTTATATAATATCCACACATACAATATAATGTACAATATACACATACATACACTTTCCTAATACCTTTCCACCGAGGAAAAAGTCACTTAAAACTTTATCTAGTATATTATCTTTGTGTCTTTTGAAAATAACAAGCGTAACCTTTTGGATGATGGTTATCAGACTCCTTGCTCCAATTATTGCCTAGAAAACTAATGCTGCAGGTATGCTGGACTTATGTTTGTTATCCCATCAAACATCCCTCCTACTTAAGTGAAGATAAAAAGGCCCGAGGCTTTGCAATATACTAAAACATTCCCAGGAAGCTACAATGAAGCTGGACAGCTAGCAAGGGAGGCAGAAAGAGGCCTGGGAATCAGGGCTGAGAGTCAGGGTAGCCGCCTGCGTTTCCTGCCACAAATCGGGCACCAGATTGGAGCTAAGCCCCTGGTATCCATGATCACAGGGCTTGGAATGATGCCCTCTCTTTCCAGAAGCAACCCCCCCAGAAAGCTAAAGCAGGGGCTGGAAAAGCCATAAAAGCCCGAGCTTGCAGTCCCCGGGTGACTGAATTCGGCCGCAGGCCTGAGCACTTGGGGGCCTGGCTGTGATCACACCTGTAAACGGGGTCTTTACCTGAAGGCACTGTACTCAAGGCCCAGGAAGGGCTCGCCTCTCTTAAGCCCAGAGGCGGGAGCAGAGGGAGCAGTGTCTGTGCCCAGGCTTCTCCCAGATCCCCCGCTGGCAGGGCTGGCCTTCCTCCCGCTTCCCTTCCCAACTTGTAGGAGCTGCTCACATAACAGAAACTGCCAGCGTAGCAACGCCTGTTGCTAAGGGAGGGGATGTGGATTGCTTTCTTTCTTTTTTTTTTTTTAAAGTGACAGCTTCCAAGGAAACCTTTTATGGCAAGCAAAGTTAAAAAACATATTGGGGAAAGAAAGGAGCTGATCCAACTGGAAAAGAACAGAGACAAACTCAGACAGGAGACAGAGGGAGGGACACAGAACAGCCAAAATTCAGGACTCCCCCCCCCCTTCAAATATACAATGTCACAAGAGTTTATTCTGGAAAAATTAATAGCCCAATTCAGACAGAGTTCGGGCCTTGGGGATCTTGGTGAGGTGTCTGTTTTGGGACGTCAAGATTTTTTCTTAGGATTTTTCTGAAGCAAAGTTTTATTTTTCCTCCTGAGCTGACTCTGCCTTCCACCAAGCCTGCTTCTTAGTTCTTTCTTGTTATCACTAACTGACTTATTCTCACTAATATGAATGGTCATCAAAGAAAGCACAGTAAGAAGGGAATATTTTTAGCACATCACCTTTAGATTAGATCCCACCAATGCATCAGATTTCACTGATATGGCCAATCAGTAGTGAAGATTGCAATGTGTCATCCTCTGCAACTTTATCTACCTTCTTCCCACATTGTCTGATAAGAACTTACTCAGCATTCTGAGGCCTTCCTCTAAAACTGTTGACTTTTAGTAGATACCAGTATTTTATGTGAGTTTCTGTTGTTTACTTTGGGGCCCATTTTCTTTTCTGGTTATATATCTCTTTGATGATAGGAAAGTGAATAGGCTGTACCCAAAGTCCATCTATCTATCCATCCATACATATTTGTATTCACATACTATATATGTGTACATATATAATATGTGTGTGTATATATGTGCGTGTGTAATTTGTGTAAGGTTACATACTAAGTGAATAGTAGAACCAGTCTGATGCTCTTTGTATGCCAGATAAATCTCAGTCCCTTATAGGAATATAAAGAGTATAGAAAAAGAAACCTGAGACTTTGAATGCTAAACTACTTAAAAAATCAGAGACAAATCTTAAAAAGTGGTCTAAAATAGTTTCACAATTGCTATTAGCTGTGATGTTAATCTATTGTATGAATTGATATGTTGTGACATATTTCATTCTAACCCTCTTCAATAATTAAGTCTGAATGTAGCAATGTAATGATAAGCAATGTAATCCAGTTACCTTTGGGGAAAACACAGTATTCAGAAGTTTGCTCCTCATTGGATCCATTCCAGAGAATGAAGATCATTCTCTTCCTTCTGTCTTTCCATCTTCCTGACTATCTTTCATTCCTTGAAAAATTTTGAGTTAATTCAAGGGGATCCCCTTCTCTGAGAGGTGAGTTTTTGTCTTATTTTGTTTGGATCCATACCTATAATTCACAGTTTCTCTTATGCCCAAATCTGATTACTCTCTTCCTTTTTCCAGCATGGCTTTATACATTGTCTTCCGCAGGAGAGGGACTGTATTGTTTTCTTGTATTTGTTTCCTTGTATTTGTTTTCCCAGTACTTAGTTCAACATCTAGCACATAGTGAAGGAAAAATAAATTTTCTGTTTGATTGCCTGTCATCTGTCTGTCTATTTATCCATTTATCTAATACTGTGCTAGGTTTTTTGTGTTCTTATCTATCTATCTATCTGTCTATCTACCCACCTATCTATCAATCTATCTATCTGTCTCTGTCTGTCACCACTAAGTTAGCTGTTTCCTCTTTTCAAAGAATCTGTAATAGAATACTTTGTAACATCTATTGTCTGCATAATATTTCAGGACCATGGGTTGTTTTATTTATTTTAATTGATGGGTTCTAAGTATTTAACAATAGCCTTGGTCTCATAATTAATGAGCATTTGAATGTGGAATTTTCTCCAGAATGCACAATTCCTAGTGCAGAGGTCCAAGACCACAGTGCCCTCCCTCAAGAGAGTTACAAATTTCCAATGGTCCATGTCCTCAGTTTATATGAAAAGATGGAATGCCATATATGTTTACATACTTTGACATATATTCCCAAGTAGAGCACGTCCTCTGAACTTAAACAGTTTATGGCCTATCGAATATATTTTGTACATTTACTTATCCATGCTCCTTCTGTCATTTTTTTGCCTTACTTTTTGCTCTAGAATTTAATAAGAATTGTTATATCTCTTCTGAAAGATTCATGCTTAAGATTACTTTTTTTCTGGCTATCTAGGGGGCAGTTGTGATATGGTAGGAAGATCAATGAACTTGCAATTAGAAGACCTAGGGTTCAGTCCTAGTTCTGACAATTATTAGCTCTGTAAATCAGAAGATGATTTCTCTTGTTTAAGAATAAAATTTATTCAAAGGGAAAAGGATAAGTCAGAGGGTGGAGGGTACCATTAAGAAGGGGAACGAAATACAGACCGAGGGTTTCTATTTACAATGAGTATTTCTCATTGAAAGAAATCTGGGAACTAGAAGGGGAAAATGTGGTAGAGAGCATTTGTGCGAAGGTCAGTGAAGGAAGAGATATGATACTGTCATAAGACTGTGCTATGGATTACCTAAACAGAAAAAGAATATAGGTGATAGATAAATGATGGATTGGGAAAATATGTCACAAGGCTACACACAGACATGATAAAATGAATAGTTAGGAACATCTTCAATTGTCAACACCTCTACTTGAACCCTCTCTGCCAGGACAGCAAGGCAGTTAATGATCTAATGAGGGTGACTTGCCTTCTGGACTAATCAGGATGAATCGGTTTCAGGAATGGAAATCAGAGATCCTTTGGAGGCAAGTGAGCACATTTTCTTAGCTTTTGTAATAAAGCAGAGGAAAACTAAGCACAATCTGTCTTTTACCTTAGACTTTTGGAGGGTAATTTTCAAAGAAAGGTCAAGTGGGCTGCTGTAAGTAAAAATTCAACAGAGGAAGTCAGACCTGGAGTGATGAGGGGCTTTCAAGCAGGAAATGCCAAAGATAGAAAGGATGATGAGGAAGAAAAGTAAGACCTGTCCAAACACATCAGTACGGATTTTTATAGAACTAATCGACTACTAACTTAGAATTTTCAAAACTAAGAAGAGATGATAAAAGCAAGAAATAGAGAATTAATATAAAAGGATGTCCCAGGTTTTGTACAAAATAAATGGAAGCTGGTGAGACTCCAGAAATAGAACAAGGGGGTTTAAAAAAATATTTTGTAGCAAAGAGGAGGATTAAAGAAGAGAAAAGAGATTTTCAAGATTTATGGGATTATGATAAAAGATAATAATGAGAAACCTGAGCTGCTCAAGTTTGTTTTCATTGATTTTTTTTTTGTACTGAAGATCTTTGAATTAGAAAAGAGAGAACAAAAATGGCTAATGCAGAGCTTAGGCTCAAGATAAAGCAAGGACAGAGGAAGAAAGTACTTAGCTCTCTTGAGTTTAAGTCACAAAGACCAAGTGATTATAGTCCAGGATAAAGAAAGAATTTTCATAGGTGATGGGGAAAGTGAGATGGCACAGTGGATAGAACGTAGGCCCTGGAGTCAAGAACTGAGTTCAGATATGTCCTCAGAAATTTAGTAGCTATGTGAACCTGAACAAGCTGTTTAACCTCTGCCTCACTTTTAGCATCAGTAAAATGGGGATAATAATAGCACTTTCTTCAAAGACTTGGATTAAATGAGATAATTATGAAGTGTTTAGTGCAGTGTCTGGGAGATTATAAGTGCTATATAAATATTAGCCATAATAATGATAATACCACCACTGCTGTCAATTGTTATTATGTACTCACTGACCAACAGATTTATTGATTTATTATTTTTTTATGAGGCAATTGGGATTAAGTGACTTCCTCAGAATCACACAGTAAGTGTTAAGTGTCTGAGGCTGAATTTGAATTTGGGTCCTCCTGATTCAGTGCTCTAGCCACTGCACCATCTAGCTTCCCCTGACCAATAGATTTAGGAAAAAAATACATATTTTTGAGAGGTTTGTCAGTCATCTTTGAACTGTCATAAGAAGGGGAAGAGATGCTGCTTTTCTGGAGAAGGGCAAATTCTGCATTTATTGAAAAAGGGAAAAGAATGGAGCCTATAAATTATAAGCCACCATTGTGAGTTTTTTCAGCCCAAGAAGAATCTGACTCAGCAGTAGGCCTTTATAATTGGAGGTCAAATAAAGTGAGTAGCCAAACTGGAAACTCGAAGAAATATATTAGCCAGTTCAGAAAGACTGCCCAGGTTGATGGCAGCTTCAATCATGCAGGGTCAACTGGTATTAGTATTATTATAGCTAATATTTATATAGAACTTATTATTGCATGCTAGAGTTACTTAAAGTACACAGCCCACCACAGCAAAGTAATGGGGGTAGGGATGAGCTGGGCTGTGGAGCTATAGGAGTTAATAAAGATCAGCTTTGCTCCATTGGGAAAATGCATTTCTCTGTGGTTCACAAGAGGACTCTTTCAAGACATATTCATACTATACTAGCTTGTTGTCATTAAGAAGGGGAACGAAATAAAGACCAAGGGTTTCTATTTACAAAACCCTAGGGCTGCTTTATTTTGTTTCTGGAGGTTACTTTTTCTGGGGAGATGTTTCTCCAGAAACAGTTTCAGAATACTAATGTTCATCCTCCTCCTCCATAGCAATCAACAGTTCAAATGCTAGTAAAATTACACATTACATTATTAGAGATAAGGTTAGTGTGCTTAGAAATGGAAGAAGTGGTCACAGTGGCTAATGTAAAAAATCCTCAAAAATAGGTCAGGCTAAGCTAACCAACCTAATCTTCTCCCTTCCTTTTTTTTTTTTTTTTTGGTGGGGGGGCAAAGTTATAAGACTCTTAGATTAAGGAAATGCTAGATGCAGTTTCCCTAAAATGAAGAAAAGTATTTGACAAAGCTCTTTAAGCTACTCTTAGAGATGGAGACATACGGGATGGACAATAATATAATTGGGTTCTTTCAAACTGGTTGAATGGCTGCACCCAAAGACTTATTGACATTTTGATGTCAGTCGGAAAGAGATCTCAAGGGGAGTTCCCCAGGGGTCTGTGAGGGGCCAGGTTGCCCTTTAACATTTATTTTTTAATGGTGTGGATAATGACATACAGAGCAAACTTATTCAAATCTACAGATAATCCAAAGCTAGGAGGAATAAATGACACTGATAGAATGTCATCATATCTTCAAAAACTAGAAGGTTGGATTGAATTGAACAAAATTAGATGTAATTTTTATAAAGATAAATTAAGAGCCTTGCACTAAATTAAAAAAAAAAAAAACAAAAGCAATAAACTGGGAGATGTGTGGCTAGACAGGTGTTTATCTTTTTTTTTTCCTTACAGGCATATTTATTGATTGATTTTTAATATACATTGTTTTGTGAATTATGTTGGGAGAAAAAAATCAGAACAAAAGGGAAAAACCATGGGAGAGAAAAAAAACAGGAAAAAGAAGTGAATATAGCATGAGTTGATTTACATTCAATCTCCATAGTTATGCAGATGGCATTTTCTATCTAAAGTCTATTGGGATTGCCTTGGATCAGAAGTTCATCTTTAAGATGTCTGGGGCTTTTGATGTCATGAGTTAACAATTATCTGGCAATTTAAAAAGCCAAAGTAAGATTAAGTTTGCATTGAGAGCAATTGTCCAGATAAGGAAGGTCATAGTTGTTGGCTCATCAATGAATTTAGTAATCTTGTGTTCCGTTCTCTGAGGCACATTTTAGGAAAAATATTGGTAAACTCAGAGATTATCCATAGGGGAAAAGAGGATGGCAAAGGACCTCTGATCATGTTACATGAGAAGCAGCTGAAAGAACTAAGGACATGTAGCCTGGAAGTGGGAAGACTCATGGGGGTCATAAGCACATAGGAATATTGGGTTTTCAAATATCTGAATATTCTCTAATGTCCAGGAATCTGGGACATTTGGGCTCCATTTAACTTTGTCTCATCTTAGACCCAGTTTCTTCAAGAGTTGAATGAGTCTTCTTCTGTGACTCATTTGAATATCAGCCTAGTTAAATGCAAAGAGATGGCCAGAGGGGAATGAATAATTTTTTGACTTCTACAGATCTGGATGTTATATACTTAAGGTGCCAGAGAAGAAAAGGCTATTGGATACATAAGACATAAAGCCAAGATAAAAGTGAAACTGTCACTTAGTCCAAATCCTTATTTTCCATATGAGGAAATAAAAGGCTAAATAAGCTAAATGACTTGCCAAAGATCCCAAAGGCAGTGCTTTGAGGATTCTGTCCTTCTTCAAAGGGCTGAGAAGCTTGCCTATTGTCATGGAGGTAATACAGTTGGGATTTGAGTCCAGGTCTTCTAACATCATAATGAGTACTCTTTGTACCACCATGCTATCCAGTCACATAGTTCAGAGCGGGCATCCTGGTCCATCCTGGACTAATTTCAACCCCTGACTCCATGACCTTGTGTAATTATAATTAGCTTGACCAGTTCCCTTATCTTTTCAATTAAAGGAATTATATTATGTGCTTTCTCAGATTTCTTTCAACTTTAAAATGGTATGATCCGATTCTCTTGCATCTGACACTCAAAGAAGATTTCAGCTTCTATTCTTACTTAACTTAAAGAATTGTTAATGAGTATGGAATGAGATCAGGAAGGGGAATCTTAAAATGCTTTGAAATGTATCAAACCTTTGGAAATCAACTAGCTCACTAAAACTCATTTACTGAGCATCTATTTTTGCTTGAAGAGGCATCAGAACCTATTAACCCATGGTTCTTCCTTTTGATACTTAGAGTCTAGTGGAAGAGATACACATGTGCTATTGTTTTATCTCCTCCAGGCTTTTCCAAGGCTTCCTTTTGCTCCCAAAATGGAATTTCAGTTCCAAATTCTGGCCCTTTTTTTTTTTAAGGGGGGAAGGGGATGAGATTTCTTAATATACCTGTAATCTATCTGTTCATTCTCACTTCTCATTGCCTTTCTTCACTCATTGATCATCCTCACTGAACTGGAGTCCGAGTTACTCACCTAACTTGACATTCTATTTTTTGTCTTCCTTCCCTTCCCGTGATCACTGTAAGTGCCAGGGATGGTATTGGCCGGCTTAACGTGGCAACATGGAGAGACAGAATAAAAGAACAAAATAAAGAAAAAAGCCCAAAGTGTTAGAAACTATAAGAGGAAGGCAGACCAAGAAGAGAAAATGAAGTTGGCACAAAGAAAATAGCTGACATTTGAATACTGCTTTAAAGTTTGCAAAGAATTTTACATACATTATCTCATCTGAGTCTCTCAAAGAATACTTTGAATTTTGAACCATAGTATTTGTGGGGCTCATATTTCTGATTTCAGCAATGTTGAGAACTCCTGGGAAGACAATTCCCTGTACCAATCCAGATTATCACCTCCTATGTAGCTTACAATTTTAGAGAGTTGCTTATAGAAGAGAGAATTTAAATGGCTCACCCAGAGTCACAGAGCCAGTATGTATGAAAAGAAGAACTTAGAACCAAGTTTTTTTTTTTTTTTTGCCTGTAAGGCTAACAATCTATTTCTCTATGCTGCCTATAATTATGGGTATTATTATCCTCATTTTATAGATGAGAAAATCGGCATCCAAAGATTGAGTAATTTGCCCTAGTTCACACGACTTGAGAATATACCCAATATTAAAATCTCCTGACTCTCAAATCAGGCCTATTCCAGCTTATCAATGAGACTTTAAGAAAAAGGGTCAGGAAAAGGAGCACTATATTTGCTACAACAACGATGGAGAAATATCCTAATATCCTAAGTAATGCACATATTATAGTGATTTACACATATATAAACATACACATGTGTATATATATTATATGTCTGTTTCTATATCTATGTCTCTAGATATAAGCACAAAATTTTACATTTATGTTTTTAAAAGTGTAAATGCTCCTCAGGCAACCTTCAAGAGTAATCTTATTAAAGCATCTTGCCTGTTTAGCAGCTTAGCCAAGAGATTAGGTAGGCAGGGATAGCCTTTGCCAGGTCAGCATCTTGGAAAGGAAAATTCTTCTATTTGGAGAAAAGCCACGATAAAGCATTGTTCAGTTTATTAATATTTCAAAATATGCTATTCCTGGGTTATAATGGTTGCATTTAAATGGGTACTACTTCTAGATGTACGTAGATGTCATTCTTAAATTAAATGTACAGTATTGTAAAGTATTAAATATTTCATATTAGAATAGATCCAGCATCATGAAACACTAAGGTAGTATAATCAAGAACAAATCAATGAAATAAAGGTTGCTTTGGTAACTAGCCACTTACTGAATCTTGTGTTTCACTGTATCAGATTCATCATCTCCTGGTATGAAGAGGTACAAAGAGGCATTGATCCCTTCACATTGCCTGCCAAGATATAATTGAAGTCATTCAAACAACTGGAACTATATGTTTAAAGGATAAATTGATATCGGCTCTTATTAATCCAAATATTAAAAAAAATTAAAATACAGATACTTATTTTGGGTTTTGGTGCCAGAAACAATAGTACCCATGGGACCAGGGGTTTACTTAGACTTATTTATTGTACTTTCATTTATTGTGTTTCATAAATTTTTTAGAATTTTGTTTTACAGATTGAAAGTTTGTGGAAACCTTGCACTGAGCAAATTAATTGGGCACTGTTTTTCCAACGTAATGTCTCCATATCACATTTTGTTAATTCTCACAATATTTCAAACTTTATTATTATTATTATTATTATTATTATTATTATTATATCTTCTGTAGTGGTCTGAAATCAGCTATCTTTGCTATTACTATTATAATCATTTTAGAGCATCATAAATGATGCCCATATAAGACAATGAATTTCACTGATAAATGTTGTGTGTATTCTGACTAACTAGCCATTCCCCAGTCATTCTCCCTTATCTCAGGTCTCCTTGTTCCATGAGACACAACAGTATTATAATTAGGCCAGTTAATACCCCTATAGTTGCCTCTAAGTGTTCAAGTGGAAGGAAGAGCTAATCGATGCAACAAAATTTATTGTTTTATTATTTTAAGAAATTGTCACAGCTACCCCAACTTTTAGTAACCACCAACCTGATTGGTCAGCAGCCATCGATATTGAAGCAAGATCTTCTACCAGCAAAGAGATCATGATAGCTCACTGAAGGCTCAGATTATAAGTAGCATCTTTAGAAATAAAGTATTTTAAAAATTAAGGTATATTCATTTTTAAAGACATAATACTATTAACAGACCATATTATAGTGTAAACATAATATTTATATGTATTGGAAAACAAAAAAATTCATGTAACTCACTTTATTATAATATTTGCTTTATTGCTAGGGGTCTAGAACTAAATTACCTCAGAGGTATGCTTGTATTTCTTTCTTTTGCTTTCTAGCTACTGAAATATGAAATTTTCTTATTCTTCTTCAGTTATTTATAAACTTATTTTGAGTTCTCAGTCCTCTAACAGATTTGTTTGATTTTGTCGCACTTCTTCTCTCTTCCTAAATGTGTGATCTAATTTATTTTAAAGAATTAAGTGAAATTAATTTCATTTTTAAAATTTCATGCTATTATATAAAGTAACTCGAGTTATTCTAATATGAGGGAAAAAATCAGAGGTGAAAATCTTTGACTTGGAGAATACAGTGAAACAGACATCTTTTTTTTTGGGGGGGGGAATTTACACATTTCTCCTAAGATTTTTAAATTTATTATGTAGGCAATGATATTAATTTCTCTATGTTTCCTTATTTCCTGCAATTTGCAATCATTTCCTCAAGTTATTGTTAAATATGGGTTATTTTCATTTTTAAAAAAGGACTATAATTGTGGATCCCAATTCATAAACTTTTAATCCCTAATCAGGGGAGTAACTGATTTTGGTTCTCCAATTCAGAACTCATAGAGAATGATTGATCTAGAGAAGTGACTGTTATTTCTAGCTCCAAAGACTAAAAATTAGAATGATAGGATGAAGTCTTGGAACTGATATCTAATAAAAAATGTAAAGAAAGCTATCTCCAAAAAACTTTCCCATAGTAGATCCAGGCCTTATTATGACTCTGACCCCTAGTCCCTGGTACCAAAACCAAAAGAGGTTTGGACCGATTTATGTAATTTTTCTCTGGCTATCCACCTGCAGAATAGGGCTCTCAGGAAGAGATAACAGGATTAGGAAATCCCTGTCATATTCCAGAGGCTTCCCTGGATTTCACTCTCATTCTTGATCTGACCAGATTGCCAAAAAACCTGGAAGTGAAGCAGCCTGATTGAAGTCATGGACTCTAGTTATAGACCTTTTTCCTCCTTAAGAATTCTTAGTATGGTAAAGTCTTTCAATTCTTTCTGGTATAAAGTAGCCCAGCTTTCAGCAGAGATTTCCCTTGCTATCCGCAGACATCAGTGCTGAACCAGGCAACTATTGCTTAGTTTTGCCACAACCGCTGGCTGTGGTGCTGACAGTGCCTTTTCTCACAAACCTATAGAGTTACCAAATTATTTCTGCCCATGTGTTCTGCCTCCTTCCCTATATTTGCCCAAAGAGTCCCTCTTCTCTAGTGTCATATCTCAGGGAGTCAACGTCACCAATGAGCAGGGAAGAAGAAATCTGAGATAGAGAATAAAATGAATCTTCCCCATAGAAACAAAGTTTTAAAGGCAGGGTCATTAGGTAGAGGAGAGGGATATTTTTACAGGTGCATATGTTTGTAGGTGGAAAGATGGAAGAAATTTCCAACCCACTCATTTTAGAGATGAAAAATACTCTAGACTCATGGAGCTTAAATGACTTGACCAAGATCACACAAGCAGTAAGACTTGGAGCTAAGATAGGAACTCATGTGCTCTGAGTACAGAGCTAATAAGTATCCTTCCACTACACCAAATGGACAAGTAAAATTGAAATAGAATAAATACTGTGCTTTAAGTTAGGTATATATTAGGGTTTAAAAGACTCTTGGGAGATGGCTTGGGAGGATAATCTCCGTAGCTAACATCTAATTCTAACAAAATCAATTTATCAGCAAACTCCTGAAACAAGGCTAACATGTGAGTTGGAGACTATGATTTCCTATGGTTCCTAGAATTTGCTTGAAGAAGAAGGCAGGGGTGTCTTTAAAGAAAGATTTGCACTTAAAAAAAATAAAAACAGATAAATTCTTAACTGAAATCTAAAGATGGTAACATTTTTCAGGGTGTAAATGAGTATACTCTTTTTTTGTGATTGGAAAGTAGTGGAAGCACAGTGGATTCTCATTGATTGTTAAAAGGCCAAACAAATTCTGACATATGAATGCAATTCAAAATTGCTGGGCCATAAAACCTGTAAATATGAAGAATTCAGAGAAATAGGTGAAAACTTATACAAGCTGATGCAAAATCAAGTAAACACAATGAACAAATTGATATACACAATGACTAAATAGTATAAATGGAAAGAACAACAACAAAACCCAAATCAATTAAAGTGAATGGTGGGTAATTACAATACTAAGTTTATCCCTGCAGAAGAAATGGGAAAAGATTTCTCTCCTCTCAGTGGAGAGATGGAGGTCTGTGACTATGAAATTTCATGTGTGTGTATACATATATATGTATACATATACATACATATTATCAAATTCAGATTATATGTTGGTTTTTCCAAACTTTTTTTCCTCTTCTTTCTTTTTAATTTTTGTTTCTAGGGAGAGTTATTAGATGGAGGAGAGAAGAGAGATATATTTAGAAATGAAAGCGATTTTAAAAATGAAGTATATCAAGAAAGATTCAATAAAATTGTGTTTAATACTTTAGTGATGCTGTCTAGTCTGATGAAAGGAAAGAACAGAAACATTGACTCATTTAATTCTCATTCAAGCTTATTCAAGAAGCTTTTGAGCAAGGACTTACTCTGCACAAGGCCATGGGCAAAGTGTCAAGGGTGTCGAAAAGTTGCAGTCTCTGGTCTCAAAGAATTTATTAGCTAATAAACAATCCTGCTTGGTTTAAGTAAGAGCAGTAAGGGCCAGCATCTGCAGAGTCTTTTGCTACATCAGATGATGGAAGTGGTGAATTGGTAGCCTTGAAATCAGAATGCCTCTTCTGATTTTATGTTCCTTTGATATCTAAGACCTGGAGGGACTTCAGTCTTCTTGGGCAATTTCAATTTGAAATTATTGTAAGTTAGTTGGGACAGGAATGTTACTGTCTCAGTTGTAACAATTTCCCAAACTAATTATAAAAGAATATTATATATGACATATATTATATCATTTTTGTCATATATTACTGCATTGTTATAATTTAAGTTATGCTATATAATACATATTACATATTATTTCATTTGATCAAAGATTGCCATTTTTAATATTCATTTGCAATGAAATAAAAAGAAACTCATACTTAAATGGCACTTAAAAGATTGCAAGGTAATTTACTCACAATAGTCTTGTAAGGCTAGATAATGCTGGAGTGAAAACACTATTGTCCCCATTTTATGGATGAGGTGATTTTGGCTCATAGAGCTTAAGTCACTTTTTCTGATGAGAGAGTCAAATAGCAAGTTTTGGAATTGTTATTCAAACCCAGATATTCTGAGAAATCTGCTATTTTCTGATGTGGATTTGAAAAAAAATGCAGTAAATGTAGTGTATTCTCATTACAATCTTAAAATAGTCCCTTTAGTCTTGAATTCCCCCACCCATACTTTGAGTGATTTTATGGACGTCCAATGGTTTGGAACATTGTAGTCTACATGGTCGGGGATTAAGCTCAAAATAGCGGTTTTGACAGTAAGCCGAAGATCTTGGGCAATCCATTTCCCAGCGCGGGCCCGAGTTTTTTATCCTTTTATAGAAAGTAGAGCTTGGATTAGATGACCTGAAAAGTCCCTCAAATTCTGACTGTTTGGAAATCTTTTCAAAACCAAGTTTTTGGTTATTCCTTTCGAACACTAGAGGTCAGTATTTTAACAAACTAAAAACTGCCAAACTCAAGCCGGGGTCTTCAACATGGTCCTTGAGAGAAACAAAAATTTCAAACCCTGTTTTCATTTAGAAATAAAGAGGCAATGGAACGGTCTGTCTTTCGAAATAGTGAATCCCCATTCTGGGCATCTTCGAGACCCTTCTGACCATAGGGAATATGGATGAGCAGGAGGGCAGTGTAATGGGCAAGGGGTCATGTTGGAAGAACCTGAGCTCAAATCCCACCAGAGACACATATTAACCATTCTGTGCCTCAGTTACCTCATACATAAAATGAGGATACTAATAGCACCTATCTCACAGGATTGTTATGAGGATCAAATGAAAAAATATTTACACAGTCTAAAAATACTCTATAAATGCTAACAATTGTTCCCGAAGACTCAGGGTGTGCTATTAAGTGACCATAGACGGTCCTAAGGTTGAACGTATATAATTAGAATATGAATTCATATTTATATTGAACCCATTATTCATTAAACACCATTTCTGGAGCACTGCAAGGCGCTGTAGCAGGGCTCCAAGGACAAAGCCAGAAACAGTCTCACAACATTTACATGGATAAGTAAGCACAAGATCAGTTGAAGGAAAGAGGGGGATTAAAGATCAGCCGTCAGTTAAGAAAAAGGCTTCCGGTGGGAATTAGTGACCCCGTTGGCTCTGGAAGGAAGCTCAGCATTCTAAAGGCAGAAGTGACTAAGGAGACTTTCCGGGTCCAGGAAACAAAGTGCATGAAGGCAGAAAGGGGAATATCAGAAAGGGGAATATCAAGTTTGGGAAGAGCAGACAGGCCAGTTTGGCTGGAACATGAACACGAGAGGAACAATGGGAGACAAGTCGGGAAGGTGGGCCAGAGCCAGAGACGACAGGGAGACAGATAATGGAGTATGGGAGCGAGACAGTCACACATGTGCTTTGGGAAGATTAATTCGGCAGTTGGGTGGAAGTCAGATTGGAGAGAGGGTCCAATTAGAAGGCCCTTAGACGGTGTTGAAGAGAAGTGATGTGAACCACACTGAACTAGATCTGGCTGTGTAGATGGAGACACGATGGGTTTGAGAAATGCTAGGGAGGTTGAGTTAGTGGGATATGGCGACTGATTCTATTTAGATACACATGTATATCCATGTGCACATATATACACATACACACATGAAGTATTCATGTACAAGCTTGGATGCTTTAGGGTTCACAAAATGCTTCCCATCCAATAACTCTCCGAGGAAAGTGTAGTAAACTTCAATCCTAAGGAACCTGAGGCTAAGTCAAGAGAAGTCTCTCAGCCACTGAGAGTATTGAAGTCAGGACTTTAATCCAGAGATACGGATGCTGAACCTGGTGTTGTTCTGATGGCTCCACAACTTGTAGTCTCCACAATGTCGGAGTGTAAAACTCACGGTCCCCTAACACATCACCCAAAGGCCTTTTTAAATTGTACATCTTTTTTGTTAGCTTATTTTTGACATGAGAAGAAGGAACATTGTAGTTCATCATTTCTGTGCTTCTATCACAGCATCTAAATGAGGAAACTGAGGCAGCAGGAGGAAGTGACTCAAGCTCACAGCAAGTGGGAGGCCTAGGATTGAAATCCAGGCTCTGTGGCTCCAAAGCTAGCATTCTGCATCTTTTCTACTTAACAACTCTCAGCCCTCACTAAGAACTGAGTCGCTCCCAGCACAAGGTCACAGCATTTGCTGTCACCTATTTATGATCCTTCACAAAAAGAAAGAGATGAAGTGGAAATGATACTTTATGACCAACTATTCCCCTGACAGAAATCTGTTAAAATTAACCTTTGGAATATTTACTCCTGTGACCTGGTTGCCTTTATAGAGAGTGGGCCCCGGGGACAACTGTATGGGATGCGGGCTCAGTGCAAGCCGTATCTCGTACAGGCTTGCTAAAAATACCCCCAGACCCTCAAACATTTTTAAATTTAATGTTAGGATAAATAAGTAACAAGGAAGTCTTGAAGGGGCCTGGGGACTACAAAATGGCAGCCTGCAGGATGTGTACTTTGTACTGGTGATGAGGACAGACCTTGGAAGTTTAAAGGGTGTCTGGTTATGTTTTTTTTTTAAAGGTCCCAAATTGTAGCTCTACTTTCTATTGCTGACTACTGACTGCAGTGAGGGTGCTTTCTAATAGGCTTCCTCAAATATAGGGCATTTCCCAAATTCAGACTTTTCAGGCCCCTGCTCCATTAACTTTACCTGCAGGACACCTCTGGGTAGGGTAGAGGCAGAATGTTGCACAAGACAAGGGAAGGGAGTCAGTTTTCTGAACAGCTAAACATTGCTGTTCAGTAAAGCATTGGATAGATTTTCTGTAACATGTGAAGTTACATGTCCCTGGAACCAGGCTTATTTCTGTTATCTGCCTTTCTACTCATGGCTTTGCCAATGACTCACTGAATGACTTCTCTTGAGTTATTTTTCCTCCCATGACCTCAGATTCTGGATCTGTAAAATGAGCAGATTGTATGACCAGGGAGCCTTGTGTTTGTGAACTTGTTTTTATTTTTTAAATCCACAAGCCTATTTCTTAAAACATTTTGAGAACATTATTTCACTCTAGTTGGCTCCTTTTGGAATCCTATGTCGTTTTCAGCATCTTTCTGATAAGGGGTCCCGAGACCCTGCCACACTGACTGAGGGCTCCACGGCACAAAAGGAGTTACTATCTCTGAGGGAGACGATCTTCAAGGTCCTTCTAGCTCTGAAACTCATAGATTGTATGATCTCAACTTTTAGGCTGGAGCAAGTCACCTCAATTCAATTCACTAAAGATAAAAAGAACCAATCTAATAACCAAATAACATTCTAGCAAACACCTTATGTGTTTAACGCACAGTTTGGCACATGGAGGACTGCACTCCAAGACCACACTGCCCATCAAGGATGTTACTAACCCTATGGCCCATGCCTTCGGTCACTTTATACTAAAAGATAGAATGCCATATGTCCTTCCATACTTTAAAAAATAACCCGTCCTCTGACTTAGAGTTGTCCTTTTTTCTGAGAGTTGATTTCCTTGTTTTCCAAGTTAGAAGTCAGAAGCCGCTCCTTTTGAGAGGGTCTATTCTACCTCATTGTATGGATAAGGAAGGAAAGCGAAATGACCTTTCCAAGGTCATTATTGTTGTTGCTCAGTTGTTTTAGTTGTGCTCCTGTTTAGGTTTTCTTGGCAAAGATACTCATTTGTTATTTCCTTCTCCAGCTCATTTTATAGATGAGGAAACCGAGGCAATCAGGATTAAAGGACTGTGCCTGTGGTCCCACAGCTCCTGAGTGTCTGAGACTGGATTTGAATTTCGGTCATCCTGAGTCCAGGCTCGGTGCTGCTCTCTCCACTGCATCAGCAGCTGCCAGCCCCTAAGTCCTAGAAGTGTGATTGTGTCCTCTGCCTGTGAACCCAGTGGTACCATGTTTCTTCCTTACCGCGCCGTTCATTTGCAGATAATGTCATGTAAACGTACAGACATCTCTAGTTATACAAATAGCTATTACCTTATAGACATAGTATAGGGCAGAAAGTAAGACGTCTAAGGGAAACTTCTGGAGAAGCTTTGGGAGCCTAGTCCTTTCCTCCTGTTCCAGTCTTCTTCCACTTGACTCCCCAACAGGTCTTCTTCAGCCCTGGCCTCTTGGCTGGTCTTCGAGCCAGCTCTTGGCTACAGGCATTTCTCTGACTGCCCTCCATGTTTATTCCCTCTTCTGCTTCACCTGTAGGCCCCCTACTTTCTAGATAAAATTTCATCTTTTACTGGAAGCCTTTGCCAATCCTTCTTAATTATAGTGACGACTGTTATTTATTTCCTATTTATTCAGCATAAAGCTTGCTTTGTATATATTTGTTTGCATGTTTTCAATGTAATTCCCATTAGATTCCCATTAAGGGGATTTTTTTTTTTGCCTCTTTTTGTGTCCCCAGAGCTTACTATAGCAACTAAGATGTATGAGACACTGAAAAACATTGATTGATTGCCATAAAGCTTTGGACTCCACCAAATTTTATGTACTACAGTTGGCAACTCAAATATAGGGCTGGGAAAAGTCTATAGGATCTTAAAGTTTTAGTGCACTTGAAAACTTTAATAACTTATGTGCACCAACACTTTGGGGGCAAGTCTGGAACCTATAATGGCTTCTTAAGTGCTATAAAAGACCATTCAATGACATCTTTAGTTTATACATTAAAAAATAGGAGTAGCAACTTATATTTCTCTATTGAACTTAGTGATTGGACTACAATATGAATTATATAATCTTTCTAATCCTATGCCCCTTGGTCTGTGGAAGCCATTTGTGGAAGATTTGATCTACCAATATGGGCCCACCCTATGTGTTTACGGTCTGACCTCTCCCTATTGTTTATTTCTTATCCATGTTTATTTTTCACCCAACCCTACTTAATGTTATAGAATTGGATTTCATTGGCCACAAAGTAGTAGTTATTACTAAAATACTTATTTTGATAGATTGAACCAAAGTTAATTGTATTCAGAACTATTGAATTTAATATGAGAATAGATACTGTGTTTAAAATGTTGATATTAGTTATTTTTGACTTTCTAAATTATTAAGCATGAAATTCCATACATGTCAAGAACATATTATAGATGGTTTTTTAATACAACAATAAATATAATATGCATTATTTCACTTGGGAATTTCCCTAATTCTCCTCCATCCTGGCTTGATCCATGTGTCCCTATCCTCCAAACCAGATAAGAATTCATGGATTCAGCCAATCCATTTCAAAGTCCAGAGTATTCCACAGCTAAATTAGCTTAGGAAAAGTAAGATGAATATATGGTCAAAATCTGACCATCCAGAATGCCAACTATCTAGAATCCTGTCTGCCAATAGTTTCGATCGATCAAACCTGCCTACAAGGGTCTACTTAAAATTTATTTTGAAAACAAAGACTGTGTGTTTTCTCTGGAAACTCTTGTCTCTTCTATATCCTTCCAGTGGAGATATAAAACAAAGCCAAATGCATTTTCCAATGTTTTTCATTGTGAATGGGGTAAAATAAAAATGTCACGCCTTTCGTAGCATAGGGAGATTGGCTGCTTCCTCCCATTCTTGCAGCAGTATACAGTGTTCTAAGAAACACGAATTGCTGGATTGGGAAGCGACCTCTGAGATCATAAATCCAACTGATTACTTTTACAGGGGTGAAAAGTGAGGCCCCGAGTGGCCAGTGGATTGTTTGGGGTCATGGGATCATAGATTTAGATTTGGAAAGGACTCAGCAACTCTTCTAATCTGACTCCCCCATTTTACTGTTGATGAGGCTAAGAAAGTACTAATGGTTCTCAGAAGTCTCCAGGTAATACAGAATGGAGCCACAATTGGGGGACCCAAATCTGGGTCTTTTTCATCGCACTGATTCTGCCTCATGTGACTAATTAGTGGCAGATCCGGCATTAAACCCCCAGTCTCTGGATGCCCACTTTGGTGCTTGTTCTACTACGCCATAGTGGGGTGGTTGTTGGTGCTTTAATTGCTCCTGATTCTTTGTGACCCTATGTGGGGTTTTCTTGGCAGAGATGCTGGAGGGATTTGCCATTTCTTTCCCCAACTCACTTTACAGATGAGGAGACGGAGGCAAATAGAGTTAAGCGATTAAACCCAGAGTCCCACAGCTGGATTTGAACTCATGAAGGCTCATGAGCCTTCCTGATTCCAAGCCTGGTTCTTTATCCAGTGTTCCACCCAGCTGCCCATGTCATATTATTTATAATAATGCACATTTAAAATATGTTTAACAGTTTAATACCCTTCCCTCTCTCATTCTTGCATGATTCCTTCCAGATCACTTTTTAAAGCAGACAAATAAAGTTGTTCAAATCTTGATTTCTCTAAATTTTGCCATTCAAATGGAAGAACCAGAATAGGGACTCTGGACCTATTTCATTTCTTGGGCCTCTTTGGCAATCTGGTGAAGCCTATGAACCCCTTTTCTGAATGATGTATTTAAATACTAAAATCAAATACACAGGAGTACAAAGGAGCTGAGTTATATTGAAGTTCAGCTGTCAAAATATTTTACAAAAGCCAAGTCCATGAACCCCAAGTTAAGAATTTCTGAACAGTCTTCATATATCAGAAAGACTGGATTGGATTGGATTGGTTTGCACATTACCTCATAAAGAACTAACCCACTGGGTTAATAATTCCAAGCCCATATAGCCAAAGTCTTATAAAATCTCCATAAAATGAAGTCATTCGAGTCTTACTACTACCCCCTTTTCTTTTGTTCAGGGTTAGATCCCCCCTTTTTAATGTAGGTCTGTATTCAGCCTTATCTTGCTTTTAAGGTTCCCTTGAAATATACTACTCCAAGAGCCAATTTCAGGGACATTTTTGCACAATGGCCTGATGAACTGACAGTTGCAGATGATCATGTCCTTAAATTCTGTGTCTTTACTTCGTGGGTCCATGACTTTTAACAAGTGTAACTGGGTAACCGTCCTGAAGATCCAGTAGGTCTGAGGTTTAAAAACGAAACTGTAATTCACTGAGACCGCGCTGTTCTTTGGAAGACAGAAGTTAGCACATGATTTGTCTAATTACTGGCTTATAAAAGGGGGCTGACCTGCCAAAAGTGAGGGCAGAATCACCGGGGCCATCTCTGCACTGAGCCATTAGGGAGCATTGCCCCATGAGAGATCACTGGAGTCTCAGCGGCAAAACTTTTCACTTCCCAGAGATCCCAGATGAGAAAATACAGTAAATGGAGACCTTGAGGATGTGGGATGTGCCCACTCTTGTTCTAGTGTTTCTAAAACAGCTTGGGGAGGCTGGACAGTACAGCAGAAAACCAGCACTGGGTTGGCAATCAGAAGAATGAGTCTTCAATTCTAGCTCTGACATTTACGATAGAACCATGAGTTTATGTTCCCTGAGTGTTTACGGGACTGATGTGAGAAGAACGCTTTTATAAACTTTAATGTACTTTATAAACCTTATGAACATGTGAGTCAACATTATTCTTACACAGGGCCCTTATGGGCTATGGACCAAGATGCTCTTGTGTTAAAGCAGCAGAGGGATAAGGCTTCAGACACTTAGAAGCTGTGTGAGCCAGGACAAGTCACTTAACCCTGTTTCTTCCTCTGTAAAAATGTACTGGAGAAGGACATGGCACATCACTCTTGGAGCTTTACCAAGAAAACCCCAAATGTTGGGGTCATGTCCAACCAAAAGTTGGATGTGACTAAAATGACTGAACAACGAAGTACCCTTCAGAGTTCTTTTGTTTCTTCCCTTTGGCTACTTCAGATGTCAGTCAGCCTCAAAAAAGATATATCTAGTACCAACTGTCAAAATTTTCAGAGAACAACCTTCCTCTACCAAAGCAGATGAATGTAGCCTCATCTCCAATGTAGCCTCCAGAGGGAGTTGCTTAGAGCATTGAGATGTTCAATGACTTCTCCATTACTAACAGAATATGGAGTCGGGGTACTTGGAATTCTGAGCTTGCTGTTGTAACGCCGAGTAGTGGACTAGGGGAACCTGCAGATTTTTCTGGGTTTGGTGCTGTGATTGCCCTCGTGGAAGGTCATCAAGCAGGGACTGGAGGACCACTGGCTGGGTCTATATCAGTGGGTATTCCTTTTCAGGTAAGAGTTGGACTAGAAGAGAAGGAAAGATGCATTTCTATAATGTCTGATCCATGTCAGGCACTGGGGCAAGTGCTTTAAAAATACTGCTGTTCCTTCCAGTTCTCAGATCTCATGACTCTGTGAATAGAAGGGACGTTGGGTTGAGAAGTCAAGGATACTGTTTTGATATCCCAGATCTACCAAAGAATTATGGGGTGGCCCTGGTAGATGGCTTTACCTCTTTGGGTCCTAGTGCCCTCCCCTGTAGAAGGATGGAGTTGGATAAGCTGATTCCCGAGATATTTCCTGGATGTTGATGCCCTGATTCATGGCAACAATAAAACGGAATTGCAGTGGCCATTATGGGAAGGAGTTGGAGTAAGAGAATGCCTTTTGGAGTCTTTTGGGCCGCCCGTAAGGAAGGTGGGCAGATTTAGCTGGAGTCCTCTCAGTAAAATGGGCCCCCCTTTCCCTGTAAGGCATTCTAGTGTGGCTAATCATAGGACAAATGCTTAAAGGAAAAAGCTACAGTCGTCATCTGACAGACACGGTATAGACTAAGCATTCCCAGTCACCAGCTGAGATAACTACTAACCCTTCTTCCCCCAAATAACAACAGCAACAATGGCACAAACTGCCATTGCTGGGACAATGTATGATTCTTGGATTTACCTTTTACTTTTAGTATGACACTAGGAGCACCATGGGGTCGAAAGGAAGTCTAGGGATTTGCTTTCCTTTAAGAACACTTTATTCAAAAAGCCTCCCATTGGCCTGGGAGTCAGAAGACTTGAGTTCAAATTTAGGCGGGGCTACTTTATTAGGGGGAGATCGTGTGGTACAATGGAAAGGTCCTGACTTCTAATCGTGGCTCCGCCACATGACTCGGGTCCAGTTTCTCTGATTAGCGCTCCCCTGCTCTAAATCTGTGATTCTACTTTTATGATTTGAGAACAAGTCATTCAAAGTCTATGGATTTCAGTTCCCTGTGGGCAACAGTAAGGGCAGGATGAGATGATCTGGAAGTTTCTTCCGACTCACAATTCCATGATTATGAAATTAATACATCAGAGTGTGATTGTAAGCTCCCTGAGGCCAAAGGCAGTGTTACTTTCCATCTTTGTGCATCAACCACCACCTTCCATAAATTGGACAATTAATCAATGGTTGCTGAATTGCTGATCACTTGATTACAAAATATTTTTTGAACTGCCACAAGGATTCACCTCTTTAGATGGCTAGCTTACTTAATGCACTGAGCAGGCAATCTACACACACATTTTTGGGAGCATATGAACTGTGTAAAGGAAGACACTGATTGTCCTCAGCCTCTCTTGGATTTTCCCCTGAAGAGAAAGCTAGAAGGCAATTCCAAACCTTTTTCCTTTTGGTATTATAGGAAAATATCTCATTGGATAAAAAACAATGTTTAGCTTTAGAAAATGGAGGATGGACAGAAAAAGAAATAGCTAATTTTACAACTCCCCCCGCAGGAGAACTGGGCAAGAACAAGTGATCTCCTAGACCCAAATCAGGAGGGTTTGTCTAAATTGCTCCTGAACATAATATACGTCAGTTAAATTCAGTGACATTAAATATATATCTGTTCTGTGCAAGGAATTGTGGTAGGTATTGGATATGCAAAGATAAAGACAAAATAGTACCTCCCCTCAAGAAAATGATATAATATTGGGAAATAATGTCAATACAGTATAAAATAATTCACAACCATTTCAAAAAGGAGAGAGTAGCTAAACTTGGAGAAATCAGGGAAAGCCCCGATGGGGGTAATATTGGAGCTCTGCTTGGAAAGAATTCTAACAGGTAGAGATGAGGAGGAGAGTGTCTGAGGACACCTTGTGTGGTCCAAAAATACAAGCAGGAAATGACATATCCTGCCTGGGAAGAGTCCATATCTATGGGATGCAACAAATTAATTGCATCCAAGGGGTGCTCCAGGTACAACCCATTCTTTAGTGGCTGTATGGTATCAGCCAATGTAGATGCAATGAGGTGAGGGGGAAAAATTAACTGGCAACACAATGGATTAGCATGAAAGCAAACACTTTTCTAAAGGAGAATAATGTGTTTCCTAATAAAAAGGAAGGAAATCACATTGACTAATTTCAAATGGGACTAGTTTATCTATTTCAAAGTGATGAGAAGGAAAATTCAAAAAAGAAATAGAGCAAGTGACCTAAGATATTTTTTCAATCTCCTATTTCTGTGATTTCATTAAATTAGTAGGAGTAATTGCATTTAGTCTTCTCTTTTGGGTTCCATGGAACTAATGCTTTTCAAAGTTATTCTTTCTCTATAATTATGAAAAATGATTGCTTATATTGTTACATGTATAATAGTATTACTATTAAGGATCATTTGATCTGGAAAAATGAAAAGGATTTTTTTCTGAGAATATTCATTCATTTAAAATTAAAGATAAAGAACTAAAATCACGATGGGATTCAGTTTGAAAAATTTACAAGCAGGCCACATCTACACAACATGAAAATAACCAATCAATTCAACTATTAAAAAAAATCAATCACCCCAGTTGGGGAAAATGTTCAGGCTAGAACAGCTGTTTGAAATCATGTAGAATCACATGACAACAGAATGTTTGGATTTTTTCACTCTTTCACCAGCTATTTCGAGGTTCTGTTGATGCAGTCTGAGTTTTTCCTTTTCTCACCATACCTCCTCTGCCAATATGAACTTCCCCTTCGCCTCACAGAAGACTTTATTTCGAATTTTATCCACAATTACAATGTAAACTCCTTGTGGGCAGGGAACATGTCTCTTCTTAACTTTATATCTCTTATCAGCATAGAATCTTGAGCTCAATAGGGATTTAATGAAATCTAGTGCAACTGAATCTTACGTGCTAATAAAAATATGACACAATAAGGAGAAAATGTATTTGAAAAGGCACTCCGTCCCCTACCCTAACAACACTTACACAGAAAAAGTCCAGATTGTTTTTTAATAGAGTCTCACTTCATAAACAATGCCATTCATATTATTGGAATTTCCTATCTTTTTATGACTTTATGAAAATACGTATTTATAGGAAATGTGTTTATGTGGTGTCTATAACGATGCATTTTTCAGAAATAATTATGACTGTCTTTTTTTATGAAAATAGGAAATTGTGTGGTGTTTATAATAAGGCAGTTCTCAGAAATAATTATGACTGAGTATTTTTTTTAATTAAAATCTCTTTCACTGGGTTAATTTTTTCTTTTGAGCACAGAGAAAAAAGTGCCTTGGAATTCTTTTGTAGAAAAAGCACAAAACATTTTCCTTTATTTAAAAACTGAAATAGCTTCCTCCCCCCTGCCCCCAGATTTCTCAAAACAAAGTGCACCTCTGAATTAACAACTAGCAAAAGAAACTTGAACTTGAAAATGAATGAAGTAGCCTTTGGAGCAAATATGTTTTTTTTTTAAAATAGTTTTGAGTAACAAAAAAAGGCATTAGCAAATTACAATAAAGATAAATTAAAATTATATACATGATAATACAATATGTGGGCATTATGTATAAATATACATATATAATTATACTGCATACCTATATGTATGCACACATCAAGCACACTGAGTATCTTATAGTAAAGAAGGTTGTGGGAATGGATCCCAGGCAGTGGACCTTAGGTCCTCATATTGCTTTTGAGCTGACCGATTGGGAAACTCTTTTCATATTTTTGATTCTCATTTTCCTCTTTGTAAAAATGAAGAAATCCAACTAGATGATCTCTAAAGTCTCTTTTGGCTTTAAAATTCTACCATGGTTCTGTGATTTCTCAGCCAAACTGGTTAGTGTACATAAAGTACTTTGCAGATCTCATAAGGTGCTATCAAAATGTCATATATTATTATTATTTCCTTTTCATCGACTTTCTTGATTAAATCTTAGCAATGCCTCTTGAGGTTCCATATCCTGATGGCTGTGGTTGTCCTGAGGACTCAGTCCTCTGAGATTTTCTGTCAAGAAGTCTCAGAGAAATTGCCTTATCTATCTCCAAGGGTTCAACTGTTAGCTAAACATAGGTGATCCCTCAAATTTTCTTCTAGCTAGATCTCCATTTCCCATCTACCAGAGTTCTTGACCTGAATTAGGAAAAATGAGGCATACAGAGTATGAATATTTGGGAGTGGAACAGAATGGAAGAAAGAAGTCAGAAGAGGGAACTGGTTTCCAAAGGAAACTTATTTGGATAACAGGAGAAATTGGAAGGGAAAAAGGAGAACAAATACGAATGGGAAAATTAAAGGAACTGATGAATAGAGAGGAAGTAAGGGAGGGAGCTGAATATCACAAATATCTCTGGGAGTGAGGAAAAATGGAAACATTATTAATGTGACCCAAGGGAGTGGTGGTGGGAGAAGGGAATTGATGACCTGATTGGCTGGTGTTTGCAGGGGAGTAGAATAAAAATAGTTTCTGCCAGTGGAAAAAAAGTGAAAAAGGAAAAGAAGTATATGGCTGAAAAAGGATTTTGATTAAACTGGTAGACTTTGTTCAGGGTTGAATTGGAGGCTCAAATTAACACAGAGGAAGAATTAATCATTAAGTTGCAGGCTTGCCTTTATTTTCAGAAATCTCAGGGAAAACAAGTACAGTGGGTCCTTAGTTTCATCATGCTTTTGGGGAACTGATTTCAGTAAACTGACCCCCCTCTTATCCCCAAATCCTAGATTCAGGGATCTAATCTCACCCGAATGGAAAGTAGCACTGCCGATTTTAGTTGGTGTGAGACAAAATGGTGAAATGATCTTCCTCCCATTAGACTTTAGAATAGAGCTCAGGAGTATTTGTACTGGCAGTTTTGAACTTGCCACTTTGCATTGTAGAAAATGCTTCATGTCTCTTATCTTTTGTTTTTGACAAGCATTTTTGCCTTCTGAGAATTACCCAAGACATTGCACTCTCATGTTATGATTCTTTTAAGTAACTGATAAAAACAAGTAATTCCAACAAGCTTAATAAGACAATACTACTGCCAGCTGGTTTTATCACTCAATGTATTTAATATAAAATTTGTTGACATTATCTTTAATTTGTTTAAATATTTATGAACATTGCTTTCAAGGGAATTCATATCTGGGGTTATTGTTTTACATAATTCATTCTGTGTGGTCCCAGCTGTTTGGTACAGCCTCTTCCTTCACTGGATTTTATTGCAAACATCCGTGGTTTTCTTTAGTAGTTCCTTCATTTCATGGCAGTGCTGTTCTACCAGCTTTTGCTCCCAGATGAGATTTTATCTCAGTTTGCATAATGAGGGAGGGAAATTTCCAGATTTTTAGTCACTTTCATAAGTCCTCCTCCTCGGATAAGGAGTCAAGGTAATCGGTGTCAACATATAAGAGAAAGCCAGAAAATAAACTGTCTGCCCAACTTGGATCTGAGAAAAGGCCATTTTGGTCTGTAAAGAAGATCTCCAGCCAGACTTCATCTTCTGGTTGAAGGTAGATCACCGTGGAGCCAGAGGCAACATCGTGGTTCCCCGTGTTAGCATCGAAAGTTTTTATCTTGAATTGTCCGTTATGGACCAGCCCAATGGCCAGATGTTTATTGGCTAATGTGATGTCATAAGAGAAGTAATAGATTCCTGGAAACGCACAGATGAACTTTCCCGTTGAGGGATTGTAGTGCTCCCCTTCATTGAAAAGGACCTTGTTGAACACGATGGGTAATCTTTCTTCTGGGTAACTGGTGGTGATGCCGACAGAAAAGGCAGATTTGAGCACGATGCCCCCACACCTGCAGACCCCAGGAGCCCCTCGATCACCCTGGTCTCCTCGGTCTCCCTTTGGTCCAGGAAATCCCACCGGACCGACATCTCCTTTGTCTCCGGCCGGTCCTATGGGCCCCTTTTTCCCAGTCTCTCCTTGGTCCCCCTTCTCTCCAGTTGGTCCTATAGGTCCAGCCTTGCCTCTTAAACCTTCAAAAATATTTACAAGGTTAGTTATCAAGTGAGTGAGAGATTCACAAATAGCAATCCTATAAAGTCCATGGCATTAAAAATGTGTCGTCTTGGTATAGCTTTAATAAAAGTCAATGAGTTCTTTTAAATCTATGGCTACACATTTTAAAAATAAAAGCAAAGAATTGTGAATTTAAAATTTAAGTGCTTTCTACCATTAGCACGAGATTTTAAAAAATGAAAATAATTTAAAGTCATTTAATGCTATTTTGATGGTAGATCTGTGGCCATTCACATTTTGACAAAGAGCTCCCATTATCTGCTATGAGAAATCTCTCTGCATAATAATGTCATCTTCCTATCTACAAGGTGGTCTAGTTGAAGGTCTAGAATTAGAAGGAACCCACAGTTCTTACCAAATCCAATTTCCTTATTTTTACAAATAAAAAATCAAGGTCCAAGGAGGCAAAAGGACTTAGCTGAAGTCCCGTAACAAAATAATGACAGAGATTGGATGAGAAGACAGATCTCCTGACTCTTAACAGTTAGGGGGGCAGTGGACAAAGTACTGAAACTTTAGTGAGGAAGGCCTGAGATAAAATCCACATTCAGACTCTTAATAGCTATGTAACTCTCCCCAAATCATTAAAACACTTTGCCTCAGTTTCCTCATCTGTAAAATGGGGGTAATAATAGCACCTCATTCCCAAGATTGTTGTCAGGCTCAAATGAGACAATCATTGTAGAGTGCTTAGCACAGTGTCTGGCACATAGTAGGTGCTATATAAAATAATAATAACAATAAATCAGACTTTCCTGATGGGAACAGAAAAAACAACAACTGAGTTTTAGTTCTAGCTCTGCTACAGAATAACTATTTGATCCTGGACAAGTCACTTAACCTGGCTGTTCTTTGTTCTGGTCATTGGGTTTGGACCACTCCCTTCCTAAACTATGCTAATCTACTAAGTCAAGGACTTATTGGAAGTTCTCCATATTTGGATTGATGAGTGTTTCCCACATTCCCTTCCAGTTATTGATTCTAAGGGCACTTCTATACAAGCTTTCTGGACATAGAGACAGAATTAGACTCATATAGGTTAAAAATCATAATAATTCAGAAATATTAACATACTATGAACCAACATCAATGGCTGTGTAGTGTAATTGACATCTCAGATAAATCATATTAATGCTATTTTTATATGCTCCAAGTCTCATTATATATAGTCAATAGAAAATGGTTTTTGTGTGCTATTGGCCAAAATTCTGTGCCTTGAAACGTAACTCTATGTAGCAAGAGCTTGGTTAGCTGAGGAGGCAAATACCGGGGCTGTTGTGATTACAAAAGGAATTCAGCTGTATTTATATCTATGGCCCCCCCATAACGTTTATATTAATTTCTATCTGCAAATCTTACATCACAAGATCTCTTCAAATGCAGAGATCTCAGTTCATAATTGAAGGTCTTTAGTATGTATCGTTGTTGTTCTTGTTCGTCCTTTGTTCTTGAAGAGGATCATGACATTAGGGAGGGGATGCCGTGACATGCAAGTGAAGTGGATTTCAGTGAGGGAGGCCTGGGCAAGATCACCTCACTTTCTCCTCCAGAGTCAACTGGATCCAGTGGTGAGACATAGATCAGGATGACTGGAGATGGCCCTGGATGCAATGGGAGACCTAAATAACTGACAGTCTTCAAAACTTCTGAATTATAAAGCACTTTTATATAGGCAAATATAGATATGTTTGCCATACCATGTTATTTAAATAGATATTAACGCATGATTTTGTACTGTTACAAAGTTTTGCTATCAACACATTGCTAAATATTGATTTTTATTTTCTTATAAAATCATAGAATGATAGTCTTAAATCTAGAAGACTTCACTTAAAAACTAAAAAAAAAAAAATGTGGCTCCAGAAAAGGGGCCTACTAGAGCCTATGTGCTTTTACTAGACTGCCATACCCTTGAGATCTGGATTTGGATTTATTCATAATTTTCTCAAGGTATTCCATTCAGAAATATATTTGCTCCTTATTCTAAGGTTCCATGATTTCATCACAATGGGCATTCCCTTAACTGGCATCAATTACATCTTTTTTTGTGTGGATTCTATAATCAAAAAAAAAATCTACCCACCCACACTTTCTTGGTGCTGAGGAGGAATTTTAATACTTTTTTGTACCATGTGTATAGAGATGGGATCCATCCATGAAATCACAAGTAATAAAGCGGAGGATGAAAGCCAAGGGAAGCACATCATTTCAAAAGTACTTCCCAATCAATATTTTTGTGGGTGACTAGGATAATATGGAGTAACATGTTCACCATTGTTGCAGATGGCACCAACTTGGCAGGGGTAGCCAATATACTGAATGACGGTGTCATTTCAAAAGGAGTGTGACAAATTAAAATGCTGAGATAAATCTAATTAGATGAAATTTATTAAATAGAACTTCAAATCAGCAAATCTGATGAGGCTTTCTGAACTTAGCAAGGCTGGTTCTTGAAAACACATAGTCCATCAAGGTAACCCGGAAGGGTTGAAAAACCTGCCAGAGCTTGAAAGTTACCAACATATTCTTTGAGAACCTAGGTGATCTCCATGCCATGAAAAGTCACCAGAGTTGGACTTATCCCAAGGCAGAGAAAGCCAGTGGCAGGTAATGACAGGATCACTCATTCATCTAGACTGTCTCTGAACCAGGATATTCAAATCAAACTGCCACCAAGAGGGTTTGCTTGATCAAAGAATCTAGAGTTGGAAAGGACCTTAGAGATTGTGTAAACTATATTCATTAATTTACAAATGCTCCAATGAGACTCAGAAAGGCAAGGAGCTTGCTTAAAATCATGCACTCAGCCAGTAGCAGAGTTGGATTTGAACCTAGATCTTATTCCAAATCTAAAGCTCTTTGAACTATTGTGTGTTATCCATCTAACCTTCTGCTAGGAAAGAGCAAGACATTAATGAATCTTTTCTAGGATATCACAAGAAATTTGTTTTTTGATGCTCTAGCACAGAGCTAGTGTGGACTGATAGTGAAGGGTATGATTGGACAGTTAAGTTCTATTATTTATAGTGTTGCTGTTTCATATGTGAAAAATGGAATCCAGAAAAAAACCTCAGCAGTTTATATGACTTTCCTTCAGAATCTGGAACAAAGTCAGAAACAGAGACTTCTGAGTGCTTTGTCTAACACATTATTCTCATAAGATCACAGTGATTAAAACAAACAAAAGCAATAACAAAAGAGAAACAGGGTAATTTTGCTGGGTTTGGGGGTGGGAGAAAAAAGGGAAGGGGTGTGGATGAGGGAGGGTACTTCATTGAAGATTAACTTTCATTACCTGCGGTCCCCTTTTCACCTTTTTCACCTTTCCTGCCATCTCTACCATCTCTTCCTGGAAGGCCAATACGCCCGTGTGGCCCAGGTGATCCATTAGCTCCTGGGGGACCAGGAGGTCCAGGCAAGCCAGGTATACTACAGATATACCTCGGGGAGTGACTTTCTCCTTTGAACTGATTACCCCGAGGTTGTCCACTTGCCCAGATGACAAAACTTGTAACATAGAGCAAGACAAACATCTTTGGCTCTGGAAGAGACACAGATGAGCATAAATGCATCTTCTCAGGTCTTACTTAGTGTATCGATTCTATTTGAGAGACGATTGAATATCTGAAACATTATATCCCCCAATTAAAAAAAAAATCTCTCCCTCCCAAATTTCTCAGACAATAACGAGCTTCTTATCGATAAAGAATTTTTGACTTTATATGCATTGACCATAAAGATGGGGGGCTGTTTATAAGCTTCAAAAATAATTTAGCAGGATCTATGAGTTACCTTTGATCTTTAAGATACAATTCTAGAAAAAAGGGATTTTAAAAAGGAATCCTTTTACCTTCCCCCTCACTGATATTCATGTATTATTCCAATTAGTGGTAACTGGAGCAATATGTGTGTCCTAAGGGGAGACTCAACCTCTCATCTAAAATCCTTAGACTGTAATATGACAGTATTTTTTTGCATTAAGCTGCTGGAGTCTTTTTGCTAGCAAAACTAAAGAGCAGAATTCAATTAAAACAATGGAGCTGGGCTAGGGATCCCCCATGATATAGTTCCGATGTAATAGGATTTTTTTTCCTTTGCCACAAAACAAATTGCTGATATTGGAAGACTTGACTTCATTATTTTTATCATTAGCATTATACTTAGGAAAAATGAGCTGGCTCCTTTCAAATATTCTAATGGTACTAGAATGGTCCTAGAACCTTGGCAATTTTTTTAATACTTCAAAGACTACAGGTAGTTCTGGCTCTTCCTAAAGAAGGGAGCCTGTCTGCTTGGGTCTCAGCTATTGTTGGGTGTGTCCTGTGATAGATCCTGCAAGAAGAAAACTATATAACTCTTAAAAAGCACATCAGCTCAGCTAGATTTGCTTTTGACAGTCAACTTTCCAGAAGAAAAGACCATCTCACAGTTTCTTGGTGTCAATGAGAAATTTGTAATACTTGCTTGCACTATGTGCCTAGAGATGTGAACCAGTCATGAAATCACCAGTAATAAAATGGAGGATAAAAGTCAAGGAAGCACATAATTTCACAAGTACTTCTGAATCAATATTTTTTTTTGGCGACTTGGATATGGGGTACATTATCATTATTGCAGACGGCACCAAGTTGGCAGGGGTAGCTAACATACTGGATGACGATGTCAGATTTAAGAAGGATCATGAAATATTAAAATGAGGAGATAAATTTAATTAGATGAAATTTATTAAGTATAACTGTAAAGTTTTACATTTGAGTAAAAAAAAAAACCAACAGCTTTAGAAGGATAACATAAGGAAGGTACGACTAGACAGCAACTGTACTGCACTAGCTTTGGGGGCTTAGTGGATTGCAGCTAGCTAGGAGTCACTGTTGTGATATGGCAGCCAACATGGGAACAAGCTTAATTGTGTTAGAAGAGGGAAGAGAAAGGTTTTCTCTTCTCTGATCTTACCATATCTGAACTAATGCATTCAGCTGCTTGCCACGTTTTAGGAAGAATATAAGTAAATTAGTGATTGTCTAGAGAAAGATAACTGGAATGGAAAAAGCCTTGAGTTCACGTCCTAAGATAATGGATTGATGTAATTGGGGATTTAACCTATTGAAACATACACAGCAAGGACATAAAAGCTGCCTTCAAATACAGAAGTTAGAAAGCAGTTAGATGGCCTAGTGGAGAGAGGATTGGGCTAAGATCCAAGAAGACTCATCTTCATGAGTTCATTCCTGGTCTCAGACAATTGTGTGACCTTTTTTGCCTCAGTTTCTCATCTTTCAAATGAGCTGGAGAAGGAAATGACAAACATTCATTATTTTTGCTAAGAAAAAAGGGGTTCTTTTGGATTCTAGCAGGCAGAACTTGGAACACTGGATGGAAATCACAAAGAGGTCAGTTTGGTCTTGATAGAAAAGAAAAGACTCCTTCCTCAGGAAGGAGCGAGTTTCTCTCCCTAGAGATCTTGAAACAAAGATTTGGCTGTTCCCTATCAGTGATCCTCTGAGGGCTCTATTAATTCTAATTGTCTCTTATTCAGCATCTATTCAGTGGCAATACCATTGTTCAGTAGCAGTGAGGCTACCAAATTGGTGACTTAGAATCCTATTTTTATTAAGAAGTTGTGAGGAGAAATGATAGTTTATTAGATTGAAGACAAACATGACCAGCACTATCTACCTGATCAAAATCCAATCTTACTAGTCAGGAAAACTTATTTCTTCATTGGCTATATAGTTCAACCCAAAGCAAGGCCCCCAAAGCATTTGCGGTGTTGCCGGCCTGAGATATTAGGACATCCTTTGACTAAGTAAACTCATTAGATTTGCTCAGTATCATTTGTCATTTATAAAACAAAAGACATTCCACAAAGTTCCCAGACTTAATAATATGAGGAAATAGGTTTTCAAAACAATGAGATGAAAAACCTTTGGTTAAAAAGTAGGAATCCCTCAGATGTCAAGATGATTAGCTTTCCTTCCTTCTAAAAGATTTAATAGACTAAGTAGGCTTTCACAAGGCATTTGAAAGAGGAAAATAGAGTGGTTTGGATTAACACAATGAAGCTGTTTTTAACACAAGCATAAAATGAGAACCTCTAGAGAGGAAAAGAGAAGCTGAGAATGGATGCAGTGGCCCAATGAATAAACAATCTGGGAATTTCAAAGATGGAAGGGGCATCAGGTGTTCCCTAGTGCATGACGTGGGTTCAGGCAGTGTGGTGCAAAGCAAAAGGAAGAGAACTTGGAATAAAATTACCTTGACTTTGAGTTTGAGCTCGGATACTAGCTGTGTGATGATAGACAGGTGACTTTACATCTCAGCCTCAGTTATGTCTTGCTCTATGTATCTTTCAGGGTTTTGGTTAAGAAACTGAACATTTTAAGGCAGGATATGAATGTGAAAGGTTTGTTTTTTTTCCCATCCATCTGTTCTAGTTGGACTTGGGATTTCACTGATGTGGGACTTATGAGTATTAGAAACTCTCTATTTCTGTACATCAGTGAGCAGCTAGATGGCACAATGGAGCGATCACTGGTCCTGACAGTAGAAGATCTGAGTTCATATCTGACCCGGCACTTACTAGCTGTGGTAACCCTGGGCAAGCCACTTAACCCTGTTTGCCTCAGTTTTCCCATATATAAAATGAGCTGGAGAAGGAAATGGCAAACCACTGAAGTCTCTTTGTCAAGAAAACCCCAATCGGGGTCATAAAGAATTGGACATGACCGAGATGACTGAACAACAAAAATGGATCAGAAGATCACTTGGGACACTTCTCCATAGTTACCTAAATGGGGCAAGACTTGATTCCTGGTTAGATCTCTTTTCATTAAGCTATATACATTGTCTTTCCACATGCATTATTGTTATCATCATTAATAGTAGTCTCTGTTTGAATAATTACATCAAAAGGGAAATTAGTAGCTACACTCAAAGTAGGGAAGTCGGACAAAAAGCAAGGTACGGGAAATAATCAAAGGAGATGATTTGGCCAGTGCTATTCACATGGACTGACATCAACTTAAATCAAGGAAACTTAGAATAACAAAGGTTGCTCATATGCAAAAAGGATTTTAGTTCTAGGGAGTAAGATAAATTTGAAAAAATGTTGTCAAGGAAGAAATGGCAATCCTTGGCAATAGGGGCAAAGAGATGCTGAAAGGGGGAAGCTGAAAAGGATGATAAGATTGCATGCTTACAAAATGAGAATGTCAAGATGGCATGTTTTAAAATGAGAAAAGAAAGCTATTACCCAATAGAGAACAAAACAGAGAGGGAGAGACATATTTGGGACCAAATTATGTAGACGTTACTCTTTCTTATGCTAACTTTAGTTACTGAGCTATAAAAGGAATATATGAAATTAAAAGGGAGTGACTGCCCCAGAGACCAGTTAGCAGGTCGGTCCCAGGCTGAAAGCATGAGGCCTTCATTGCAGCTATCTAGGGAAGACAATGGCAAACCATTCCAGTATTTTTGCCAAGAAAGCCTCAGATGGGGTCATGAAGAGTCAGACACAATTGTAAACAACTGAACAAAATATATTAAAAAGGAAACTGGAAAGATGTACATGGGGAGCAGTTTTAAAAAGAATAATTTGTCAGTCAATCAGTAAACATTTATTAAGCATCTACTATGTACCAAGCATTAAGCTAAGCCCAGTGAATGACACAATGAAAGGCAAAAGACAATCCCTCTCCTTAGGAAGCTCATACTCTAATGAGGGAGTCAACATGAAAATAACCATGTACAAACAAAATAGATAGGCAATGAATTGGAAATAATTTACAGAGAGAAAGGACTAGAATTAAAGGGGATCAAAGGCTTCTTGTGAAAAAATGAAATGCTTTTTCTGGCACTTGAAGAAAGCCAAGAAAGTGAGGAAGTGAAGATAAGGAGAGTGCATTAAAATGTTAATGGAGACAGCTGAGACAATGGATTTTCATTAATTCAACAGACAAGTCTTTATTACTGAAAAGTGTTGTGTTGGATATCATGAAGGTGGCAGAAAAGTGGAAGGCAAAGTCTCTATCTTCCAAAAAGCTAAAATGGAGTCAGATGGTATGGCTCAGTGCAAAAAGTTTTGGTTTGGGAGTCAGAGGACTTGGGTCTGAATGCTACATGTACCAATTTTGAGTGATCTTGAACATCATGTAGTTGCCATCATCATCATCATCATCATCATCATCATCATCATCATCATCATCTCCACCACCATTATCATCATCAAAGCAACAACAGCATTTATGAAGAACTTCAAGATTTACAAAATGCTCTACATATGTCTTTCATTTGATTCTCAACCTTTGTGGAATAGGCACCCATATTAGCCCCATTTTACAGACGAGGAAACAGAGGCTGGGAGAAGTTTGCTGACTCGCCCAGATTCATACCATCTAGCAAGATCTGATTATCAGGTTTTCCTGACTCTACATCGAGCACTCTATCCTAGCCATTCTTCTCTAGCTCTTGATCACCTCATCTATGTGCATTGGAAGATTACTTATGTCGTATTGTGAAGGGTGAATTGGAGAAGGGAAAGATTAGAGACAGAGATGCCTCTTGGGAAAATATCACAATAGTCAAAGTAAGAGAAGGGGAGCAAAGGAGAAGAAGTCATACCCTAGCATTAAAAAGGCAAGAAATCCCATCCACTTCTCCAAAGGGAAGATGTTCAGGGGCAGTGAAATAGGCAAAAGGGAAGAAGCCGAGAGGACCCTGAGCAATTAATCTTCTCATTTTACTACTTGAGGAAATAGAGAGATGGAGAAATGACTTGCCTAATGCACAGAAATGACCTTGGTTAAATTGTTTAATTTCAACATGCTTTTATTAGGTACCTACTGTGTGCAAATTACTGTGCTAAGAAATAGAGACAGAAACAAAACAAGTTCCAAAGGAGCTGAAATTCAACTGAATCATAATTATGTTACTTTGTTATGACCTATAGCTGCTCTTCATGCCATTCTGAGCCAAAACCCTAAATGGGCTTTCTTTCTAAATTGGAAGGGCCCCCTTTCCACCAAAAGAAAAATTCCCAGAGGCCCCTGCTATTATATCCCAATTTTTTTTTGACTGGCTTCCCAGAACATCACGCACACCTAATGAGCTGTGACCTTTTTTCTTGCTCCCTTGGGAGCTTGTACCTAATTTAGACTGCCCTTTCTTCTTTGACCCTTCCCCAATCCTATTTTCCCTGTTATATTCTAGACCAGACAAGGTACTTGGCCTGTTAACTTTTGCCTTTCATTGAATGGCAGCAAGATTATATTTGTACCTTCACTTCCATACTTTTTTTATGTGACTCTTTCCCATTCATGCCATTTCCACATTCATTTTCTTTCCTTCTTTCTTTCCTTTCCAGAATGCCTCTAGTATTCTGTCCATGGTACCTCCTATCTGCCTGATTAAGGACTGATATCTTATATAAAGCATTTAGGACAAGATAGGTAATTACTGAATAGAAACCTAGTAGTTTGGGAGAGAGTTCACAGACCTTGGACCTAAGAAATCTGGGTTTCCAGCTTTCTCTGATACCTAAAATCTTTAAGTTTCCTCATCCATAAAATAGGAATCACAGACTTGCTGTTGAAAGAAATCTCAGAAGTCACTGTCTAGACCCCAGCTTCTTAAACTGTGGATCACAGCCCCATATGGGATTTCATAACTGAATCTGGGGGGTTACAAAATGATGATTTATCACCAGTACAAGTTTGATTTCATATGCCTATGTAGCCAGGGCCAAGTAAAAATTTCTTGGGCAAAAGGGCTTGTGAATGGAAAAAGTTTTAATGGTGCTGGTCTAGACTGACCCTAGGCAAATTTTGAATCCCATCGACAACATACAAAAACGGCACTCATCCTGCTTCTGCCTGAGCACATGTAATGCAGAGAAATCACTCCCTTCCAAGGGATCCCAGCCCATTTGGGAACAGCTCTAATTATTGGTAGGCTTTGTAAAAGGTCCCAACGAGAAACTTGTCACAGTCTAAGGACTTAATTTCAGTTGCTTAACTCCTTTAAATGTGCTCATCCATTTGAGAACAGCTTCTGTTTAATTACATCCGTTGATCATTTCTCCTTCCTTTAAAACAGCTCCTTCTCTGCTGAAGAACAGGAAAATGAATGAGTTCTTTGACTTCCATGAGAGATTTCTTTGGGTCTTTTTGTGTCTTGGCCAGATTATGTGTAGGCCCAATTCATATCAATTGTGAGTGTAATTGATAGCTTTCCCACTTCCTTTAAATGTTTAATTTACTCCGGGGCTGATGATGTAAGGAATGTTCCATTGCAGACAAAAGGGATGCTATATGGATTTCTGTGCTGGCACGTGGGTTGGCTCTTTGGGTTTTCTTCTTGCTCCATCTGTTTTCATTAGAGATACTTGATTACGAACTCTATCATCTTTGCCAATAGAGAATGAGCATTGGAAAGATCTAGACATAAAAGTCAGATACTTGAAGCTCATTTAGTTCCTGACTCTGATTTTGCAGAGAAAGAAATGGATGATCAGAGAGACCAAGAAAACACAGCTAGTAATAAAGAGCAGAACTGAGTCAGAATTAAGTATTTTTCCATTACAGTATAGGGTGAAAGACCTATTCCAATTTTGATGGATCTTATGGGACAACCTGGAAAAATATCTGTGCCACAGACATGGACGAGAGTCCTAGCCATGGTGTGAAGGGACAAGATTAAAAGGTGCTCATATAGCCAACAGCTCCTGCAGTCTCCTCTCCTACTCATCCATGTATTGGGTTCTCGGGGGTTTTGCCTTTCTGACTTCTCTAAGTTCCTTGCCCTAAGCTGGACAACAGATCTCTTGGGATGTTGACTTCTGGCCTCTGTTCTAAACCTCGAATCTGTATTCCCACTATGCTGTTTAGTGTTATGAGGAAGCCATGTTACAGTGGATGGAAAGAGCTGGATTTAGAATCCAAAGACATCTACATTTGCTCCTGACTCTGACAAGCACTAGTTGTGGAACCCAATCCTTCTCAGAGCCTCTTTTTGGTCACCTATAGAATGGGTATGACAATGGTTGTTTTGGAACATCAGGAAATTACAGATAAGATAGGAGACTTTAACAGTAGCACTCTTGAGCCAACATTGTATTCCCCAAAGCTTCATTACTGATTGTGACAACCCTGGTTGTGATATCCCAGAACCCATCTTCATATTTTGTCAGTCTGTTGAGTCAAAGCGAATGATTAGCAATGACTGACTCAGACTACCTTTTGTGCCCTGATGGCTTTCATTCCTAAATGTCAATTTACTTCTTATTTACCATATACAAGCTATGGAAATAATTTCTTGCTCAAACCAACTCCTAGTCTCCAGGGAATGACTGAGGGCTCTGGAGAAGGATCTGTGACTGGTTCTAAGCCAGCATCTGTGATGGTGGGGGCAGCCCTTCATATAATGATTACTGGTTACTTTGAACTGCTCAGCTTGCTGGGGAAATCTGAGAAATAGGACAGTAGTGGTGGGGGTGGGAAAGTCAAATATAAAAGCCATAGTCTCCAACTTTGAGTTCTTTACTCTTTATCAAACATTTCTTCCTTCAGTGATGGGATCCCCAAAGTAATTAATTTCTATTTTCAGACTGAATCTGGGGAACTCTCTGTGGAGAGTTTTTATTATATTATTATATAATATATATTATATAATTACGTATTAAATATTATGTTATTATGTAGACACCTAACTTGGCATGAGTCAACAATGTGATATGGTCACTCAGAAACCAAAGTCTACTTAGACTGCATTTATAAAATATAGCATCCAGGGTGTGGGGGGTGATATACTCTCTCTTGGACAGGCCATACTTGAAGCAGTTTATTCAGCCATATTTTAGGAAGGTTATTGACAGGCTGTATAGAGAAGAGGAAACAAGGTGACACGTGGGATAGAGTGCCAAGTCTGGATTCAGGAAGACTCGGTGTTCTGAGTTCAAATTTGACCTCAGACAGCTAATGTCTGAACTAGACACTTAACCATGCGTGCCTCAGTTTGCTCTTCAGTAAAATAAACTAGAGAAGGAAATGGCAAACCATTCCAGTATCTCTGCCAAGAAAAACCCAAATGGCATCATGACTGAACAATAAGAACAACAATAGATAAGTGAAGTTGCAATGGCGAGGATATTCAGAATAATGCCATTTGAGGATATTTGGAGGAGTTGTGAATGTACAGCTAGAAGAAGAGAAGATTTGGAGGGGTGAGAAAGGGAAAGGGACATGATTCTGTCTTTAGGGCTAGTTTGTAGAAAGAAATTAAGACTTGGGCTCTGGCTCAAACAGAACTAATGAGGATCAAGAGGTAGCAATTATGGGAAGGAAGATTTTGATTTAGCCGAGCCTTTACTGCTCCTTGATAATCCTTTAAATTTTACTCTTTATATAAGTTCCCACAGAATGTTTCTTCTTTCCTCTCATCAATTAAATCTCCACTCTCTACTCTTATCCAGCAAGTGATTCAGCTTCTAGTTATCCTTCAGTTTTAAATCAGGCTATCATTCATTTTTCTCCTGAGATCATTATAAACTCCCTCTTCTCATTCCTTAAATTTTCTCTGCAGCTTCTTTCTCCCACTTTCATATTCAATAATCATCAAGGCTAATCCATCTCTCAGCCCATTTGATCAAGTTCTCTACCACATCACCTTGAGGAATTAATTTCAGTAAAAATAATTAGCCCAGTATAATATCATGAAACTCTTTCATTTCCTTAGATGCTTTCCTTCTGCCTATTAAACAGGTTCAGATTTTTCCAGTACTTACAAGAAGGATAACAAAACAACCCATAGTAACTCAACACAGTTTGTTTCTTCTCTCTAATGTTTAGCTTATCTCTTTACTCCCCTTTGCCACCAAACTTCTTGGGGGAAAAAATAGTGTTCCCAGTATCTCAGCTTCCTCATTTTCCCCTCTCTTTAAATCCTTGCATTTGTCTTTTTATCAGTATCAGTGGTGTTACCTCCGAAGTTCTACCTTCCAAGGGCACCAATGACTTTCTAATACCAAATATTTTTTCCTAGGTCTCTTAATCTGCTGCCTTTGATGCTATTGGCCACCAAACTCACTCCCTTGATTTCAGAAACATGGCAGTCTGCTGGTTCTACTCTACTCTTTCTTACTTCATTGCTAACTCTTATCGCATTGTGTCCTTTTAAGATAGATATTTCCCAAGAGTTTGTTCTTGATCCTCTTCTTTCCCTATATTCTCACCTTTGACAATTTCATTCATTTCCATAATCTGTTACATCCTCTAAGCAGATAACTCCCAAATCTATTATTCCCTGTGCTACCTGCTGAGAACTCAAATATCCCACCATCACATCCAAGTCAACATGTATCTAACTAGAAAAGTCTCATGCATTGATCTACTAATTTCATCACTCTTTTGCTCAAATATCTCCAGTGGTTCCCAATTGCCTTTTGAATAAAGCTCAAATGTTCTGTCTGTATTCAAGACCTCTTCAGTCTGTTGCCCTTTTTCATTATAACTTGTCACATGTATTTTTTTTTTTTTTTTTTGGCATACTCCATCTTTCATCAACACTGGAATATTCTTTGTCTCTCTGGCATCTCCTATGCTGTTTCCTCTGTGTTTTATGTAGGTTGTTTTTTTATTCTTCCTGCAATATCTTTCTTTCCCTCCATTGCTTGTTAAATTCTTATAAATATTTTAAAACATTGTTTATGAATCTTTTAGATTTATTACTCACATGATGCTTCATTTATTAAACTTTCCCTGGTTGGGAATGATTTTTATCTCTTTTTTATCTTTCTCTAATGAACTTTTAATGTTTTATTGTGTATTAAAGTTAGCTGTGTATCTGTTCCCCCAGCTAGAGAATAAGTTCTATTAGGACAAAAACTTTTACTTAAACTTTGTGCTTTCCTTAGCATCTAGAACAGTGTTGCTTATACCATAGGTGCTTAATTTTTTGGAATGAATGAATGAAGAACTGGTTTCTGGTGACCTGTCTCTAAATTTATCTAAATTGCCTTCAGATGAAAGACTCATAATTTATCACCGTGCTCATAGTTGAAATCTCTCTGCGTTGCAAGGATCTTTTATCTTGCTACTATTGCCTTTAAGAATCCAAGGTCATGTACCATGAAATAAGGTATCTGAAGAGGACTTGTGTATTTAAGAAAAACATAGTATATAATCGTTCTATTTTCTTTTAAGTTAAATTATGATTAACAAAATAATGTTTCATCTACTTTTATATAGTATAAGTTTTGATGAGTACATGTCAGCTGGACACAGTGGATAGAGTGCCAGGTCTGGAATCAAGAAGAAAGTTCAAATCAGGTTTTAGACATTTACTAGCTGTGTAACCCTGGAAAATCACTTAACCCAGTTTGTCTCAATTTCCTCATCTGTAAAATGAACTGGAGAATTAAGTGGAAAAACCCACCCCAGTATTTCTGCCAAGAAAAGCCCAAATAGGTGCAGACAAGTTGAACACAACTGAAAATGATTGAACAGTCACCTATATATTAATGAGGATAATCCAGAGTTTAGCATATATTGCTTTCTAAAAGCAAAATGCTCTCTTTTGTGCCTTATTTCCAAAAGGTCACTTCTAATTATTTCAAAACACAGAAATTTTAGTAGTATTAGATTACATCCAGTTGTTTGACACTGTGAAACTCGATGGATTTTAAAGTCATTCAACCTAAAATTGAGTAACTTTACTTAGATAAGCCAAATTTGGCTATGAAATAATTTATTCACTGACTTCTTCTATTTACCTATAATCTGAGTATCCATCTATCTATCATCTATCTATCTATCTATCATATTCATATCAGAATTTTCCCAGAAATTTTAAGAAAACCTTCTAAAACATGTTAGAAAAATTCAAAGTAGCTTCACAATTCAGAAAATAGATGCTTCTGCTCTACTCATTCGGGGAAGGCATATAGCATAGATTGAAATTAAAAATCTGGAAAATGTTTAAAATGGGGAATGCTTGCTCTAGATAATCCAGATTTTCTTGCAATGGAACTTTAGGACCATTTACTAGGCAAGGAGATCTTAGGAAGTTTGCTGTTGATTTAAAATCTTGAATAACAATAGGATTTTGGAGTCATAGAATGTTAATGCTAGGTGAAATTTTCAGTCATAGAATTTAGAACGTTAGATCTAGAATAATGCTTAGAAAACAAAAGATAGAACGTTAAGACTTGGATTGGTTTGTAGACTATAGAAGGTCGGATCTGGAAAGGAGCCTTATAACACAGAATGGAAGTTATAAGGATCTTCGGACTATAAAATATTTGAGCTGGAGGTTACCTTAGAACATTGAATTTAAAGCTGGAATGAATCTTTGAATATAGAACATAAAACATCAGGGCTAAAAGGTATAATGCAGAAACCATGTTTCCTTCCTCCTTCTCTATCTAACAAAGGCAATGCCCCCTATTCTCAGGATCACAAATGAGAAAATATAAACTGAGAAAGAAACCTATATGATACCTATGTAACTGAAGTCAGGGTTCTAGGTGACCCTATGGAATTGAATTAAACTTAATGCCTTTCTCTTCCCCAGACACCAAGGCAGCACAGGAAGAATTAAGTCCCCCTGGCCTCCACCCCCATCCCAGTATATCCCCCAAGTATTGGGAGTAATTCTTGTACGTTTATTCTTGCTATTATCTTTGAAGTAAATATGCCTTTATAAAAGCTGATCTAACTGTTATGTGGCTAGATGGGCCTACGGTTTCCTAAAATTAGGGAAAACGGGAAACTTGAACCATGGTAAAGACTAAAAGTACTCTAACTTTTGTAAAGGTACTAAAGAACCCTTGGGGGGAGGAGAAGTGAAACAGAGCATCTGGCCCCCAGACTGGAGAGACCAAAGAGTCACTCTTACAGCAGATTTTCAAAATAGTACTCTCTGTACTTTTGCTTGCTGAAGAAAGTTAACATAATGTACTACTTTGAAAAACAAATGTCCATGTAATTTATTGCCTGCAAGATGGCAAACTGGTCTATTAAAAGTGAAGTTAAAGAATTATTTCAAAATTTTCTTTGAAAACCATGTTTCTGACACCAAACATGGGTGAAAGCAAAAAAATGTAGTCAAAATCTGCTTTTGGGGATCTTGATTTCGAATGTCAATAGAATCCAAAAGTTTAAGAATACAACAGAATTAGTCACCTGAGAAATTTCAATATGTCAGCAGAGGACAAAAGTGCAAAATCTTTGAAGTCCTACATCAAATGGGCACCGAACCCTACCACATGCTCAGGGTGAGCTAGGCACTGTGGGAGATAGGAGGAATAAACCTTGGCAGAATCCCTGCATTCAAGGAATTTACAATGATATTCTCTTTACAAGTCATCTGACATTTCCTGCTAACTTTATCTGTTGTTAACATTTATTAAGCAGAATTTTTGCATTGAGTTTGTTTTTTAGGAATATAAAATTTTACATAGCCAGGGAAGGGAAGAGATTTCCAAATAGCTTTGGAACATCATCTACAAATGAGAAAATAACTTTCCAAATGTTCTAATATGATTGTGGGCCTATTTTCTTTTCTTTCTTTTTTTTGCTGAGCCAGTTGGGGTTAAGTGACTTGCCCAAGATCACACAGCTAGGAAGTGTTAAGTGTCTGAGATCAGATTTGAACTCAGATCCTCCTGAATTCAGGGCTGCCTATTTTCTAATTAATTAGTTAATTGTCTTTTTTATGGAATCTAGATAAACCTCTAATATAATTCAATTCAAAAAACACTTATTAAGTGCTACCACATGTGAGAAATTGTGGTAGATGCTGGATATATGAAGGGGGAAAGACCATGCCCCTTAAGGAACTGACATTTTCATGAAGTGAGGGTAAAGGGAAAGACAACATGTACATATCCATGTATAATTCAAGTTATACTAGAGCACCAGCCCTAAAATCAGGAGGACCTGAGTTCAAATCTGGCCTCAGACACTTAACACTTCCTAACTGTGTGATCCTGGACAAGTCACTTAATCCCAATTGCCTCAGCAGTAATTCAAGTTATACTTAATATATGGCATTATGCAATATTATGAACACAAGCTCTTATCTTCACTTGAAATAGAGAAATACTACCTAATAATTACTGCTATCTAAAAATAGGATAGATTGCCTCAGGCAGTAGGGAGTTCCACTTTCCTGATTTGGAATAGAGTAAGACCTGGTATAAGGGAGAGCAAGGAAAAGGCTATTTCAAGAGACCAGAGCAGAGGTTATTATGTTCTAAACTAGAGGGAGGTACTTAAATAGGTTAAAAAGAAGGAACACAACGAGAGAAAGATTTTGGAGAAAGAAATATCAAGATTTGCTAATTGACTGAATGTGTGGAGTGAGAGGTTAGGAGCTGAGGATGAGACTGGATTACAAACCTGGGTCAACAGATGAATGGTAGCTCTCTCTTGTGAGTTATTTATTGAATTAATTATCATATTATATATAATATATATTAAAGTAAGTGATTCTCTTTTAATCGTGTTGCCACTGAGGTGTCTCTAGGACACTGAGCAGGTGGTGAGCGAGAGTCTCATCACCCGTCATCTGGACTATTGTATTTTGGCAGACATAGGAAGACAAATCAGAACTATTATAGACAGGAGACAGGGGAATCAATGAGGAGGAGGCCGTTATGTAATAATTTAACCCCTGAGACCTAACAACCCAAAGGTGGAAAGGGACAAAAACACTGAACTGGAGAGTTCAAGGTCTTTTAGATCTAAAGGAAATAATCAATGACTTCCAAAATTTCTGAGCCTCGACTGACTTAGTAGCACATTTAATAGCTACAAAACAATCTATTTGCATGGAGGGGTTGGATTATTTCAGTATCTTTGTCTCCAGCCACACAAGATCCAGCACGACTCTGGGAAGCATCACTGGTGTGAATCCCATAAGCAAAGATGGAGTCCCTGATTGAGGGAAACCACTCCCGAACCATGTAGGAAAACTGAAACTAGACTTTTATGTTTTGTGGTGACAAATCTCGTAAGAGAGACTAAGAACTGAATTGAGGGTGGCTTCTGTAAGTCCCAGACTGAGGCAAGTTTTCCCAGCTGAGAATATTGTAATACTCCAGCCGTAAAACCCAGGAAAGCTAGATCCCGGAGGGGTGAAGACTGCCGTCATTCATCAGAGAGATCCGTTCAACCGAGTCCCCCAGTACTTCATTGTTTCAGAAAGGACCCGGTCCCCACTCCCGTTTCATCTATGGGTGACATTTTAAGAAAGCCATTGACTGACAAATTGGCAAATGCTTCAAGAAACGCCCACCAACAATGGATGTTTGAGAACATGGGAGCAGGAAGACTCCTTAGAGAGCGTGTCCTCCAGCCTCTTCATTACACAGATAAGGAAAGCGCATCCCTGAATGCTCACAGACATACAACTGGTGAGCTTGAGAGCTGGATTCCAAGGCAGGTACCAGATCTCCAAGTTCAGCATGCTTCCTGTGGATGCCTCTAGGCGAACACTCCAATACCAAATCTCAGTAGTTATGTCACCTGGCTAAGACATACTCTTTTTGTTTTCTGAAGAAGAGAATAACAATTTCAAAGGTAGAGAGGGATTAGTAAAGGCTTTCTAACCTTTTGGAAGAAAAGCACTATGGGAATCTAAACTATGATTTTGAAAGCAGAGCCTTTAATGCCTATCTTATTTGCGTTCTGAGAACACATTGGACCCAAATCCCGATAAGTCCTTAGATCTGTGTGAACTGCTAATCTATAAGCTTTGAGGAGATTTGGAGCCAGTGGAAAAAGTCCAAATATAAGCCCTAGAACTAAACCTGATAGTGTGGGTATTACCTAGAGCCATATGCAAGACTTATGGCATAATGGGGTCCCAGATAAAGTTATGAGTCATATAAAAAGTATTAGCAACCTGGGGCGGGGATTTGCTGTGTCTCAGATATTCCCAGAAAATCACTGAATGAGAGGCCCAAAAAAGCCTAGGAAATCGGCGGGGTGGTGGGAGAAAACAAGCATTTCCTAACACAGACTATATTCCGGACACTGTGCTAAGTGCTTTGTGGAGTGGGGTTAAGAGACTTGCCCAGTGTCACATCCCTTTTCCTACCATACAATCTGGACAATAAAGAATTGCCTGCCCTCTGCAGTACATGGCCCAATAAAAGTCAGAGCCAAATTTGAAGCCCGGCTCTGCCATTTACTAGCTCCATACTTTGGGCACATTATTTGTTGGGTCTTGGTCTCTTCATCCACAAAATGAGAGTTGGATTAGGCGAGCTCTAAAGTCTTTTCCAGCCTCAAATGTTATCCTCCTCTGCTTTGAGACCAATTTATACATTTTAAAAAAATTAGGATTAATTTTGCTTGGAAAAGATCTGTGAATTTCCTGATACTCCTAGTGATAATTGGGCCGGGAAACCATTGGTCTTGTAATCTCTAAGAAAGGGCCGGGAATGTTGACCCCTTGAGTAACCAGATGGAGCCAGAAGTCCCCCGTAGTGTGGGATGTGCATGGGTCTTCAGCTGCAATCCTACCCTCTGTGTGTATCTTGGTCCACTTCCTCTTCTCTGAGATTTCAGTTCAGTCCCTAAGCACTCCTCCCAGATTTGACACATTGCTCTCAACTCTTCCTCCTTCTCTCTTTGGTTAAAGGTCACAAACATGGAAAGAGATGAGAAGCAGCGTGGGGTGATAGTAGTTCATATTTCCATAGCATTTTAAAGATTAACAAGGTACTTTGCTCACAGCGACCCTTTGCATTAGATTATGTGCCTTGGGCCACATCCATATGCAGGGCTATATCCAGTTGTTCTGATCTAGAGCTGGCCATGGAGTCAGATGGCTCTGGAGGAGAAAGTGAGGCTGGTGACTTTGCACAGCCCTCCCTCCCTTCAATCCAACTCAATCCAGCTTCGAGATCCAGTGTTCGATCCAGCATCAACGTCACGAATGAAGGACAAACAACATGTTGAAGGCAGTCAGATAAGTGAGAGAAAGGGTTCTGGGGCTGCAGTCAGGAAATCCTCAGTTCAAATCCGCTCTCACATGTTCACTGGCTGTGTGACCCTGGGCAAGTCACCCCTGTTTGCCATAATCCACTAAAGGAGGAAATGGCCAACCACTCCAGTATCTTTGCCAAGAAAACCCAAACGGATTCACAAAGAACTGGACATGGCCAATCAACTGAACAACAGCAATCTAACTTTCTGCCCAAAGTAGTAATCCTCTCTAATCCTCAAGCAGCTGATGGGATAGTGAATAGATTATTGGACTTTGAGTTCTAATTTAGCCTCAGGCATTTTCTAGTTGTGTAACCCTGTGCAAGTCATTTTAATTCTGACTTAATTTTTACATCCACTTTTAGTTTTAGTCAAGGTCAGTTAGAATTTTATAGCAGCCAGTATCCTGGGACTCTTTCAGGAGAACAGAAAGAAAAAAGGGTCTTGAATTTCCCTGAGAGCTCTGGAACTTCTCATTTTGGGGGGGAGTAGAAGGGTTAAAAAAATTTCACTGCATTAAAGGTTACATAAGACTTATGAATTAGAGCAAGTAGGATTATAGGATCTGATTCTTAGAACTGGAAGAAAAGATCTTAGAGATTATATCACTGCCACCAGCTCTCTGGAAGAGTGAGACCCAGGGAATTGAAAGTCATTTGCCCGAAGTCACACTAATAAATAGCAGTTTAAGATCCCTATTTCACTGGTGAGGAAATGAAGGCTTAAAGGAGCTGAGTACTTGTCTGTGGTGATGTAGCTTTCAATGTTGGGAGGCAATTCTCATCCATGTGTTGACCTCACCATTAGTGTACTCTTTACTGTAGTACATGCTTTAGATGGGTACCAGAACTGGATGGGGGGGGGTTCTTAACTTGGGGTCCACGGACCTCTCAGGTGGGATACAAATTTGTTTTGTTTTTCATATATTTTTCTGATTGTTTCAAAATCTGATGCATTTACAAACATTATTTTGAGAAGGGCCCCAGAGGCTTTGCCAGACTGCCCTGCCTTTGTCAGGAACAAACAGATGTGATTTAAGTCTCCTGGATTCGGTGATTTCTGAGGTGACTTCCAGACCTAAAAATATGAACTTCTCTAGCACTGTCTTGAGATCTCTGTCCTCTTCTTGCAAAAGAAGTCTTTTGCATCCTTGAATCTTCAAGTAAATAATAGCAGTATACATCTCTACACACACACACACAGACACTCACTCTCTCTCTCTCTCTCTCTCTCTCTCTCTCTCTCTCTCTCCTTTTCTCTGTTGTCATGGTCCAGATGTCGAGAGATCCTTGGCAAGTGAAACAGCCCTAGTGAGAGCTGTTCCTTTAGTTTCTGTGTGATGTCAGTGTTTTCTCATTGACTAGAGTCTTATCTTGGCCTGTTCTAAATGTCAACGATGTTCAGTCAAAGAGATGACATTGGAGGACTTCATCATAAACTCCATATTGAAGCTAAACCCATAACGTACCATTTATAATTCACTTGAGGGATGGTGTTGGGAAATAATTCATAACTTTCTACAGAAATGGTAGCGCTTTCATCAGGCTGCTGATTTTCTTTGCTAAATTTCAACATCTGGACACTGCCTGTTGAGTTTGAGCAAGAAATGAGCTTTCAATGTTCCACAAATTTACTAAATGTCAGTTTGGGATGATATGAATATATATTTGGACCCCATGAGCCATTAAAAGCATAACACACTTATTTCTTTTGAGGGCCGTGAATTTTGGTTGGGGTTTTTTTCTTTCTGTTCTTCTGAAAGAGTCCCAGGATACTTAAAATTCTTCAATAGAGGTCAAAGTGGCCATTTTGAGCATAATGTCTACTCTGGCTCTAGGAGTAATGTCTCATCCAATTCTTTCCTAGTAGCATCTGATAGTGGATCTATCATATTACCTGCACTTGTCTTTAACAGTTTCCTATATTCATCCTCATACCAGAAATTGGATTCCATCTTATTCACTCATTTCTTTATTTATTTAATAATTCTTTATTATGTTGATATTCTTGTGACATGTGGTCTTTGGCTGTAAGGAGCTCATGATGTAACATTTATAGGCAAAGGACAACCAGGCATCCAACATATGGTCTGGACATTTGGGGCCAAACCTGCTCTAGATATCTGGATACCAGAACCTATTTAGATATTACCTCTTACACCAGGAATTCAAAGGACAAAACTCAGGGAGAATAAAAGGGCCACCTCATGGGGACCCACACACATGAAGGGACCTTTCCTTTTTCTGCAGTTTTTTATTTAAGTTTGGGGGAGTTCTGTAGAAAGTGAGGTCAAAATCCTTGTATTCCATTGAGACTGGAATTTTCTAAAGTCCCAAGTTTCTCTAGTAATTTCCTCCCTCAAAAATCCAACTTGATGTGATCAGAGAAAAGGCCAAGATTGTCTGCTAGGCTTTCAGTGACTCTAGAGGCCTGTGGTTTATTTGGAATGAAGGGAGAAGGAAGGGGGGAGTCCCTGAGGTCAAGTGGACAAGCATACCTTCAAAAGGGGGAAGGTTTGGAGGAGTTGACTGATCTTTGGAGGAGCTTTGTTGACCACTGCTTCCCACTGTGAAGGGAAAAGGGAGAGGCTGGAAAAGGAGAGAGGAGCCAGGAAGACAAATGCGGGAGAAGAGCCCCGCTTGGAGGGGAGAGAGGTGGCTTCTGGCAGCGGGCTAACAATAACCTGCAGCTTGTTAAGAATAATAAAGGACTAGATCAAAAACCCAAACTGAACAGAACTCGACTCGGATTCGGGGATTCAGAAGAGACCAGAGGGCACCAAATGGGCTGAGGAGAAATTAGCAAGAGAGGAGAGAAGAATTATTTATCCATAAACAAGAGGGCAGAATTTGGAGAGAAGGGACCTACCTCAGTGCACTTGGATTCCCAGAGAGAACCAGTGGCCAAAAAAAATCTTCTGGCACGTCCAGCTGGCCCCGAAGGCTGGAATTCTCTGAGAGGCAGGCGTGGCCAAAGAGATAGACATATTTGTCAGCTCCAGCTCCATAATGTAAATGGGCCTGAAGCAGAAGCATCGCAGCTGGGACCAAAGGACCCATTGGCTGTGACTCTTAATGTGAAGGCTGTGAATGGGAAGGGACCCCTGGGCTGGTGAGTTGATCAGATTAGTATCAGGCTCCCTCCCATGTCCTCTGTGGCCAGCTGGTTTGCAGGTGGGAACTGTCCCCAACCTTAAGCTGCTTAGGAGAAAGGAAGGCTTCAGGTCTACAACAAAGGGGCTAAGTCCCTTATAGTAGGGGGCTTGGTGGTTGTAGAGAGTGTACCTGCAGGTCTCATTTGGTACACACTCCATCAGTGAGTAGCCAGAGCAGGTATTATCACCCCTAGGTTATTGATAAGGAAGCCTGTAGACCAAAGAATTGGTGGGGCAGTGAAGGTTGCCCAGTGGTTAGAATGCCCAAGTTGGAGTCAGGAAGAGCTGAATTCTCCCTCAAACACTAGGGATAAGTGCATCCATTTCCTCCTGAGTAAAATGGAGCTAATCTTACTCTGAATTAACAACGCTGAAGCATATTGCAAGTTTTGAAGGTCTAGAGAAACATTAGCTATCACATATAGAATTGTTATGTCCATTCTTATATTTTGTTTCTCACCTGGCTGCTCTTCTTTGGGTCTTCTCCAACTGATTTTTCCCCTGTGCCCCAAGAAACTTCCTTTTGGGTTTTGTCTTCCTTCCCTCATTGCATTGGATTGGAAGCTCCTCGAGGGCAAGGACTGACTTTCTATTTTCTATTTCTATTCTATTTTCTATCTCCATCTGTTAGCACAATGCCCGGCACAGAGGAGATGTTTAAATGTAAATGTAAATTTATTCACTATTTATTGTTTATGGACTATTATTACTTGTGCCAGGTCATATGGCTATTAAATGGTAGGACTATAATTCAAGTCCAAGGCTTTTAAGATGACAATCCTATATTCCAATCTGATCTGATGCACATTTATGAAATGCCTACTGTGTATAAGACATTGTACTAGTTAGAGGGGACACAATGGTGAAACAAAACATAATCCCTTATGTTCTACTGAGAAGACATCAGGTGCTGTAAGAAAGAGAAATTTTGAGATCAGAGAAAGTGTGAACCACAAAGGAGATTGGAAAAAGTCACTTCTAGGAAATGCACTTGAGCTGACTCTTGTAGGAGAGAAGGGTTTGAGGGGACAGAAGTGCAGGACAGAGGTTCCTCCAGGCAGAGGGAGCAGTCTGGAAAAATGGAGAAGATGAGGGTATTCCATGTGGCCTTTCTTCTTCGTCCTCCCAACAATATAATGCAATGACAATAGAATAAGGGAATTCATGATTCAAGCAGGGTGTTTGCAGTCTCAGGATGGCAAGGGAATCTGGGAGTCTGAGAATCGGAGATCATGTATCCCAGAGGTCCTTTGCCGTTTTTGTGCCACTGATTTCTCTGACAGTTAGTCCACAAATAGCTTTCCAGCACTCATTTTGTGTCAGGTAACCACTAATTGCTGGGAATATAAAGAAAGATAATTCTTGCCTTCAAGGAGGTCACATTCTAAGGGGAGAGATGAGACAACCTGCAAGTAACTATGGACAGGGTAGCTGGAGGGAAGCCATTAGAGAAGCCAAAACTCCACTCTCACAATTATATTCATAAGTAAGTGTCCAAAATAAAATTTAGAAGATTACAAAGTAAATAAAAAATAAGCAAAAACAGAGATGTAATTTTTTTGCCATGAATACCTTAAAAGCACTTAAGAATCACTGATATAGTCTAAACTCCATTTCAATGGAAATGTTCTTTCTCTTTACAATAATCCTGCCAAATATTGAAATTCTATTCCTGACCTGAATAATTCTCTGCTGAAGCAACACCTTCTGGATGACTCTAATTATTAGGAATGTTTTTTATTTTACCCATTATCCCCCTAAGGCCAAATAGAATAAGCCTATACACTCTTCCCCACCTTTGAAAGCAATCAGGATGTCACCGTCAGTTTTTTTTCTTCTGCAGAACATGAACATTCTCAGTTCTTTTACTTGATTCTTGAAAAGTAGGTATGGACCTTTCAGAATCCTGAGCACTTTATTTTGAGTCTTCTCTGCCTTTGTCTTTGTCCTTTCTAAAATGTGACCACCTGAATGGAACACAATACTCCAATATGGAAAAGGAGAGAGAGCAGGGCCAGTGCTTCTCTCATTCTGGACACTGGGTGTCTCAAATCAGCTTAAAGTCAAGTTAATTTCACACCCATACTGAGCCTTCCACATTATCATGTGATTCCTTTTGATTTTATAATCTTCCTCAACCTTCAGCTCTTTTTTTTTTTTTAAAGCAAACTGATATAAAGTGATCGTCCTCCTTACTCAATATTTATGTCATTGATTTTTTGAACCGAGGTTTGAGAATTTATATTCATTCCTGTGGAATTTCACTTTGTTACATTCATTCATTCATCAAACTAGCCGGAAGAAGTCATTTGTATCTTGGTGTCCTGTTCCCTCGTCATTCAAATCGATTTTTCTTTTCATCTTTGAAGTTTTGATCAATTGTTTCACGCAGAAGTATGCAGGGGAAGAACCAAAGTCTTTTCTCTTCAAGGCCATTCTATGATAAGTTAAATCTGGGTGTCCACGAAAGCATTGGTTTTTGTTGGCCTACTAACACGTTCTATGTGTCCCCGAGTCTGCTTCTTCGTAAAAATGTTATAATCATCTTGAAAACCTGTCAGCATCCTAGATAAAGGAACTTCAGAACTTTTTGATGAGACGGCTGAACGACCTGCTCCCAAACCCAGGCCAAGAGCCATCATACACCAACAAAAATCGAAGATCCAAAGATGGAGCAGCAGGTGGTACCACTTGTATACGTCTGATTCCAGCCAAAACAATCTTTTCCCCAGAGTCCCAAATTGTGGAGAAAGGGCTAGGAATCCAAAAAAATGACTCATAACATATCATGGGAGGAAAATTGAGACTAGTGGTTTTTGGCAAAAGTACTAAGTCCATTTAATATTACCGTAAATCCTAAATTAGCTGGATTTTGTTTTTTCTTCTCTCTTCTCCCACTGTCTTCCCATCTAGAATGGCTGAAATAAGTATACCCAATATTTTTCTAGTTGAGTTCTTAGAGCCACAGCAACACATATAACTGGAATTTATGATTATTGGAAGCAGCCTGGTGTGGGAGAAAGTGTATGAATCTCTCCTCTCTTCCCCCTTCTTCTTTCTTGTCTTCCAGTTCTTACTTTTCCCTTTCATTTAATTAGTCACACAAAACTCCAGAGGAACAGAGCCCACTAATCCACACAAAAGGATCTCTACTGGTCACATGTCAATTTTGTTTTGAATGTAATGTTATCTATATTTTATTGTAATTTATTTATTTTGTTAGCTATTTCCTAGTTACATTTTAAGCTAGCATCGAGGGCTGGGTATTTGATGTCTCCAGTGTCCTGAACTTCCCGTGAGGAGCCTCCCTGTCTACAAGTAGAGCCTATCACCTTCTTTATAATTTATAGTCTTAGAGAATTGTTGGGTTTCAGTCACTCGCCAAGGTCAGGCCGCCATATTGTGTCAAGGAGGACATTTGGATTGGGGTCTTCCTGACTGCAATGCCAGGTACACCACAATGCCCATGATAATGAAGACAAGTTAACAAGGATTTATTAAGCACTTAACTACGTGCACCAGACACAGTACTGAGTTTTGGGCATATGAATATAAACAAAAAAGAAAGACAGTCTGTTCTTTCAAGTGGGTTGTATTCCAATGGGGAGACACAAAATATTAGAAGAATTATCATCTCCATTTTTCACATTAAAAAAATGAAACACAGAGAAATCATATGTCTTGCCCAAGGTTTCACAGCTAATCTAGGGTTAGAAGCAGGAGTCACACTCAAGTCTCTCCTGAGGTCAAGTTCAACATTCTATCCATCATACCACACAGCCTCACTAACTGGAGACCTCTGAAAATCACGGAGCTGCTATTCACAGGATGTTGCACAACTAACACTGGCTCCTCTGGACCTGCCATTTATTCACCACGCACCCCTTAAAATGTTGTGACCCCAAGGGCAACTAGGAGGCACAGTGGACAGAGCAGCAATCCTGGAGTCAAAAGAACCTGAGTTCAAATGCTGCATCAGACACTTGACACTTACTGGTTGTATGATCCTGGGCAAACTGCTTAAGCCTGATAACCTTGTAAACAAAATCAAACAAAATCTTCTGGCTCAGAGCAGATGGGGACCTGTATGCCCTGCATTCTTAGGCCACTTCCTCACTGAGAATCCCTTCCCTACTTCAACGAGAATCAGTCATCAGGACAAAAGAAAAGACCACAAGGGAGTTCCTACACCTACCAGGATCACAGTAACCCTCATGATAGAAGGAAGGGAGTCTCCATACTGGAGTGGATAACATATTCAATCTGGAGCCTGAAAATCTGAGTGCAAATCCTGCCTTGCTACCTCTCTTCTTTGGGATGAGCCATAATATCTCTGGATCTCATCTTTAAAATGGGAGGGCTGGATTAGATGTCTCCAAGAGGCCTTTTAACTTTCAAGTCCCTTGATCCCTTTGCTCCTAACCCAGTTCTAGCTTTCTCCTCTGATGCCTTGTCTGGTAAAGTAAACACCATCCTAAGGGTAGAGAGAGATCTGGAGATGACCAAGCTCCAAGACCTGTCCTCCAAAACCTTACCATTAATTATTAGCAATCATAATCCCTCCCCTTCTGTAACTCTTTAAGGTTTACAGTTTGAAAACTGTATTATGTGTGTTATCTGATCTGATCTTTACAGCCACCCCAAGAACTAAGTGCTGTTAATAGCTTCACTTTACAGATGGGGAAACCAAGGCTTTCAAAGGTTCATTGGATCACACATCTAGTACCTAAGGTAGTGGTGGAAACCTTGACTTTCTGCCTCCACATTCAGCATCCCATCAACTAATAGTCTGAGCAGGAATAACTACTGTATACAATAAAGTATGATATTTCATTGCAATAAATCTAAAGAGCAGTAAAATTGAATTCTCTCTTTTTTGTAAAAATTAAGAATATTATTAATCACAATACAATAAAATTATATGCATTAAAAGCCCACTGAAAGTTTTAATTAATCAGAGACTAAATAGATAAAAAGAAATAGGCAACAAAATGTTAAAATTCTGGACATCAAACTAGGGATCAACAAAAATGTAAAGCAAAACATCCCCTGAACAAAACTAGGAAAGAATATTTTGGAGGAAATCTGATAAGCCATCAGCTAATTTTTAAAAAAAAATTTTTTCAGGAAAATAAATTGTACTATTAATGAAGTTTTGCAAAAGCAATCTTCTTTGTCAGACTTTTGTTGTTTAAAAAAAAGCTCTGGTCACAAAACCAAACAAAAATAGAAGTCACAATACTTAGCAAGTGCTACATTAGTGTTCTCCCATTTCTGGGAGAAGGGACCGAAGCCCAGAGGAGTCACACACGTAACAGGATTGAGATGAGAAGGCCTTTTCACTCAAAATCTGGTGCTTGTTTCCTACCCCTGTGTGCTCCAGGACTTGAAAAGAAGGAAGGAAGGATCTCTTCTGACTGGGAGACAGTGTAGTCTCTTATAAAGATCTTTTCTGAGGGTCAGATGGAAAAATGTAAATGAGATAAAGTAGGGCAACGTTACCCAGAAGGGATGGATGATGATCAATCAATCAACAAGTTTTTAAGAATTTCAGTAGTTTCCAGACTTTGTGCTCAGTGGTGAGGATATAAATAGACGCAAAGGCAATCTCTGACCTCAAGGAGCTTACATTCTAGTGGGGGAAGATGTGTAAATAATTAAGAACAGCCAAAATACAGACAGAGGGGATATAAAGTGATCAGGGAAGTTTCTAGCACCTAGGAAGGGGGCACTGAGAAAGGCCTTCTTGGAAAGAGGCGATCATTGTAAGAAAGTTCAAATGAGCTGCTGCTGTCAATGTTATATTCTGATTAGATCTAAACATCAGGCCCACTTTAACTTTAACGTCAAAAAGCAGATTCCCATAGAGGCTAGGGGCACCAACAGGAGGAGAAAATGAGGTTATTGACTTTCCTGGCTCTACGGACTGGGATGCTAATTCCATTTGTAAGTCATTAGAAGTGAAATTACAATCAATCAGACAAGTCAGGGTTATTGGAGGCCTGGATGGATTGACATGGACTTTTCCCAAGCCGCTTGTTCTTGGGACCATTAGGATATTATGATGCTGACACTCCTTCAGTGCAGATGGGAATGCTCTCACTTAGCCAAGATGTAGAATACAATTTTATTTACAATCATAGCTTTGAAAAAATATCATTTTTGCATGCTTCTGAATACATTCACTCTGAGCCCATGTTTCTGTACCAATACAAGGACATGTCTCAGAGCATCCAGAAAGAATCTGTGGAAGGTACTAAAACCCTCACCTGACCTGGTGCAGCAATAATAAGAGGTAGCATGACTCTGAGGTTTTCAGGTTGGCGAAGCATTGGACACGGGTTACCTTATTTGATAGTTCATGAGGCAAGGGCCTTTCTGAGCCTCCAGCTTCTCATCTGCAAAGTGAAGGGCCAAGCTGATCTTCTGAGTTGCAAAGAGCTTTGCAAAGGTGATGTATCATTGCTGTCGTTGCCGCCTCATCTGAGGAAGCAGGACTTAGACAAAGGCATCATGGTTTCACAGATCTAGGGCTGACCTTGGAGGGAAATGCTCTCTGCCAAATAGAGATGGTAATCTTCATCAGGTAGTTTTGAGGATCAAGGGAAAGAACATATTGAAAGCCTCTTGAAAACTTAAAAACATTAAAAATGTGAGCAGTTCCTATTCTGTTTCACCCTGGGGCTGATTGGTATTAGAAAATCAGAACCAAGGTCTTTTCTGGGTGAAGGGGAAGCTCTTGAGATGTAGGTTATGAATCCTCAAGGATCCCCCTTTGATGTAGAGGATGAAATGCCCCAGCAAGAGAAACCTTCCTTAAGGGACATGCTGGAACTAGAGATTTTTACTGAGATGTGGGATTAAGTGGTCTGGGAAGGGCACAATATTAACTAACATCCACTCCTGTGGATAAATGGGGGCTGAAGCAATGCTGGAAGAAGGCCTGGCCCACAGGTCAGGGGATTAGAGTTAGAGAATCAATTTTGCCATCAGTCATGGAATGGTAAAGATGGGAAAGGTCTTTAATGTTTCAACCCCCTAAATCTATAAATATGGGAAATGAAGCTGAAAGAAAATCAAAGAAGAGTAGTGGGTAGTCAAAGAGAGCTGAAGAATTGCTACATGGGAGACAAAAAGTCATCTGGAAAACTTGACCTCCTTTGGCCAAGAATATCCAAAGAGGAGTAAGTAGTGTCAGAAGATTGAAGGAGATGAAGTGTCCATGAATTATGGAATTGTAGTGTTGAAAGGGACCTTAAGATCACAGAATCTTAGAAGGCCTTCATCTTATCACAGCTGAACCAGAATGGTTCCACACAAATGGTGTGGACCACACCAATAGACCACACAAATGATCATCCAGCATTTGCTCTAAGACCTCAAATGAGGAAAGATGATACAATTGTGTTTCTGTGTTGAGTGAGTCTTATTTACAGCTGCAGCTTTTAGCCATTCTTCCTAGTTCTACCCTTTGGGACTAAGTCACTGGCCAGCTCTTTGAATGCTAGAATTCAGTTTATGAAAGATGTGAGATGTGCAAATTTAGAGAAGCCCTTCAGATGTTCATAGGGACTCTTTGTGTCCAACCTGTGGAAGAGTGTTCCGAGCTCGAATTGGACTGATTGGCCATAGTCAGACACACTGCAACTCAACTCTAACATAGATTTTGGGTTCTTTTCTAGTACAAAGGACACCCACCAACCAAACAACCAACCAATCAACTAACCAACCAAGAAGACAGTTATCTGGTCACCACCAAGTCTTCTTTTCTACATGTTTAACACTCCCAGGTCCTTCACCTCATCCTCATGCGACAAGAACTTGAGATCTCAAATCATCTTCTCTAATCTCTACCCATCTTTAAGAAATCTGGAGCCAATGGCCATCAGCCATGAAGACCTTCAGACAGTAGGCTCCCACCTTTTAAAGGTCTTAATGAGGTTCGCCCTTAAAACCCTTCCTGCCATTGAGGTGAAGAAGGCCTATTCATTACTGTTATGGTTGACCATAAAACGGGTTTGACCAGCTTCCACTCTATTCTTTTATCTATCTATTTAGGCCGTCATTCATTTATTTAGTTTTTAATTTGTGGAGCAAAACGAGCATTTCCGTAACATATTATAATAAAAAAGATGATCGCACATGAAACTGCAATTCTATTATTTCTAATTCACTTTCTTCTATTGCCCACAAACTTTAAAAACTTAAAATCTTACAACCTCTGATATTTTTTTCACCAAACTTGATACCTAAGAATGAAGGTAACATTTATTCTTAATTTAGTAAATTATTTTCCATAATTAATCTTTAATTGGAAAAACAGTTAAATAAGAAAAAATACAGATAATGGTTATATTTCTGTGATGGAGAACTAAATTATTTTGGAAACTCTTTTTCTCCTACTTCTTCACAGTCCATTTATGGTTACAGTGGGAAGGAGGGAGAAAATAAGTATTCATTGCACATTCACTATGTGTCTTTCCAAGGTCCCCCAGATACTATTACCTCCCCTCTAAGCTTGCCCTGTAGCTATTTTGTATGTATGATATGTATCCTTGTGTATGTTGATGTCAATGCTCCCCCTCTCCCCATTACAATGTAACCTCCTCAAGGCAGATACTGTTGTCATTTTTTCGTTCGAGTTCCAAGTCTCAGCAGAGCTCCTGGCTGGTGGATGAGCAACAAATGCCGTCGATGGATCAACACGACAGAACGAGAGAACAAAAAAGAATCCTAGAAATCACCTTATCCTGCCTCCATATCTTATAAGTGAGGACAGGAAGATGGATGGATGGAGAGGAGAGACCTGCCCAAGGTTACAGGGCATTGGCCAGCAGCACCGGGCCAAGAGCAACCACTCACCTTGACCTCTTTCTTGGCTTCTTCCCCTACTACACACTGCTGCTGGCTAACAAAGCCCTCATTTGATGGATTCCTGGCTCTACAGAGTCCTGTAAATTGGAGGATCCCAAGATTTTGAGACAGAGGAACCTTAGAAAAAATACAGGTCAAACTCTTTATTTTACAAAAGACCACATGGAGGCCAAAGGAAAGGCCATGGCTTGTTCAGATTCATGAAACTAATTGGTAACAGAACCAGGTCCCATCGAGGGCTCTTTATATTTGTGAGGGGCTAAGTGGCACTATAGTGCACAGAGTACTGGATCTAAATCGGGACTTACTCATCTTTATGAGTTCAAATCTGTCCTCAAACACTAGCTATGCGACCCCAGACAAGTCATTTAACCCTGTCTGCCTCAGTTTCCTCATCTATAAAAATAAGCCAAAGAAGGAAATGACAAATGACTTCACTATTTTTTTGTCAAGAAAATCCCAAATGGGATCACAAAGAGTCAGATGTGACAAAAATGACTTAATGATAATATTTGGAAAGTTCTCTCTTACATATATATATATATATATATATGTTATTCTGGTAGCTCTAGGAGGATGAATAGGAACAGGGCTTGCCTTCTAAACAGTTAGGATACTGTGCCTAGGTAGACATAATGCATCAAAATTAGAATTTAAGTTCCTGATTACTAGTTCTTCTGTTCTGAAGTAATGAAGACAAAACTAATGTTTGTCTTCTACCCCCAAAGCATCATTCAAATAAGCCCAAGTTGCCTCAAGAAATAAGGCTCCTACCTCTTTTTTGGCTCCTTTACTCATTATTTGCTTTTCTTTATTTTTTCACCCTCATCATTCCCAGTTTTGCTTTTTGAAGTCTTTTTCTTCCTGGGGCTATATTTGAACAAGCAAAGGGAAGGTCATTCATTATTCACAGGCCAGCATTCCCTTCTGACCATAAGTTTTCGGGCTGAGGAATATAAGTAAGAAAAGTCTTGGCTTTGGACTTGTTTGGTGAAAAGATGTATTTGTTTTAGTGAACCAAGTGAGAAACAAATGAATTCAGCATGTCTATTAATCTTTGCAGCTCGGGTGATGTAAGAACAATATTCAGTCATGCTTTATAGCATTTGCTTTGACTCAAGTGTGTTTAAAGTGGACTCGCTGTTAAGTTCTCTAACTAGAGATATTTGGAGTGTGTTTTGCATCTTGAATTTCACCTGGGATTTTTTAAAAATTTCTTTACTTCTTTCTAGATTTTTCTCTTGTTAGCTGAAGTTAGGCAGTCTCAGAGATAGCTTACAAACTTACACAGAATCATAACATTTGAGAAATGGAAAAGCTTTGAATGTGGAACAGATCTGTGAGAGTCCTTAGAAGAGAGCATATGTCATCTCAGGGCAGGAAGGAGCTGAAAAAAGACTATAAAGAATTCTAGCTGAAAGGACTAGATGGCACAGAAAGCAGAATGTTTTATCTGGAAGAGAACTTAGAACACCGAACATAAAATATGGGGGCTGGAAGGGACAGCAGAGATGATCTTGTCCTTTTATCTGGAAGAGAGCTTAGAACTCCGAACATAAAATATTGGATGGAAAGGACAGCAGAGATGATCTTGTCCTTTTATCTGGAAGAGAGCTTAGAATACTGAACATAAAATATGGGGGCTGGAAGGGACAGCAGAGATGATCTTGTCCTTTTATCTGGAAGAGAGCTCAGAATACTGAACATAAAATATGGGGGTTGGAAGGGACAGTAGAGATGATCTTGTCCAACTTCCTAATTTTAGAGATGAGGAAATTGAAGCCCTGAGAGATTAGGGACTTAATTTAAAAACTCAGTGCAACTGAGTCCATTTTGTAAGTTTGCAAAAACATTTTTATGTAACAGAAAGAAACAAACAAAAAAAATCCATTAGAATAGTGCGCCAAGTCGACATTTCTGCCAAGGGACGATCAGCCAGAGTTCTTAGTGACAGATTTAGATGTCTGTTTGTCCTTTGCTAGCTATCGTGGGGAGGTGATATTGGAGAAATCTCAATTTCCATTTAGAATTTTAAATGACAAAACATGGAGATTTTTGGAAAAGTTTGAAAAACTTATGCTCGATTTAAAAGCCTTGTATGGGTGCCAGAGTCTCCTTGGATCAAGATATAAATATATTAAACAATTCACCCATGTCATGACGATGTCCACTCCCTTATAGACTCCCAACCTCAAAAGAGCATTGTGCAATATTTCCAGGTAAGGATTTAATTATCTTAAAGTCACGTTTTATAGTCATTAAATGCATCACATCAAAGTGGACATCTTACATACAGGAAAGAAAACTGGTTTTTTTTTTCTCTTTTTTTTAAAGTCTGAATTGTTACTGACAGCTCTTAATGGGATCCCAAGATTTCAGAGGGGCTACAAGGTCAAAACTATCTTTTACCGCTGCAAAGATGTTATTTGCTTTTGAAAATATTCCTCCTTTTCCCAGTTATATATCTGTGTGAGGCTGGATTTTCTTCCTATATTTCTACCAAAACAACCTATCAACAAATTCAGCAAATTGAAGGCAGGAGCGGATATGAGCATCCAGCTGTCTTCTATTAAGTTAGACATTAAAAAGATTTATAAAAATATGCAAAACAATGCTATTATCTCACTGAATTTCATTTTAGAAAATATGGTTATTGTTCATAAAATGCCATTTGTGTTAACAAGCAATATAACTTAAAAGATGAATTAGTACATTTAAAATATAGCAGTTTTTATACCCCAAGGAGATACTAAAGAAGGGAAAGGGACTTGTATGTGCCAAAATGTTTGGGGCAGCCCTGTTTGTAGTGGCCAGAAGCTGGAAACTGAGTGGATGCCCATCAATTGGAGAATGGTTGGGTAAATTGTGGTATATGAATGTTATGGAATATTATTGTTCTGTAAGAAATGACCAGCAGGATGAATACAGAGAGGCTTGGAGAGACTTACATGAACTGATACTGAGGGAAATGAGCAGAACCAGGAGATCATTATATACCTTAACAACGATACTGTATGAGGATGTATTCTGATGGAAGTGGATTTCTTCAACAAAGAGACCTAATTCAGTTTCAATTGATCAATGATGGACGGAAGCAGCTACACCCAAAGAAAAAAACACTGGGAAATGAATGTAAACTGTTTGCATTTTTGTTTTTCTTCCCGGGTTATTTTTACCTTCTGAATCCAATTCTCCCTTTGCAACAAGAGAACTGTTTGGTTCTGCACACATACATTGTATCTAGGATATACTAGGACATATTCAACATATATAGGACTGCTTGCCATTGAGGGGAGAGGATGAAGGGTGGGAGGGAAAAATCGGAACAGAAGTGAGTGCAAGGGATAATTTTGTAAAAATTATCCTGGCATGGGTTCTGTCAATAAAAAATTTTAATAATAAAAAAATAAATAATAAAATAAAATATAGCAGTTTTAATTTCTAACATGGTAAATATCAGTAGATAAGGTTCATGTAAATAAAAGTTCTTGGGAGTCCTCAATAATTTTTAGAGAGCCCAGAGATTAAAAAAAAAAGTTTGAGAACTTCTACCTTCGATCTAAAAATGTGGATCATTCATCTTGATAGAGATTACCTTAGATAGATTCAGAGGCTCATTCTGAGTCGGTAGAACGTTAAATTGAGGGGGAGAAAACCAAATTTTCAGTTCTAGACTCTTATTTTGCATTTCAGAATTTCACATTCCCCAAAGTAATATATTTCAGAGCCAAAAGGGAACATTAAAACAGCTGAGGAGCACAGTCAGGGCTCTAGTAGAGTTGAAGTCAGGGAGATCTGAGTTCAAATTCTGCCTCAGACTCTTACTAGTCATGTCATCCTGGGCAAATCCTCGAACTTTTCTCGGCCTCAGTTTGCTCATCTGCTCAATAGGGTTCATGGGAGCAGTTCTCTCTCCATGTTGTTGTGAAGGATCTAATGAAATGATATGTGTTAAGAGCTTTGCAAACCCAACATGTTGCAGGTCACACAGCTTGTCCCAAACAGATCTGAAACTTGAACCAAACCCAGGGGGACTCCAGGACCAATGCTTCCTGTTCCATAGGTGCACATGTCATCTTGTTCACAGAATGGCACCTTCTTGGGGGCTGGAAGGCATCTCAGAAGCCTGTCAGCTCTATTTATACCTGAACAAGAACCACTTTTAATCACACTGCCAAATGTGTCCCTGAGCTCCTAATGAAAAACTTTGCTCAATCATTTCAATCTATCTGACTCTTCATGACACCTTTTGGGTTTTTTTGGCAAAGATCCTGGACTGGTTGGCCATTTCCTTCACTAGCTCATTTTTACAGATGAGGAAACTGAGGCAAGCAGCGTTAAATAACTGAACTAGGATCACACAGCTAGTCTGAAGTTAGGTTTGACTTCAGATCTCCCTGATTTCAAGCCCAGTATTCTATCCATTGCACCCATTAGCCACTCATATTGAAAAATGCCAGCGGTAAAAGCCTGCCATATAATGCAGACACTAAACAGAAAGTCTTGGAAGCCAAGGACCTGAGTGTGAATCTTCCTCCTGCTACTCTCCATGATATGGGAGCTTAGATAAGCCATATCTTAGACCTCAGTTTCTTCATTTGCCAAACTAAAGGATCGGACTTAATGAACTTTGAGCTTTGTTCCAGTTCTCCATCTCTGCTCCCTTGCTCCTGCAGCAGCCCATTGCACTGTGGGCCTCCCTAATTGCTAGGAAGTTTTTCCTGGCAGAAAGCCTTGATCTGACTCATCCCAGCATCCTCCCCCACTCCTAGTTCTTCTCTGTACAAGGCTGATCTCTTACACAATGATCCTTCAGCTACTTGAAGATGCCATCGTGGCTTCCCTAAACTTTCTCTTTTCCAGACTAAAAATCCCCTTCCTCATTGGCATTCTCTGCTACCAGCAATGGCACTTGAAAATGGTCTTAATTAGACATGGTCTTCTAGATATGACTCGGTAAGGGTAGAGATCAGAGGTCTTGTTGTTCAGTTGTTCAGTTGGGTCCAACTCTTTGTAAGCTTATTTGGGATTTTCTTGGCCAAGATACTGGAGTGGTTGGCCATTTCCTTCTCCAGCTCATTTTACACATGAGGAAACTGAGGCAAACAGGGGTAAGTGAATACTTAGTTCACACTAGTAAATGTACAAGACTGAATTTGAAGTCAGGAAGACGAGTCTTTCTGATTCCTGATTGGATATTCTATGTCCTATGGCATCACCTAGCTACCTTCCCTTCTGTTTTACTAGATTCTATTCCACTCTTAAGAATGTATTAACATTTTGACCATGTATACTATTGACTAGCTTGTGGTCTACCAAAAACTTCAGCTTTTTGTCACAGGAACTGTGGTTCATTATCTTATGTCTGGGAAATTGATTATTTGAATCCAAGTGCACTTAACTAACAAGTTTTTGTTCCCATTTGAGTTAAATGAGGTCTGAAGTTGCTTTTGAATTCTCTTACAGTAATACCTTATTTATTCAGTTTTGCAGAGAATGGACCTTTTCTTTAATTATTATTATTATTTTTTTAACAAGTGAAGCTTGTCTCTTTTAAGTCCTCAAGCTTTGTGTTCTCTCTCTCTCTCTCTCTCTCTCTCTCTCTCTCTCTCTCTCTCTGTGTGTGTGTGTGTGTGTGTGTGTGTGTGTTGAATTACAAATCTCCCTGTCTTCAGCATTGGAAGTGCTCCAAGCCTTCTTGGGCCATCTCTATGGAGGCCATCAGCTATACTGTATAAATCAGAGATTTGGGGGGAACTACTGAGGCATTCAAGGCTGCATTTCTACAGAGGAAACAACTTTGTGTATCTGTGTTTACTTTTTATAATAGTGTCTCCTTCCTTGTTCTCAGGTTTTTAGTCATCACTTATCAACACCTCTAATGGCTTCCCCTTACTGGCTCTTCTACTCCCTTCTAAACTTATAGATTCAGAAACAAGTCTGTTAGTATTATGTAGTAAGCAAGAGAAATCAGATGCTGAGAGATAGATCTAATTCACATTGAGTAGAGTGCATGAGCTCTAGGGTATGGACTTGGGGGCATATTTTGGCTGCTTACTGTAGATGTTTTACTCTTCTTTGGTTCTCAGCTATAACCTGTTTATGTACAGAGATGTGCTGGGTGATCCTACATCTCCCTCTAATACAACAGACTGTCCACTAAAAGTCCCATCACCTGCAATCTAATTGCTTCCCTCACTCTTCCAGAGTTCCTCATTTTCTGGCTGTGTTATGGGATCATAAGATCTCTCTAAAGCTGCAATAGGCCTTTGGGGTAAGGCTTTAGAGCTATCTTCAAGGTTTATAAGGTACCTTACAAATAACAACCTTGGGAAATAAATACCATTATTAGCCCATTTTGCAGATGAGAAAATTGAGGCAACCAGAAATTAAATGACTTACCCAGGCTCACCCAGCATGTAAATGTCTGAGTCCAGAATTGAACTTAGGTCTTCCTGATTCTGGCTACAGTACTCAATGCTTTGTGCTACCTAGCTGCTTAATTTTACTAATGGTGGTAGTGAGTATGGTGGTGGTAGTAGTAGTGGTAGTAACGGCAGTAGTAATAGTAGTAGAGGTAGCAATAGTAGTGGTGGTGGTGTAGTAGTAGTAAAGTAGTAGTAGTTGAAGTAGTAGTAAAGTAGCAATAGTAGTAGTAGTAGTAGAAAAAGTAGTAGTGACAGTAGTAATAGTTAGTAGCCATAGTAATGGAAGTAATAATAATATCAGTAATAGAGATAGTGGTAATGGTGGTGGGTAGTGGTAGTAGTAGTAGTATTAGTAGTAGTAATAATAATAATTAGTAGTAGTTACTACTACTAATATTAGTAATAATAGTAATTAGTAGTAGTTATAAATAACATTTATCAAGAGCTTTACAGTTTACAAAGCAGATATCACAAGGATTAATATATCTTTTTAAAAGCTAGAAAACCAAGGCCACATAATTAGTTTACTTTGGAGCTATAATGAAATGAAATGTTTTCTGATGCCAAATCCAGAGCTCTTGCCATCACCCCACGGAGTCACCCTCTGCCATTTTATAGATAAGGAAACCAAAGGTCCAAAAGTGATGTGACCCACACTCCTTCACCCTGGGATCAAAGGATTTACAGTTGAAGGGGACCTTAGAGAGAAATGTTCCACAGCCACGCTTTCTAATGCTATTATTACTGCTGCCGGGTCAATGGCCTCAGCCAAGAGCAGGCTGCACAATGGTAGGAACGCAGATGTGTTATTGCTTTGGAGCTGCCTTTCGTCACCATTTTGTGTACATATACCCATGAGCTTGCATGTTTTCTTGAAAATAAATTATATGGTCAATAGCAGGAAGCTTATTCGATACTGGGACTAAAAATAGATCTTTTCTTGAAATGGCTGCATCAAAGGGGACCTTCGCCTCACATCAGTAGGAGCAAGAGCTCCCATGACCCCTTTGTTGTTGTTGTTCAGTCCTGCAGTCATGTCTGACCATGACCCCCTGGATCAGAGCATGCCATCTTCCACTCTCTCCTGAAGTCTATCCATACTCAAGTTCATTGTTTCCACAACACCATCCATCTCATCCCATGCTGGACCCTTTTCCTTTTGACCTCAATCTTCCCCAACATCAGAGGCTTTTTCAGTGATTCTCGTCTTCTCATAATGTGACCAAAGTATTTAAGTTTCAGCTTCAGCATTGGACCTTCTGGTGAAGAGTCTGATATTTCAGATTTTCTTGAAGAGATCTCTTGCCTTTCCCATTTTCTTTTTTTCTCCTATTTCTTGGCAATGCTCATGTGAACAAACCTTATTTCTCCTTGCTATTCTCTGTTCTTCTGCATTCACTTGAATCCCTAATTTGTTACTTTTTGTGTGAGCTTGGGTAAGTAACTTAACCCTCCTTAGCCTACCCGTGAAGGGAGATTTAGGTGGTACAATTTCTATGGCTCTTTCCCAGACCCAAAAGCCAGCATTTTTTAAAGGTAAGATCTATGCTTGTGAAATTATTCAAACCTGTAAATACATGAGCTTCCTCTGCTTCCCCCAACTCTGTCATCTGCTCCAGCAATAGCCAAATAAAGTTTCCTTCTCTCCTGAAGAAGACTCTTGCGAGAAAGAATACTAGACCTGGGAGACTGAGATTTAGCTCTGCCTTTTCACAAGTGGAAGACTTTGAGAACAGGTCTGCTAGTATTTGTGTAGTGTGAGAAGTTCTAATTATTTCAATAAGCCAAGAAAGAAAGAAGAAAGAGAAAGAAAGAAAGAAAGAAAGAAAGAAAGAAAAGTAGAAAGGAAAGAGGGAAGGAAGAAAGAAATAAAGAAACAACAAAAGTGAGAGAAAGAGAGAAAGAAAGATAGGAAGGAAGAAAGGAAGGAAGAGACAGAAAGAGAAAGAGAGAGGAAGGAAGGATGAAAGGAAGGAAACAAAGAAGGGAAGAAGGGAGGGAGGAAAGAAGAAAGAAAGAAAGAAAACAAGGCGACAAATATCCCTACAAAGAAGCTACTCAAATTTTTTTTCAAAAATATATTGCACACACATACATGGAGAGGGAGAGAGGGAGAAAGGGAGAGAGAAAGAAAGGGCTAGAGACACAGACAGAGACAGAGACAGACTCATAGAAAGAGACAGAGACATACAGGGAGAAATAGAGAGACAGAAAATGAAACACGGAGAGAGCAAAAGAATTTAATGATGAAGAGGCAGTGTCATAGTGCTAGTGCCATCAGTATATAATTAGACCTGGGTTCAAATCATGACTATGGGCAAGTCTCAGCTTCTTAGAATCTCAAATCCTCTCATCTCTAAAATGGGACTAATTCTTACTTTAACTCCCAAGGCCATTGAGAAGGAGATGGTTTTGGAAACCTAAAGATGCTCTACAAAATGGGCCTCATGACTATTTTAAACTGTCATCATTATCATTATTGCCATTGTTGTTTTTAATCTGATTGCAGCCAGTAAAGGGCACAATTAGAAGCTCAACCTCCTGAATCAATCTATTCTGCCCCATGTGGCTAGTGATGGTGGGGAAGGAGTGGTGGGCAGGAAGTTTGAAGGAACCCAGCAACATGCTGGCAGTGAGCGTTGTAGATAACTAATTGAGAACCTTTGCTGCAAAGCATAGTTTGGGGATCCCATTAGCCCAAAGGAACAATGACCTACATCTCTGTGAACTTTGGGAGCACGGTTCAGTCTGTTTCACAGGATTAAGGGCTAGAGGAGCACTTAGAGGTTCTCAAATCCAAGTCCCTCATCTTTGAAAAACTATTTTTCCAATTACCATTTCAATTCCCCCCAACAATAACCAGTGTCCTGCTTTTATAGAAAGAAGATAAATGATCAATCATTCCAAAAGCCAACCTAGAGCAAACCCTATTTGTAAAGAGAAGCACTAGAACCCTAGAAAAAGAAAGGGATTTGCCCAGTGGCAGCCAGGGAGCATGAGAAGCAGCTAATAAAGAGTTTGAGCTCGAGGCCTCTGATCCTCCTGTACCATGTCCTATCGTCTCTGACTTGATGCCTTCCAAGCCCTAGAGGGGCCCAAGATTAGCAGCTGAAATCCAGTGCTGTTCTTCCTCTGAAGGATTTCGTGAATTTTACACTTGACTACCTTTTTTAAAAAACCAAAAATAAAAACAGAATTCTCCTAAATAACCATTTTTGAGATCTCTCAACTGCTGGAGTAATTCAAACTACTGAGAATTAATGGGGGAAAATAAAGGGAAAAGAAATGGGAACAAGAAATAGTAAAAAATAAAACTTAAAAAGAGAGTATATTAGGAGAAAAATGTAAACAATTGCAACATTCAATAATTGAAGCTTCCAGACACATAAGATTATATCCTGACTTCATGGGATCTCAGGGAAGGGCGGGAAGAAGGAAGAGACTGAAGGATCTATAGGAAGCAGAAGATAGTCATTAAAGTCCATTAATTTATCCAAGAAGCTATCCCTGCTTTTTCTTTAGGCACTAAAAAGTAAATTCTATAACTTTCCAGAAAGAGAAACCTGCTTCTCAGAACTTTTCAGCTGGAAAGCCAGCTGAAACCCCATCCTCCCATATCCACCTGCTTCCCTTTAAATAAATAATACTCTTTTTATAGCAGCAATTATTTGGGTTGACACAGTGCCGGATGAACAAATATAGCTAAGTTGTGACTTTTCATAGGTAGAGAATCATCAGGTGAAATAATTCTCTTCTTCTTACTATTTACAATTCCAAAATTCTCTCTCTCTCCTCTCTCTCTCTCTCTCTCTCTCTCTCTCTCTCTCTCTCTCTCTCTCTCTCTCTCTCTCTCTCTCTGTCTCTCTCTCTCTCTCTGTCTCTCAATTTCTTGAAATGCAGAATCTGGGAAGGACTCTCCACTGTCTACTCTTCCCACTACAATCAGAGGGAAAGAAGGGTCTTAGAAACATGAGGTACCGAGGAGGAGAGTGATCTAGAGTTTGTGTTTTTTCGTAAGAGAAGAAGAGAAGAAAAGAGATAATAGCTAAAAGATCAAATAATTGGGTGGACTCAAAACTGGTTGAAAGGCAAACTCCAAAGAACAACAGTTAAGTGACTGAATTGTTAAGAGAACTTGAAAGGAGGCTTCAGTGCAGTTCCCAGGGTTCTTCATTTGGCTAAATGTTATGTAATATTACCAATGACTTGGACAAAAGCATGGCGTGCTTCTCATATGTGCAGATGACTCAGGGCTGGGATGGCTACCATCAGATAGTAGTAATAATCCAAACATTTTGACAGATTGATGACTTTAAGCCAAACCTCATAAGATGAAATTGAATTGGTAAAATTGTAAAGGCTTATATTTCGGTTAAAAAGTCAATAATAGCTGTAACTAGATAGCAGTTTGGTGAGAAGAGTCTGTGTGGGTAGACTACAGGTTAAATACAAGCCAACAGTGAGCTAGGGCAGCCAAGCAAATTAGTGTAATCTCAGCCTCCATTAATAGAGACATAGTGTGCAGGACTTGAGAACCTATCAGTGCTCAGTTCTGGGTGCCATGGGAATGAGATGGATAATCTGGATAGCATCAAGGGTTGGGTAGGTCCTTGAATTCACGTCCAAGAGCATTAGTTGAAGAAAATAGAAATGTGTAACTCGGTGATCAGAAGAAAACATGAATTGTGCTAGTTATCTTCAAGAATACAAAGTGTCGCCATGTTGGAAAAGAGAATATACTTGTATTGTTTGGTCCTGGATGGAGCAATGGCTAGATACTATAAATAAATTTAGGCTCAAAAGGTAGATTTCTTCAGAGGCAACAGGTTCTAAATCACTGGAGGTCTTTATCAAAGATTAAATGATCATTTATTGAACATGTTTAGAAGAGATTTTTTTTAAAAGTAAGGGTTGGAATAGTTAGGCAACCTGAGGCTCCCTTTTGACTCTGAAACTCTGTGTTCTATTCTTATTACTGTTGGTGGGAACCATCTCATTTGGAGTCAATCTTTAATAATCAGGGTGCTACATAGTGGGGGGGGGCAATGGCATTTAAGAAAATGAAGTTAGAAAGGCACCTGAAGCTGCCCAAATACATCAGAGATCTGAAGGCATTGAGAACTCATTATTTAAGATAACTCAGAGATGCATATGACAAATAGTTTTAAAACATTACATATAGCATATTATTATCATTCTCTTCCTGTTCTCAAATACTCTCAAGAAGACATAGTACTTTGGACCTATTCTTGTTGTTTTAAAACTTTAAGGAAAATCATCCTTATTAAAGCATCCTTCATGAAAATACAAAGACTAGGTAGGCTTTCAGAGGCAATCGAGCAAAAGACGAGGAAAATGAAAGATCCCAATATGCTGATAGTCCAAAAAACATTTGACTCAGTAGTGAAAATTCTGTCTAAAAGGCTCTACTATGCAGAAATCAAAACCATACAGCAGGATAGAAACAATCACCAGCTCTTCAACGTGTCTGTTTATTAATACAGTGAAGCTTAAAGCAGACACGTTTGCCAAAAGTGTTCATTGCTGTCAGGCTGAATGTCCTGCACAAACTCCAATTGAACGGGTGATTCCTTAAACATTGTGAGGTTCTCCAGATCCTCCTGTTCACAGATGTCTTCATGGTGATTGTCCCAACGTCTAGAATATCACAGTCTCCTCGATTAGACTCATTCAGAGGAGACTTACCTAACAATACACACAGGAAAAGAAAAGACTAAATGGAAGAAGAATCTCTCTTGTCTGCATTTGGGCTGGAAGTCCATTGACAGCCCATCAGCATTTATATCCTGCAGAGACTACAGATGGATAAGAAACTTATCCAAAAACTGAATAATAGTAGAAAGAGAACAGGCTGGGCATTCGCTGGGAAATGTTTCTAATGGTCCAAGCTATCATCTCAGATGCAAAACCCGGCTTTTAACATGGATATTCTCCTGGCTGCAAATCATGGAATGTAACATGTAATCTCTGGGGTTACAAGTAAACTAAAGGTCAATGGGAAATGAGTGGTAAGTGTAAGTAAGCTGCAGTCAGGCAGTAAAGGAGCATTTATTAAGCACTTGCTGTGAGGCTCTGTAGCATATTATCAATGATCACTTGCATGCAAGAAGAAAGGGATATCATCCAGAGGATGTGTGATTAGAAAAGGAGAAGAGAAGGAATCAAAGGTCAATAGCTTTAGTGCTGCACCAGAAACCAGGAGATAGCGAAAGATCTAGAAAGGGACTTCACTGAAAGTCTGATGAAATGTATAGCCCTTTTCTCATTTTTAAATGCATAAATGCATTTTTTTTTTTGCTAAGGCATTTGGGGTTAAGTTTCTTGCCCAGGTCACACAGCCAGGAAGTGTTAAGTGTCTGAGGCTAAATTTGAACTCAGGTCCTCTGACTTCAGGACTGGTGCTCTACCCACTACACCAATTATCTGTTCCCCAAAATGCAATTTTTAATGTTTTTAAATGCATAAAATAAAATATGTAGGATGGCAAAGGAAACCTAGTATGATGAAATAATGGTGTAAATTTTCCCACCCAAATCACAGAGTCCCTGAAATCTGTCCATAGATAAGAAGTTCTGATCTAGACGAAGGCCTCCCACATGTTGGGGAAATTCACTTTGGAAACTGTGTGGGAGAACTTGGGCAAGAGACTGTTATAATGAGGTATTTATGCTTATTGTATCCACTGCTTGCCACTTAGTGACTTCTGTCTCCTAGGGAGCTCAATAAAAGGTTATTACTTGAAATTTCTTTATACATATCACAACTTTAACATCCCTACATGTGGAGCAGAAAAATTAATTATCATTCCCATTTTATAGATGAAGAAATAGAAGCTATGAGAAGTTAACTGAGGAACTTAAAATCTAACAAGCAGTAGGTGATCCAGACCCAGATCATGTTCTGACTAAAAATCTAGTTCTCTCTGCATCAGTTGATGATGCTCTCAGTTACTCTGCAGAGTATTTCCTTCCATTGGTTTAAGACAGGGTACTCTTTAGTATGGCATTTGGAGAGTGAGGAAGAATAAGCCTATTAGAACTTTTACTCCCACATTCTCGTTTTATCTGAAGCACAGAGAGGGATGTAACTTGCTCAAGCTCACAATAGTATCACAAAAGTATCTTCAGTTTATCCTTTATCCATCTTGTTTGGACACAAGTTGTCTCCTCTGATGAACTCCCTGAGGAAGTTTCTTTTCATCTACAGAACTTTGTAGTTGCCTGACTTAATTAACGCTTGCTGACTTAAATAAAAGCAGAACTGGATTTGAACTCAGGCCTTTGGACTTTTACTCCAGTACTTTTTCATAGAATGTACTCCAGCTTCATCTGCCTAATTTCTAAAATTGAGATGATCATAATTTTTCCATCTCTCAGGGCTGTTGTGAAGAGCAAATATGGAAAGACTGTGAAAAATGCATTTGAAACATGAATTGTTTGATCTGAGTCAGTGTTATTGCATGTTTGTGAATGCTGAAATCCTGCTGATTTGGGATGTTTATCTTCATCCCGGTTATTTCTACTTCTGACCTTGCATTTCCATGGAAACTCTCCTGAAATGACAATATTCCTTCAGCATCTCCAGTTCCTATGGCTGTTTATAAACTGAAAATTGAAAAAGAAAACATGCCCAATAGGAGATTCTAATTGGAGACAAAACAAATCCCCCTTGAGTTTTCCGTCCACATCCTCCGCCGACTCGGCCAGCACTGACACCACGGGGCTGCTTTCCATGCTTTGTTTCATTTTGGAAACTGGAGAAGGAAACATGGTTGGACCTGATTGAGTCTCGGGGGGCCTTGACGGAAACACTGACTGGAACGATGAGCATGAAGAGATTATAAGGCAGGAAGGCCGTAGGATGAAGTGAAATGCTTCCACATGCAAGGGCTGAATGTGCATCCTTCTTAAAAATAATTATTTCATTTTACTTAATTTGTGGAATAAAACAAGCATTTCTAGGTCGCACCATAGTAAAAGATTGCTTGTGAAATTGCACATCAGTGATGTACAACTTGCTGTGCCTTTTAGAAATAAAATCAAGTTCTCATTTACATTTCTTTTTTCTTGTTTTTTCTTCCTTTTCCCTGACCTTGCCTTAGAGATGGCTACCATTAAACATAGATACCCATGTGCTTTTGAAGTGCCTTTTACATGACCTGGACATTTTACACATGTGCATTTGCTCAGACATCTCAAGGTTTGTGGGAAGGAAAGCACTCCAAGTCTTCAAGCATTATATAACCGGGAGTTATTATGATTATTATTCACACTCCTTCCCAGGCTGGATAAAAATGCTAGCATTTGTCTAGCCCTTCATTTAACTACTTTTTTTTTTCAGGGTGGGGAGTGGAAAGGTGAAAGGTTTGGAAGACTTATTGGAGTTAGAGGGAAGGAGACTCAGATTCAAACGCCCATTCTGACCCTTCCTTGTGACTATGGACCAATCTTTCTTGTCTGTCTGATCTTGTTTTTTTGGAGGTAACAAAGAGATAATCCTATCTGTACCTGCCTCTCAATATTGTCTGAAGGCTCAAGAATGGAGGCTGCTGGAGGGCTCCATTCCTCTGCCCTTATCTCTGGTATCTGACACAGTGCCTGGCACCTACTAAGTATTTAAGTACTTGTAGATTGATTGATGGATACATGCAATTCCCCTTTCCAGGATGCATCAGTTACAGTGCTAAGTATTTGTGCCTATACTTAGATTATTTTCTGCCTTTGCTTATTCAAATCCACGCTGTCCTCTGAAGCCCTCCCCAAACCCCTACCTCTGAGAAGCTTTCCTGGACCACTCCCCATATCATTTTGAGTTCAGTTTAACTACCTTAAGTGCCAGCTATGTGGCAAACACCACATTTGGTGCTGGGTAATGGGGTGGAGAATAAAAAAACAAATTAATGGCAGTCCTTGACTGGAAGGAGCTAATGAGCTAGTAGAGGAGATGATTTGTCCCCAAAGAACATGACAGAAAAATAATCCTAAAGTTATGGAAGAGTTTCAAACCAAGTTATATGCGAGATCTTAGAGGTAAGAGAGATCCCTGCTTCTTAGGGGGGTCAGGGAAGGCGTCATGGAAGAGGTGTGATTTAATCTGAGTGACAGCATTTCAAAAGGTACAAGTGGGATAGAGAACATTTTAGACAGATGATTGTGGGAAAGGGAAGGATAAATTAGAGCAATGGAAGTTAACCTTTCTTGTTAATTAAGTGTGAAAGACATGAAAGGATATAGTAAGAAAATACAAAGAAAAGGTAGGTAAGAGCTAGATTTCAGAAGGTTGTAGAGTCCCAGAATTTCAGTTTAAAGGGACCTGGGATGCCATTAGCTAAGTGGTGCCATAGTGAATGGGGTCCTCAAACCAGAGGTTTGGCAATTGTTAATGCTGTAAAGTTACCCATGCATATATCCTGTAAATAAAAGGCTATTAAATAAAAAAAATAAATAAAAAAAAATAAGAAAAAAAAATAAAAAAATAAAGGCCCACAAAACAAAGGTTTTGTGCTTATTATAGTGCAGCCCTCCAACAATCTGAGGGACAGTGAACTGGCCCCCTATTTAAAAAGTTTGAGACCCCTGGAATAAAGTGTAGGGCATGGAGTCAGAAGGCTTCATCTTCCTGAGTTCAAATCTGGCCTCAGACAAGTGTCTGAGGTGCCCTGTTTGCCTTTGTTCCTCATCTGTGAAATGAATTGGAGAAGGAAATGGTCAACCAGTCCAGTATCCAAGAAAACCCTGAATGGGGTCACCCCTGAAATGACTCCAGAGCAATAGATGCCATTTAATTCAACCAGGGCTCCTATACAGTGGACTTGACCATCAGTGAAGGAGAAGCCTTTGTGTCCAGATCTTTCCACCTGTTTCAGCTGGTCTAACTTCTTGGGCCAAGCAGAACCATTCTGATCTCCTTCCCATGTGACAATCCTATAAAGACTTGAATAATGCTATTCTCCAGCCTTCTCTTCCCCTGGAGAAATGTCCCTAGTACCTTCAGCCTGCTTGCTCTCTCTCATCTCAGAATTCCTCTTGTAACTTAATAGCCAGTATCAGAAAGATAATCTCTAAGTACTTAGACACTGTGTTAAGTACTTAGGATATAAAGAAGGGCAAAAACCACAGTCCTTTGCCAACAAGGAGCTTATGTTCTAATGGATGTATATATAAATATATAATATATATTATCTATAAATAAATAACTATGTATGTTCAAGACAGAAATGATATTACTGGAAGGAACCCATGAGGAAAGGCACACAAGTACAAGGGGATGCTTCTTGCAGGAAGTAATATTTGAGTTCAATGTGAAAGTTAGTCCTGGAAGCTAGGAAGTAAGGAGAGAGAATGTCTGGTCATGAGGGTCAATCAAGAGTGCATAGAATTGGGAGGTCTAAGTATCACACATGAGGAACAAGAAGTAGCTGATGCTATTGGAGCAGAGAGGGCATGGAGTAAAGTAGAAGAAGATTTGAAAAGTAGAAAGGGGCCAGGTTGGGAAGAGCTATAAACGCCAAAAAGATTTTTTCTATTTAATACTGAAAGGAATAGAGAGTTTGCCTTGTTTGCTCTTCAGATTGTTTCCCCAGGCAAACTTTTAATAAACTCCTTGTGGGCAGGATTTGTATTGTATTTTTCTTATTCATTCCCCATAGTATTTTTCAAAGAGCAAAATCTATTCTAAAGTAAACACGAGCTTATTGTTAAAATGTACAGCAGGTGTACTGCCCTTGAACATTGATTGATTATGAGTTTCTCCATGGGGATAGTGATTTATGGGAAAGCTAGACGTTAAACCCTTCGTGAACTGAGTCTATATTTACATATTGGACTGGCCAAGGAGTCCTTAGAATTGTATCTGTTAACGATCCCTCAGACTGCCAAATTTTCTCATTTCCATTGAAACCAAATGCAATTCACACAACTGTTCTAGAGAAAGTATGATTTTAATTTTAGAGAAATGTTTATACAAACTGTTAGGTAGGATTTTCCCGCATCTAGACAAGAATGTCCAGTGAGGCAAATGGAGTTGCCTCTTATGGGCAATGGCGTCATGCATGGTAAGACAGAGACAAAAAAGGAGTGGTTCCTGCTACAAAGGGTTTGCATTCTATTTAGGGTTGGGGAGGGGAGGGGAGACAGCATACCATTTGCCATTAGCATTTCCACAGGTAAGGAAATCCCAAGTATACACATTACCAAAATAATTTTAAGATGAGAAGAGTCCTGTCAGCAGAGAAGCAGGAAAAACTTCAGTTAGCAAGTATCCTGAGCTGTATTTTGGAAAAAACCAAGAGAGACTGAGAAGCTAAGGTGAGGAAGGACTACATCCCGTATGGGGGGGGGCATCCTCAACTGAAAAACATCACTCTAGAGATCGTTACCCTTCTGATAAGCTAGGACCATTGATAGCATGCTGTTGTCTTCCCATTCATTTCCAGCCCCAAACAGTGAGGGATCCCCTATTTCTACTACATTTATCCCACTCCCTTTTGGGAATGGGTTGTAGAATCTCCAAATATCCACCTTAATTGCTTTTTCTTCAATCCCCTTAGTCAGATGTGATTTGTCAGGCTTTGCAGAGTGCTTTAGTCACATCTATGTATGAACTATTCATCAGTTTTGGATGGTACTTAATTGTGGAATAAAGGTAGGGATCTGAGCTGAATGAGAAAAAGAAGGAAATGATGTAGGTAATTTAGAGAGGCTCGCTCTAGTGAATTAGGTAAGAGATTAAATTTGGGGAAGAGAAATCTGAGAGAAACTATAAAAAATTAAAGGAAAAAATATTTAAAACTAACTACTTGTGTTTAATGGTAGCCTTCTCTAGGGTGGGTGGGGGAGAAAAATAAAATAAAAAGTGCACAGCAGATGACAAAAGAAAATCTAGAAGGAAACACAGCAAAACCGGGTTGCTTTGAAAGCAACATGTAGAATTTATTACATAAGTTTTCATGAAATGGAATTATTTTTTTCCTTGTTTTGTTTCATATTTAAATTTAAAATGAATAAAAATTAAATAAAAAATGAAACTAGCTACTAGTCCATTTCTACTTTTGTGTTAAGGAGGTACAGATTCAAGGATAACTAAGGAAAATAATTTAATAGACCCTATGGAGTAAGATTTCAGAAAGAAAAGTAAGTGGCAAGGCAAGGCAAAGTAAATAAGAAAAATGTAAATAAGAAAAAAATAAATGGAACAACTGAAGAGGAAAAGCAAATTGACTGCATGGGTTGATAGGTCATGCAAGCTGGTAAAAGAGATTGGAGGTTGGTACAAAAAAAATTCAAACTTGATATCAGGAAAAACAAAACAAATCTTAACAATTAGAAGTAGAGCTTAAGGATAGAAGATGTTAACTTGAAAACTGCTGGATGCTTAGGGTTGAGGTAATAAGAAGGGAAAAATATATATATAAATAGAGAGCCCAGAGACAAAGGGTAACACTGTGCCGGGGGCTGCAGAAAGAGGGATGTAGCTTCTGGGAGGAGGATGCTGACAGTCCTATTGTGACTGATTCTTACCAGACCCAATTCTGAGTACGGAATTTAGATCTGCACACCATAGTCTAAAAAGGCCACTGGTACATTGGAGAGTGCTCAGAAGGGGGCATTCGCAATGGTAAATTGACATGGAGTCATGGAAGGAACTGGCAATGTCACCTTGGAGAAGAGAAGACTCTGGGGAGACAAGCTAACTCTTTTCAGGGAATTGACAGGGAATTAGACTGACTGAGCTCAATGCACTGAACAGGAGCAACAGGTGGGATTTGGAAAGACAAAAGCGTAAGCTTGATACCTTAAAAGCAAACAACTTTTTGACAATTCAAGCTACCCAAAAGTAGAATGGATTGCCTTGGAACTTGGTGGGCTCTCCCTCATGGGCTCCCCCTTCAAGGAGAAGCTGGTTGACCATTTTTATAGGGAGGAAGGAAATAAGCATTTATTAAGTGCTGATTATGTGTCAGGCACCATGTTAAGTGCTTCACAAATATTATTGCATTTGATCCTCTTATTAACTCTGAGAAATAAATGCCATCATGGTCCCCATTTTATAGTTGAAGAAACTGGGGCAGACCATGGGGAGGTGACTTGAACTCAGGTCTTCTCAGCTCTAGGCCAGTGTTCTGTTCACTGAGCCACCTTGCTTTCTGTAGGGATGCCTTTCAAATAGGGTTGAACTAGAGGTAGGGGGAATTATGGCAGAGGTTCCTTTCACATTGGCTAGTCTAGCTAGCTGCTCGGGCTCTTTCAATTCTAAAATCCTTTGATTTGTGACTCTATGATTCTGGACCTCTCCACACCTACTAGCACCTACTAGATACGTAATAAATGCTTTTTTGTGAACTAGGAAATGAGAGATGGTCCTTGGGGTCAAGGATATCCACAAGGAAGCACTGCCTAATAAAGTAGATTCTGAATCTGAATCCCTGGTTCCAAATTCTAGCTCTAATGGACCAAGTTTAATGCTTATTGATCAGGTAACCATAGGTTGCTTTAATTCTTTGAGCCTTAGTTTTCTAATCTGTAAAGTGGGGATATTTATTCCCATAGTATCAATCGCACGAGCTACTGAGGATCAAATAAGATAGGATTCTTTAAATAAAATTTTATCAGTATATTTTTATAAAATTTTAATAAACTTTCAAGTGCTTTCTAAGTGTTATTATTACTGGTTGTGTAATAACTCAGGCTATTAATGTTTGGATGATATACCTTACAGGGAACCTGCGAGGACAACAATTGGGAAGCTCTCAAGCAAATTGTGATCATGAATATGGATCTCTCGGTTCCTCTGGCCACCCAGAGGAATCTCTTTAAACATTTTTTTATTTATTATTGATGTGGTGGCAGATCCTTCTGCCAAGTTCAAATGGATCAGCACATAGTGTGACCAACAAAAGCCCCAAACCCAGCCCCTTCCAGGGACACATAAGGAAAAGCAAAAGGAATCCATCCAAAGTTGAAACTTTTGGAAGAAGGGCACTGTGGCTGGGAAAAGTGTGGCTGGGAAAACTTACATTTATTCAAACTCTCCAAACCAGATATATGAATGGCTCATGGCTGGAATTCTACAGTGAACCGGCCAAGCCAGAGAGCATCTTCACAACAATGAACACAAGATGCTGGAACGCCATCCCCTTACCACACACCTCTCCCTGGGCTGAATCCAGGAAATTATCTCAGCCTGCAGGCCATGGAGTAGGGAAGGCATGCACGCAGGGCCAAAGAACTTCTCTGTGCAATATACTTTATGTTTCATTTTTTAAAAGAAAAAAATAGACAAAATGTTTGAAGATGTTTTTCCTCTTTGGACTTTATTTTCCTCATTTGGAATCTGAGAAATTTGGAATTCTCTGGGTAAGGGAGTGAGCTTTCCATCCCTGGAGAGCTTCTATGGAAGGTTGGATAACTACCTGTTAATGAGGAGACTCTTACTTCCACAAGAGGCCCCTTCTCTGATTCTAGAATTTTATGAATTGTATCATGGGTTTTAAGGTTTCCTTCAACTCTAAATTGGTTGTTAATTTCCGTTCGGAGATAATTCTAGCGGGATGATGGTTATGTAAAGCTTCCCAGAGGCTAGACTTGGCTATATTTTAGTCAACAAACCAGTGCATTTTAAAATTTTTCACTGCTAGGCAATATGAAAGACAGAAAAAATGAGATTTATTTTCAAGAGGGATTAGACATAAAGAAAAATGGAAGGTAGCATATGCTATGTGCCAAATAAATGAAATGCACACTAAAGAAGCTGGGAGGGTGCAGGCACTGTGGGATCAGGCAGCAAAGCAAAAGTTGAAAAAATGAGTTTATAACTGAATATCAAAGAAGAAAAACTTATTTCAGCAAATTATATGGAGATAGGACGGTGGTCTGAATAAAGAAATTTGTGTGCTCAACAGAACTGAGGTGGGGATGCTCAAGGCAGGTCTAGGAGACAATCAATGGATCATTTTTTCTCAAATAGAAGTTTCATGTAATAATTTGATACTTTCATGGACTTGTGATTTCTTTGATGTCAGAATTTCCTCCATCTGAGGAGATTTCAATCCATAAAAATAATAGTAGCTGCTATTTATGTTGTACTTTAAAGTTTACAAAATGCTTTACAAATCTTATCTCATGTATCCCTTTTTATCCCATATGATTCTTGTCAATGGCCTTCCACAAATCTTCTAATGAGAAGCCATCCTTTGGGCCTTTTAAGAAGCTGTAGAGGGGGCCTCAGACCTTGGGTTGTCCAACTATTATTGGAAGTTTTTCCTACACACATGTCTACTTTCATTTTTCTATGTACATCCCTTTATGCACACATCTTATCTGCAAGTGAAGGGAAAGGATTGTTTAATTCTTTGTACTTCTATCCCCAGTGCTCAGCAAAGTATCTGTAACGTCACAGGTGAGTAATAAATACACATCGAGTAATTGCTAAGCTACGTTTACCTGGCACATGGCTTTCTTTTCAGAATGTAATTTTCATTATGAACTTGACAAGTTCATACTTGTTCAATACATGCATTCCAATATATAAAAACAAAATAGATTTCATTTAAAATTTTAAATTTGTTACTTAACATTTTAAAATGTATGCAAAATTTAAAAATATAGTTCCAAATTTGCCATTTGTTTTAAATGTTTTAAAAGTGTTTTCTTGATTTTCTTTTCTCTCCTTCCTTCTTTCTTTCTCCTTTCTCCCCTTTCAATCAGTCCATCCCCCTCCTTCCCTCCTTCCTTCCTGCCTTCCTTCCTTCCTTCCTTCCTTCCTTCCTTCCTTCCTTCCTTTCTTCTTTCCTTTATTCCATTAGCTCCTTATTTTATACTTCAGTTGATATCACTGAGAGGGTCACTGAACAAATTTCAGTGGGTGGTACTGAATAGATGCATACTGAAAAGCTTGTTGCCGGAGGGCCTGTGAGACGATATTTTATTCTACCAAGTCATATAATTTTTTTACGATCAACATTTAAACAAACCTTACACTGGGATCTGAAATTCTCTCTACCTCTCAATCATCTGTATGAGTGTGAGTACATAGTCTGCTATAGAAAACAAGATGGGACAAGCTATTTTCTTTCTATATTTTCATATAGGATACCTTTGATCCATGTCTAGAATACACAAAGTATTCTCATTCAGATTTTACAGAGCTGAGTTCATGCTTCAGTACAGATTTTTTCTGTATTTATTTGAAACCACTCATTTGCCTTTAATCCTTGAGAGCTATGGGTGATAGTTGCAGAGAGTCAAATTTAGGCTTCATTGTAGGTGGGAAACTTCCTAACAGTTTGCATGAGTTTTTCCTCACTAGAACCTTCCAATAAAAGCTGGATGACTTTTTTCAGGTATATTTTGGAGGGGGTCTTGTTTTTGTTTGTTTTTGTGTATGGGGGAAGTGTGGGTTGGACTTGAGTATAAAGGCTGAGAATTCAGGAAAAAGCAAATAACTATCGGGGAGAAAAACAAAACAAAATCTATCATTTCAACAGCTGTCTGAAATCTGTAATCATGGCCTTGGCCATAAAAGAATGTGGAGATGTTATCTTGTTATGGATGATCTCGTGTGGGTGATATGATAATAAGATCTGGCTTTGGGGATATTTGATGTTAAGTGGAAAATAGTTGGTGAATAAGAAAAAGTAGAATGGAGAAAGACGGAGAGGAGAAAGAGTGGAAAATGGACTATTGACGAGATCAAATATTGGACAGTATAAAAAGGATCGGCGCCTGGATCTATTTTTGTGGGTTCATGGAACCTCTTGGCTGTCTTTGGAAGCCTACAAATCCATTCTCAGAATCAAGTTTTTATATGCATTAAAAACCACAAGATTTTAATAGAAGCAAATTATATAGAAACTAAGTTATCAAAACATGTTTAAAAGTTTATAGGCATCAAATTAAGAATTCTTGATTTAGAGGAAGAATGGCTGAGTGCATATTATTGGGACTATTTTAGGAGAATGTTGTGAATCCTAGTATCAGGCATTGGCTGACAGATCCTGCCTGGGTAGCTGGCTAAAACATGGGACCTATAATATTAAAGTTTGGGGTTTCTTTGTCAAAATGCAAAAAAAATGAGTGGTTTGGATATGAAAAGCAATGTCAAGAAACTTTTAAATGTTAACAATATTACACACACAGCGTAAAAAGGAACTGGCTTTGAGAACAAAATTATATTACAAATTAAAGTTGTAGAGCTGATAATATAACCTATCACACTTCTGTTGGTGGCCATTGTTGTATGATGGCTTGCCTGCTTCTTAAAAAATTTACAATATAATTTACTTAAGTTTATGTCAACAAAAAAGAAATCCAGCACTACAGCCCAGTAGAGTCAAAGCTGTCTTTGCACTTCCTTTTTGTTTTAGTCGCGGGGGTGCTCTAGATGCTGAAGCTTTTGGAATTCATCTTCTGTCCTTCTTCAACCTCACGTCCTCCCACTGAGCTTTCCTGAACATGCTGTAATAAAAGACTTTGCTGACTCGCAGTGCATCTGCTCTTATCTTAGGCTTTCTGCTTTCTGTCTTCAAGTAAATCTGGGGATATATCTCTCTCCAGGGACCCTGACAGCACCCTTGTGGTATGCGTTGGATCCTAGTTTTACTCAAATACGATGCACTGATTATTCTTTTTCAGGAAGAAAGAGGAGATGGAATCATTTCAATCTAAGGACTGCCATGCTGTTGAATTTCCACCATTTTCTGCTTCAATTGAACATATAATTTGTATGCAAAGTAACGACTCTGTATGTGCTTTGTATAATGATTAGCCTGCAACTGTTGAACATTTTTTAAGATCAATGCCTTGGATTAAAACAAAGCTATATTTTTCTAACTATCAATCGATCTATCTATACATACATCTGCATAGATACACATAGGTATACCTATACACAAACAAATATACATATAAATATTTATGCATTTTGCAGATATGGCTCAGATGGATAGCTAATATACTAAAAGCACACATTGCAATGAATATTGATTGTGACAGGTTAGAACAAAGAGCTGGAGCTAAGAAAATGAAACTGAATAGGAATATAGAGTATTCCAAAAATTAGAGCAAAGTTGGAACTTTAAATAGCTTATACAGTTCTGAAGCCTATATGCTGAATTCTATAGTTGAGTATAAAAAGCAACTATTTATTAAATGTATCATCACCTGCAGCTCCAACATCTAAAATCTATATAGCAATTTGGCTTACCTAATAAAGAGCTTCCTTTAAGTTGACATCAATCCATCAATGACAATGACTGAATTAAGGCAATCAACCAGATCTAAATCTACCTAGTTATAAGGTGATGTGTTTTATATATTATCATCTCATCCCAAAGGTAACATCAGAAACTTGATATATAAAATGAAATTTATATCTATCCATCTCTCTCTCTCTCTCTCTCTCTCTGTGTGTGTGTGTGTGTTTCTATATATATGTATCTACAATTAGAATTGCTACTTATTCAAGGTTACAGCTGGCAAATGTCTGAGGATGAATTTGAACTCAAGTTCTCTTGACTCTGGGCCAGTGTTCTATCGGTTGCACTGCCTAGCTGCCCTGAGATTATACTTATACAGCAGCCTGTAAACCCTGAAGAATTATATAAATGGTAGCCATTATTATTGTTATAAACATCAACAGCAGCTCAATGAAGCCATTCAGTTCTTTCAGTACCATGAGATATAGATCTAGTCCTGATGATTTGAATTTATGGAGGAAACTAGGTAGTCATTAACTAATTTCTTATCTTCCTTGAATTTCAACTCCCTATTAACCACTTTTATTCTATCCTTCCTAGTCCAATGACAATTCTTAGAAAAGAAACAGAAGCAAAATAGGTACGAGTAGCTCTACCTTGTCTTCATTGTTCATTTTGATCATCCTACTTTGTCTAAGAACTGAGCTCCCTTCTTCTTGGGATCAAATATAGTGAAAAAAAGCCCTTGGGTCACCTTCAATATTTATCACTGACTGGATGCCATCCATAGCATCCCATAGCTCTTTTACTTTGATCATTTACTCTTGTTTTCACGGTTTGAAAAATACTGAATTAGTTGATGAAATCCTTATTCATACAGAGTGTTGTCTTTATACAGCTCTACTTTTTATTCCACATCAGAATAAATTATAATAACAATATCAACTAGCATTTATATAGTACTTTAAAGTTTGCAAAGCACTTTACATGTATCATCTCATTTGATCTCTACAATAAGCTTATGAGGTAGGCATTATTATCCCCATTTTGCAGATGAGAAAACAGGCTTCAAAGGGTCAGATGTCTTGTGGAAGGTCACACAGATAATAAGTAGCTGAGGCAGGATTTGAATTCAGGTTTTCCTGACTCCAGGGCTAGCCCTCTCCTCCCTCAGACACCTCAAAAACAAAGTCCCTAACACCTTTCTTGAGAGACCGATTTTGGACTGATTTTTCTGATTGAATTTTAGGCCAGAGGATCCTATCTGTCTATTTCACACGCTAGGAAATCTGCTCTTCCTCAGATCCAAGAGGCTGCCTCTCCATGGCTTTTGCCTCCAATATCATGAATTTTAACATGGAGTGACCAAGCTCCCCAAGGGTGCCGTCATCTGCTTCAGCGGCCAGTCCCTACTTTCTAATCAGACACACTAAGGTACCAAACAGTTGTCCCTCTGGTTGCTTCCTTAATCTTTCGAAGGCTGACATTCTTATTAAGGCTGTACTTTTGGCACAGAGAACTGCAGCAGATGTCCAGCTAGTCACAATCTCCCATCACTACAAAGCCTTTGTGCTAGGTTTGTAAAGTGTTTCCTCCATTCCTTACCTTCTTCTGTCCAAATATTACTCTCTAGACCTCCAAATCTTTCCTATGTTTGCGATGGCTGATTCTCGGGACAATCCTGCTTTGTAGCTCTTAAATGTCTCAGATAGACATTGACTTTGTCTTAAAAAATCCTGACACCAGCCTAGGGTCATAAGAATGTACATTTAGAGCTGAGAGGCATCATTTACATCCATTTATGGACCATTCATAGGAAAACTTAGGTATAGTATGGTCAAGTGATTGTCTAGGGTCATGCAACTGGGAATTATCAGGTAGGAGATCTGAACTAATATCTTCCTGGTTGCAATTTCAATTTCTAATCCACTGGCCCAAGAGGCCTCTCCATTATCAACCATAATGGCCCAATAGAAGATGCCCCAGTTTGGGTATCTAAGATCAGAGAATTCCCTGTACCAGCTTGTTGGCAGCTAATTCCAAGGGGGGCACATGTAATGCATCTGTCAGGAAAGTCTCCAGAAAAATTCCATAATGTGACCACATTCTTCCCATACCCCCAAGACTCATCTGGGCTGAGCACTTTCCCAAGTATGATCAAAACCAAAACCCAAACCACAGGATGTGGAAATTCAATTTACTTGTAGAGAAATTCTACTCCCTCCCATGAATCTCTCCTCACAAGGTTTCCATTCTAGCTCAAAGCCTTCATCACCTTTCATATGGACTAAAGTAATAATATCCTAATTGGTCTTCCTGCTCCCTTCTTTCCCCTGTCCAGTTCAACGTCCACCCACTGACAAAATAGTTTTCTTAATGTTAAAATTATAATCATGTTATTCTCCTACTCACAACCTTCAATGGCTCTCCATTACCTCTAGGATATAGAAATGTATCAGTCAGATCATTCTCCTTCCTAGAGTGTAATTTATAGACTACTAGCTGGATCTTGAACTTGACATTTCTTCTCTTCCTTCTGTGTCCCCGTACCCATTGTTTTGCACACCTGTGATGCACTCTCCTCCCACCTCTGCCTCTCAGAATTCTCATAGCCCTTTGAGATTCATTTCAGGTTCGTTTCGATTAGTGATCGAGAGCCTCCCTCTCCTCAGTTCCTCTTTCATTTATTTTTCTCTGTACGTGCTGTAGGAGATTGCAAGTTCCTCTAGGGTGGACACTGTCTCTTCCTTGTTGTTGCATCTGTAGCATCTGGTACAAAGCTTCTCATGTAGAAGACACAATAAGGGATCGCTGAATCAAGCCAAATGTGTGATGAGGGGTGAGGAGGGCGAAGAGGTAAGAGTGAAGGAGAAGAATGGCAAAGTCATGAGCAGAGAGCCAGAAGGACAGGACCTTGGCAGTGCGGTGCCAGAGAGGCCAAGGGAATGCAGTGGTCAATGGTGGCAGGGGTGACAGAAGGGCACGGGGCATCAGGAATGATCGGAAGGTCAGGCAAAGGGCCGCTGGAGACTGGAGGCTTTCAAGGGCACAGCTTCAGAAGTCAGATGGTAGAAGGCAGTGAGCAAACCGAGGCCAGATGGGTGCATTCCTGTGCTTTGCCCATGGTAGCACTTGATAAGTGTGTAGCAAATGCAGTGACATTTTCCAGAATACTGGCAGAAAATTAAAAGAGAGAAATAGAGTGGAAGCTCTAAAAGTCAGTGGTGATAGTGTAGTACTGAATATACTGAAATTCTGTGCTTAATATGGAATAAATTGAAAATGTAATAAGTGTCTGGAGAAGGAAAAGGTCAAAAGAAGTCATGTACATTTTGGTCAAAGGACAAGAGTTTGCAGACTGTTTTGCTGCATTTGTGGTGTGATCATGGATAAGTCAATCTTTCTAGACTTTTGATTTCTTCCTTTGTAAAACAAGAAAGTTGGAATCAATGAATTTTAATGGTCCTCATAGCCCTATATCTGTGATTTTAGAAAAAACAGATAGGAAACAAGAGATAATGTGTGTGTTTGTATAATATACATGCATGTATAAAAATCATAAATATATCCATACTTAACTGTTGTCTTCTAGGGGAAGATAAAGGGAAAAAAGGGGAGGAAAAAAAAGAATCAAGTTAAAAGTGCCCAACAGAAAACAAAAGAAAACCCCCAAGGAAACAAAGAAAAGATGAACAGTTCTGAATAAAAGATGATCTATGATTATCTATGCTTTCTTCAAGTGGAAATTTATTGCTACATATTTTGAATCTTCTCATGGTCTGCTGTGTACATGGCAATTTTTCCTTTTTGTTTCTTTTTCCATTTTCTATTTTAGTTTTAAGTAAAAAAAAAACATTTAAAAAGAAAAACACTCAGAGGGAGACTTTACAGGTTACCTAGGCCTTGACATAGGACTTATAGGATGGAGAAGCAGATTTAAATAGAAGAGATTTGATAACTATTTTATATGTGGGACAACGATTAGGTATATGGACAAAATGATCTTGAGAGAGGAGATAGGAAGATATTGTCCCTTTATTTTTAATCTATGAAATCTTGGTTTTTATAGCTTAAATGGGGAGGTAATATATATACAAAGAGAGAAAGAGAGAGAGAGAGAGAGACAGAGACAGAGAGACAGAGACAGAGATAGACAGAGAAACAGAGAGAGAGAGACAGAATAAATGCTCTATTTTGCAGTTTTGCCAAATAAGAGACATTGCACAAATTCTAGGAATTTTCTCCTTTCACAGCTAACACTGAAGTCACTTTTTTGTTCTCATGTCCCCAAACAACAGCGTTGATGCTGTTTTGTAACAACTCACAAGCAGATGGCATGGCACAGCTTGAAAAACAAACTCTTTTCAGACATTTTTGTGAGGTTTGCTAAGAAAAAGTGCTGAAGACTAAAGTGAAGGGATCTTGGCGTACTCATGTAAATAACTACTCCACTCAATGAAAGATTTGCTCTACAATGTCACAGCCAAAAAGTTCCTTCCCTGATGCACTCATGCTGAGAGTTTGGGACTTCTAGGAGCCATGTGTACTCAAAAAGGCAATAGTGAAAATGAGGCAGGATGTTCTACTTAGAAATCCAAGTGAATATAAGTAAATGTAGAAGCTGCTGATGTGAACAGAGCGCCAGATCTGGAGTCAGGAAAGCTCATCTTTCTGAGTTCAAATCCAGCCTAACATACCGACTAGTTGCATGAACATGGGCAGGTCAATATTCTTGGCCATAAAATTGGGAGGCACATTATTGTTCGGTCATTTGAATCTTGTAGAATTCTTTGAGGTTTTCCTGGCAAAGATAGTAGAGTGGTTTGCCATTTCCTTCTCCAGCTCATTGGACAGATGGGGAAACTGAGGCTAACTTAAGAGGCTTAAGTTAAAATGCTAATTAAAATGAGGACCATAGCTATTAAATGTCTGAAGTCAAATTTGACCCAGGTCTCCCTCCCTCTAAGCCTGGCACTTCATCCACTGCCCCACCTGTGCTGTAGTAACCCTCTGACAAAATGGTTATGATTCTTGAGTATGATGTATGAAAAACACTGTATAAGTTTAAGGCACATATAAATGTAAATTATTATTAATTATTTGAAATATTGAATAGTTAAGTGATACTATAACATATCTACATTAGAGAAGAGTAGTAGACTTGATGTCAGTAACCCCTGGGTGTGCAGCCTGGATCTACTGTTTATTAGCTGTAGGACACCAGAAAAGATCATCCCACCTACTTTAGCCTCAGTTTCCTCATTTGTAAATGGATATATGTTGTATCCATCTCATTGTATTATCCTCATGTATTATCATGAGGTAAAAATGAATTAGTATATGTGAAATTGTTTTGAAAGCTATAAAATATTACATATTTTATCATTATCATTATCTAACCCATTAGTCTGGCCAACCATTCATCACCTGCTCAGTCTAGACATAACTGTTTCTAATGTCAGGTGCTTGTTTTGTTCTGATAGTTAAGATGATTGAATTAAACTGATACTTAGTCTCTAATCTTTTAAACCGTAAAAACCTTAGAGATGTGCTAGTGTCTTCTCTTTCATGAAAGACTACAGCACAGAATGTTAAGCATGTGATAATAAATCTAATAGCCCTACAAGAAAAAAGATTCTACATCTTCTCCCAGAAATTCATTTTCATATCTATTAATAATTTTAACAAGTTATTCTTTTTAGTTAACCCATCTTCCTTTATCAGAGTGAGTCAAGAAGTATTTTCCCCATTCTGGTTCTCAATGAAAAATGAACTCTGTCGAAACTTTTCATGGAAATGCAATGCAAATTTGATTCACCAAGTGTTGAGAAGGTGTTCTCTGGGTACAGATCACTGTATCTGGTGCAAGAAAGAGCATTAATAAATTGTCTCACAGTCTCTTCTTTTCTGTGATAAACTTCTTTAACTCGTCTTCGTATTCATGTGCAGGACATTGTGCTAGACCTCATTGGAGATACAGAAGTAAATACCAACTTTCTTGTCTGGGAATGAGACCATTTGGAGGCAATAGAGAAAGGAGAGGATGAGACCAACAGGTCCTCTAAAGGGCAATAGTCTCGTTTCTTCCTTAGAGTGTGTAAACACTAGGTAATCATCTACCTTTTTCATGTCAGGTAGACTTTTTAGCTTTTATTACCTGCATTAATATTTGTTGTGCTTGTGGCAAAAAGGTCCTGAACATATCTCATTGTCTATGGAAGTATGATTAAAAAGATCTATCTTATGCTGTTGAAGCCCATCTCTTTTTTTGAGGAGGAGGCAGAGCTTTTCAGACAAACATATTCTGGAGTGTAAGCTGCTTTCCATATGTTTGTGACACTCTCGTTTCTTTTTTCCTTTCTTGTTGTTGAAGAGTAATTCTGTATTATTTGTGTGCTCGGTCCTTGATGTATCGTCTCTTCCTGGCTTGTTGTAACACCTTCTTTAATGCTGAAACTGGCAATCCTATCTTGGCTGATGATTTTACATGAAACAAACCATCATCTCTCCAGGACTTACTTAATACTCCTTCTCAGAGAGTCATCTTTACTGTGTACCAAATGTCCTGTATTTTTTTGCTTTGCTATAAACTCTTTTTTCAGTATCTGCTAGCCCCTTGATTTGATGATTGCATAAACTCCATTGGGACTAAGCACGGCATCCTTTTTAATCTCAGCAGACATGACTCGGATTTTAGTTCTTTCCTTTGGGCCCTATAAACTGCCCCATAATCAACAACACAGTACTCTTCTTCAGAATATATGAATTCTTCTTGTTTCCCCTTTGAAGTTTGTAATCTATTCTTTATTGCAATCTCTTTTCTAGCCTTTAATCATTTTTAGGGACGTTTTGTTTGGTGCTTCATTTTAAAATAATTGGGGCACTTAGAATCCAAAATGAAAAGTTCTGAGGAAAAACATATCATTTTTAATTAGGAAAGCAAATAATGAAAAAAAACCCCACGACAACTTCATAACAAAAGCAAAAACACAAACACACCCAGACGTCCTCCAAATCCCAAACAGTAAGCATGGTTTCTATTATTTTGTGTGTTGTTCACTTGTGGATAAAATGCCATTTCTTGATAGTGACTGTGTTTTGTAGGGTTTGGCATTCAGACTGTGATTACACAAAGTAGATGAAATATTTAACCAATTATTGGCAAGTAAGACACCAAAAACATGTTTTTCCTCAATTATCTGGAAATTTCATAAAAAAAGACAACTTTGGCATGGATTATTTGATCTTTAGTACTTCACTATCTTCAGAAAGAAACAAATGAGACACTACGTACCACTTTCCAAAAATGGAAAGCTTAAAACAGGAATTGTTTTTAAAGAAATACAAATGACTCTCCTGTAATAGAATGTTGGATCAACCAAATGCTGGCAGTCGCACATCGGCTTCATTACCATATGTACAATGTCTAACTTGAAACCACACATGAAGTAACAAAGCAGAAAACTCAAAATTTAGGCTTAAAATGACATATCATGACTTATACATGTTCTCTAAACAATGGGATTCTTAGGAAGTGTGTACATTGGGCTATGGACAAGTGACTTGCCCATTGTGCAAATAACGCAAGATAAATGAAAGAAATGAGATTCAAAGCCCATCCTTCTGATTCCAAAACTCAATATTCTTTCCAATACAACATATTAAAATATAGTTCTCTAAGGTCTTTTCTGGTACTAATTTCAATCTAGAACAATCTTAATTTATCTTTAATGACAAAGGAAACATGAAAAAGATGAACAAAAATGGAAAAAAAACTAATTGCAATAAGAAGTGGCTTACTTAACATTTAAAAATTACAGTAACTGATTACTGAATCAGTATATATTAATTAGAAAAAGGAAAATAATAGTATTCTATATCTTTATGTATCCTAAACAAACTAGACTATTAACTGCTTTCCAAATTCAACTTCTTCCTCCTTTAAGGAATTTTATGGAATTTAAGGAATTTTCATGTTTTTCCCTGAATGTGGAATATCTTCCCTATTTTTCCTACTTTTCACAGCTTTACTTTGAAATCAACTATCCTTAAAGGATTAGTTCAAATGATACCTGTTTTGTGAAGTCCTCACTACTCAGATATTATTTTTCTCTCACAGAATCACAGAACTAGAGGTACTTTAAAGATCATTTCATCTAGCTGATATTTGATTGATAGTCCCCTCTATTATGTGTTTCACAGGTGATCATATAGCCAATACTCAAAGACATCCAGGGATAGGGAGCTCAATTCATTTTGGTACAGTTATAATTATTAGGGATTTTTTCCAGTAACTCCAGTTATTGGCTTCTTTAATTTCTACTTATTACTCTTATTTTTACTCTCTGGGGATAAGCTGAATGAGTCTAATTCATCTTTCATGTGACAATTTCTCAAATGCTTAAAGATACTCATGATGTTTTTCTCCCCTCAAACCTTGTCTTTTCATGACTAAACAAGCCTAGTCTTTAGGACCCCATCTCAATTGCCAGTATCTTCAGTCCTCATTGTTCCAATCACCTCTCCTTGAATGCAATAGTTTGTCAATATCTTTCTGGGAAAATGACAGTGTGAATCATTATGGATAAACTCAGTTCTCCTTAATCACTTTAAAATAAAAAGAAATATGCTGAATAAATTAAGGAACAAAGAAGGTCAGAAAAGAAAGATATCATCATGGAGAAACCCTCATAGAAAACCAGCAGAGAATAAGAAATGAAGAAAGAAAAAAAGACCCTCTTAGAATGAGGAAATAATCAAAGAAAAGTGAGGAGAAATCTCTAGGAAAAAATATTAATGCTGAGTTAATAATTAGATTCCTATCGATACTATAAATGGCAACCCGTTTGTCATAAGAACCTCCAGAATGACAGAAGACATAAATAAAGTTATAAAGAGGGTCAGAGACAATGTAGTATAGTGAACAGACAATTCTCCTTGGAATCAACTTAATAATAGACTCAAATATTACATATGAAACATACAAAAATCCTAACAACCAAATTACCAAAATTAAAAAAAACAAGAACATGAAACTAACAATAAATAAAAATAAATAATAAAATTATCATAAATTAATAAATATCATTATATATTAACAAAATTGAAAAGGTAAGCAAAATAATTGAATATTTACAAAGTTAAAAAATATAAAGATAAGAGGACAGGAAATTGAAAATCTGAATAAGCCAGTCTCAGAAAAATAAATTTAGTAGTGCAAAAATTATCTTCCAAAGGGGGAAAACAGGGTCCAAATGAATTCTCCCAAACATTTAAAGACCAAATTATATCTATGCCATTCTCAAAAAAAAGAAGGAATGAAGGGGGAAAAAAATCCCATCAAACTGTGATGAAACAAATATGGTACTTATATCCAAACCTGGTAGGGATAAAATGGAGAAAGAGTATTATATAGCTCAGTATCAGTAGGAGATACTAAAGAAAAAATATTAACAAAGAGGTTACAGAAATATGTTTAAAAATTATTCATTATGACCCAGTTGGATTTATACCAGGAATGTGTGGGTGATTCAACACTGGCAAAACTATTAGCATAATAAATCATATTAATAAGAAAAACAACAAATTCACATTATTATATCAATAGATACAAAAAGACTTAGAAGATATATAACATTTATGCTAAAAATGTTTCAAAATATTAATAAATTGGAAGGACTGTTCTTTAAAATGGTAAAAAAAAAATCCTTTGATTCAAAACCAAGTGTTAGCATGAGTTGTAACGGAAAATAACTGAAAGTTTTCCCAATAAAATTGGGATTAAACCAGGCTGCCTGCTATTTCCACTGTTATTCAACATAGCACTTGAAATAAGAATAATAGCAATAAGGAAGAAAAAACATATAAAAGGAATAAGAATGGGTAAAGGAGATGCAAGATGTTCAACTTATGGACAATATGATTTTCTTAGAATACCACAGAGAATTAATATGTCTATATCTACATCTCTATCATCTAACTAGCTAGCTAGCTAACTAGCTTTAGTAAAGTAGCTGGAAACTGAATCCACAAAATTCATAGTTATTTCTGTATTTTATTAACAAGAACTTGATAGAATAGTTAAAGAAATTATGTTTAAAGTAACACACAGTATTTTTTCTAAATCTCACTTTCTATCAACAAAAAATATGTCTACATATTTGACTGCCAAACAACAACTTTCCCCACAAAATTAAAGAAGATGTAAGTAATTTTAGAAATGTATTCAATATTCATGTGGATTATACACGTGTATTAAAATTGTGATACTATTTAAATAAATTTGAATAATGTAATTTACAAGGAGGAATATTAAATAAAAACTTTCAAGAAAAAAAATGGAAAAAATGAAATGAAAGGAGCTAAATGTTGCCAGATCTTAAATCACATTACAAAACAAAAATTAAAACAACCATATATACAAAAATAAAAAGTAATTCAGTAGACTAGATTAGATAAGAGCTAGAAATAAATGCGTACAATTGTCTAATGTTCTTCAAACTGAAGAACTTGCACTATTAAAAAAGATATTCTTTATTCAACAATAACTGCTAGGAAAACTAGATAATAGTTTTATACAAAATAAGTTTAAACCAATATCTTGTATTTCATATAAATCAGAATAAATTCTAGATGAATAAGTAGTCTAAACATAAAGTCAGAGCATAAAAAAATTAGAGAAGAATGGAAAATTCTACCTTTTAAAACTCTGGTTAGAGAAAGAAATAATAATCATAATCATGATGGAGGAAACCATTGAAGACTAGTCACTTTTCATCATATAAGATTCAAAAGCTGTTATATAAATAAAATCAACTCATCTGGAATTATAAACATACAGATTAAAAATCATTTTATTAAATATCTCTGATAAAATTGTGACATTCAAAATATATAAGGAGATGATGTAAATCTATGATTTATTCCATTGTCTATTAGTCAAATTATATAACCAATTTTCAAAAGGTTTCAAAAAACCCTTCTACAACTATCTGACACATTTTCAAAGTCATAAATAAAAGAAATACAAACTCTGAGGGATAATTTTATACTTGTTTATTTGACAAGGAGTAAAATAGAAAAAAATTCAATGTTGGCAGGGTTGTAGGAAAACAGTCAAACTAATGTCTAGTTGGTGAAATTATGAAGTGGTTCAGTCATTTTGGAAAATAATGTGGAGGTAGGCAAGAAAAGTACTAAATTGTTCATATTCTTTGACTAAGTCATTAAACCACTGGGATTATGTCTCATAGAACAATAAAAGATGCATATATAACAAAATGTTCATATTTGCATTATTTTGAATAATAATATTGGAAACAGAATATGCCCACTGAATGGAAAATTTCTGAACTATAGTTTATGCATATAATATAATACGACTATTGTTGGTTTCCAGTGACAAGAGCTGTGTCCAGATTTGCTTGAGACACATAAGGATGTGCTCCTGTGGTAATGATGTACATCCAGTTCTAGGCTTCTTTTACCATTTTTGTTCATTTTCCCCCAATTGGAGAATAAATTAGAGTTCAGCAGAGTAGAATTAAATTACCGAGGTTTGGGAGAGAAGGAACTTTGTGTATATGTGGTCTTTCCCCCTTCCCATCCTATATCTGGGGAACTGAAATTGGCAGCTTTGGGACAAAAACACACATGGAATTCTCACGTGCTTACTCAAGAGGTTTAAGATAAGAGATCCTAAGTGTAAACTTTCCTATTCTGAGAGATGACATCGCTAATAAATTTTCACAGCAGCAGATAGCAGAAAAAGCCATATCTGTGCCCACTTGGCCTGAGAGAGAAATTCTTGGATGATGCTCCCAAACCACCATCTCATGTGCAATAGAGATTTTTATTTTCTTGGCATAATGAGCTCTCCACCTAGCCTTCTAGACAGAAGATGGAGATCTCTTGAGCAGTGCCAACCTAAGGCAGTACTTCATGTCAATTCTCCTTTGTTCAAGAGTTTGTGGATCAGCACTTGTACAGGAAAAATGGAATGTCTTGAAAATTTTCTCTTGTTCGGAGAAAAAAGAATATTTTACACATTGTTCTGAAACCTAGAAGAGCAGTAAAGGGAAGCAGTAATTTGGAAAAACAAGGACCTCCCACTCCTATAGTAATTTATATTAGAATAGTGCTGGTATATAATGGGAAAGTGATTGCTTGTTTTGCTTCCCAAAAATATGTTTGCCTTCTAAGGGGAACTGATCTACCACTGTGAATGATTTATAGGTTTCCTGTGTATCCTTCGAGTGTCTAATGTTTTTTAATCCATTTATAAGGTCCTATGGATCTTTGGTATAGGGAATTAACATAAATCTATAATCTATTTCATTCTCTGTTAGACAAATAGTCTGTATTTTCTGTGGAGTGAATTAAAGATATGCATTTCTTACTATGAAGGATTTTATGGGAGTTATATTTGGAAATATGCTAGAGTAGAAGTTCCTGACCTTAGTGCCACAAGGGCAGGGGTTCCATTGGGTAGCCAGATGATGCAGTGAATAGAGTGCTAGGGCTGAAGTCAGGAGACTAAGTTCAAATCCAGTCTCAGACTCCCATTAGCTGTATGACCCCAGGCAAGTCACTCAGCCCAATTTGCCCAAGTTTCCTCATCTGTAAAATGAGCTGGAGAAGGAAGTGGCAAAGTCCTTCAGGATCTCTGCCAAGAAAATTCCAAATGGGATCACAAAAAGCTGGACATGACTGAACCACAGCAACAATACTTTTCACAGAGTGTTATAATGTTGCTGAATTTAGTTGTTTTCCCAAAGAAATAAAAACCAGGAAATATCATATAGCACAGCAGCAACTACAAATTGCCGGGTTCTGTGAGGAAAGTTTGACTTACATATCACATGGCAAGATTCCATCTATTTCCTCCTGTTGAAAGGACCAAATGTAGTCAAAATGATGGATGTTGTCATACTTTGGAGGGCGGGTCAAAAGGTTGCTATGCTTTGGAGGCAATATAGACCAAGAGCAGAGCAAAACAAAGAATTAAAGGAGAGTTTCCCAAACTAATTTGGCTGAAGGCCACTTTTGGTCTTGAACTGTTTTGACAGAATCTATAAATGTAGGGCGGAGTGAGAGTGGGGTTGTTGGAATATCAATGCCCCTGGGAAGCTTTGGAGCAAAAGAGATCAATTTGAACCTATTTTCAAATGAATGTTCTGCCACATGTAATGAGCTTGTTTTGATCCCTCCACACATACTTTCACATTTCACATCTTAGAAGGAAAAAATAATGTTGACATTTCAATCCCAGTCGGTGCCCTCTCCCAAACCCTGAGTCACATGGTACAGAATTCCACTGCTCTGCAGAACAGTTTGGGAAACTCTGGAATGAGAATGTACGAGAGGCTGAGAATAGCCCAGTTGTTTACTGATGGAGGTGGGAGACTGCCTTTGAATCCCAACTCTGACCAGGATACACCGGGTTGCTGCTTCTGTTCAGTTATTTATCAGCCACATTTGACTCTTTGTCACCCCATCTGGGGGTTTTCTTGGCAGAGATACTGGACTAGTTTGCCATTTCTTTCTCCAGCTCATTTTACAGATGAGGAAACTGAGGCAAACTGAGAGACTAAGTCTTATATGTTATATTGCTCTCAGCCTCTAGCACAGAGCTGAACCCCAAAGGTATATGATCAGTGTTAGTTGAATTTGCCATATTAGTTGCACATGATATAGTCATACACTAGTAAGTGAGATCAGGTTTGAAGTCAGGCTGGGTCTTCCTGAGTCCAGACCCAGTACTCTGCTTTTTCCTTCCAGGACTTCAGATATCTCATCTGTAAAATGATCACTTTACTTACACTGCCTCCCATACAAGGATTACAAACATGCAGGCTACTTAGCCAGTCTTAACACCATTTCTTTCACTTGTAAAGTTAACAGAGAGTCTGGGGGAGGGGCATGTCACAGAACTCAAAGTTCTGAGCCTGGAGTCAGGTAGACTTAATCTCCCTGAGTTCAAATCCAACCTCAGATTGGATTCTGACCCATGTCAAGGCACTTAGCCCAATTTGCCTCAGTTTCCTCATCTGTAAAATGAGCTGGAGAAGGACATGGCCAACCACTTCAGAGTCTCTGCCGAGAAAACTTCATAGGGGGTCGGACTTGACTGAAACAACTAAACAACAACAATCAACAAAGCCCGCCTACATCACAGGGCTATTGTGAAGATCAAGACACAAATAAGAAAGGGCTTTATAGAACTGGGCTCTGTAACTTTTCAGGAGCCGTACAAATAAACTCCATTACTACTGTGCCTATTATTTCACAGACTGATGTTCAGCATTAGCCAAATAATGTCCACAAAAATTCAAATCAATTTGTAATACTCAAATGAAAATGAACTATTAAGAAATAGAACAGAGAAATTAGATGATGGCTGGATTTTTGGATAAGTCAACTGCTGCACATCCATTCACGCAATATCCAAAGAACCAGAGGCAAGACTAGGGCTATCAGATAGCTCTTGTAAGGAGGATTTACAGAACCACGTAGGCAAGAGTCATTGGAGAATGTGGAAATGAGTTGTGATCTGCACCATGAAAAAGCACTCACATAAAGGAAACTATAAAACCATCAAAGTATTTATAAAGCACTCGATGACATATTGGGCATAAAAAGTTGGATGAGACTGACAGAATTATCCACTGAAAGCATGAACCATTAATATGCTTGTGATAAAATGGTACTTTAGTGTTTGGATTCATTGAGAATGAAGGATGTTGCTATGGTAACATGGAATGCCAAGAAAGTTGGTGGTAGAGGAAGGAGACAAAAACTCAAGTGGCAGCCATGACACTTGCCTAGTTGTCAAGTGAATCTTGAGTTTCGATATTTACATCTGTAAAATGGTAATAACATTTGCCTTCCCTATCTCGTGGGATTACTATGAGGAAAACATCTTGGAACTATGACATATTCTACAGACATGCGGTATACTACTATTAGTGAACATCAATCCATGGAATTAATTTTGCCCAGTGATAGCCAATAATCTGCTATTGCTCATTATACCAAACTTAAGTAGAATATATGCTGGAGCCTCCTCCCCTCTGATAGGCCTTAGGTTCCTGCTGACAATTACTAATATAGAAGAAGAAAGCCAAGTCTCATCACCCCAGGGTGTGTGGGAGCGTGAGCCAGAAGTTATAATTTGAGAAAAAAAAGCCAAATGTCAACTAGAATTAAAGCTGGGAAAAATCAAGATGTTTTGAAAATTTTATAATGAAAGACAAGGGAAAGATATAAAATTGAGACAGAGGTTATGTCTACTCAGTTGGACAGGTGTAGGGAAGAGAAAGTTGAGCTTTTAGGAAAGTTACAAAGATTCATTTATCAGAACCAACAAAAGTTTTCAAAAATCGACAATGATCCTAATTATTACTGACACACAACAACTCCAGCTTATTATGTGAATTGGTCACTAAACGGTATAATGTGAGAGGCAGTGTGGTATCAATGCCAGGAGAACATTGTTTCAGTACAATAATGTCTCAGTATTTAGACAACTCTTGTTGTTCTTGATTGGTGTGGATAATGATTCCCATGAAGTGGTCTTACATATTGTAATTCATACAATTCAAAGTTGTATTTTATGTAAAATATGATAATTATGCCCAGCCCCATGGAAATATGCAGTGTGAAACTGAATAGCAATGGAACTTCTTAAGGGATTCTTTCTTACACTAACTGGGATTAGCTATTAGCTGGAGAAAAATGTTGCCCTATGTTGGTAGATGGAGTTTTCCCACCTGGGAAATTCTTATTTCAATGCAATTCTGGTTCCAATCCTTATTTCCAATAGAAACTCAACAACTACCATACCCTACCTTTCAGTAATATAGGAAGGAAATGCATTGATATGGTCTATGTTATTGGGGAAGTACTAATGATGCACTTGGACAATTTATATCACTTATGTTAAGAGCTAGCTATTGCATGTTTTAATTTTTACAAAGATTCCCAGGCTGTAGATGAGCTCAGGCTTCTTCACTCTGGGTGATTATTAACCCATGACGATTAGGAGCTATAAATACATGTGTATAGTAAGCTATAAGGAAAATAAAGTGGGAATTCCATATTTATATAGAGGGAACATTTAATGAGCCTTTGTTTTCTTAGAAAAAAGCCTCCCAGGGCAGAAGTGACCGTTCAGGGGTCATTATACATGAAAGTAAGCGATAGGTTCTTATTACATAGAAATTGATATATTGAATTGTCAGTGAGTCTAAAATCCAAATTCAAGGTCCAGAAAAGAGGGTCCGACATCTGTTCTACATTGAGAAGGAATATACAGATTTTTTCCTGTTGGTAAATTAGAAAAATATTTTGTAGATCTCTTATGGCTAGAAAAAATTATACACTTTCTTTTCTACCACAGATTCTTCTGTTTCTGACTCGCTGACAACTCAGTAAATCAGTGTCTATGTAATAAGCCACTGTTGGTTACTTTCATGGGTCCTTGGCCCTACATCACAGATCTCGTTAAATGCAGTGTCCTTTCTTGCGTCAGAAGTGAGGAGACTTGGCTGTCAGAGGGAGAGTAGCTCACGAAACTGGATTGTGGGAAACAAGGAGGGGGAAGCTCTCCGTCCCTGCTCTTTCTCCCCACCTCCATGTTTATTGCTGATGACCAGCAGGGCTTTCTCTATAGGGCTGTTCATTCCTCTGATTGAGCCTAGAACACATACATCAAGTCCCTCCCTCCTCAAAAATTGTCACCTCCTACTCTCAAAAGAGCAGAGCAGAAATACCACTGACATTAGCCCGAAGGTTTCATTCTTGAACACTTCTCCCCAAATAAAAACTGGAGGAAGGTTTCTGTCAGTTGTTTACTTACATGGATCCCAAGACCTTCCAGTATCTGAAGCCTTTAAATTATAGTGCGTGCAGACGTTTTGGTTCAAAAGCCCTTCGTGTCAGCAAGCAAGCACTCATAACTCTCCACTGGTTCCGAATGATAAGTAATTTCCTGATTTGCTCTCCAAAGAATTCCCCCAGACCCTGGGGGAGGAGGCGCGCACGTTGAGAGACCGCGGAGCGGGCGGCATAGGACTCGGCTCTCGGACAACAACTTCCCGACGGCTCGAGTCCCAAAGAAGCATTCCTTGAACACTCTAACGAGAGTAAATATCCTACTATATCTGTTGGCTCGTTACTGAATTCCTCCTTGAGCAACAACACAGACCGTCTGCACAACTGACATTAGCAAACCGTAATACTTCAAGTTAAACACCACTCTGATCTCTTTGGCTTGAAAAACACCCAAACAAACCCTCAAATAACCTTGAGTCTGTTTTGACATCTCTCCAGGGATCATTTTGCTTGCTTTTTTAGAAAATAGTTCACATTATTACAGTGTAGGGGAGTCACAAAGGACGTTAGAGATTATTTATTTTTTCACAGGACGATAGATGGAGAACTGAAAATGACAGTGAATATCCTCATGTCTAGCCTCCCAATTTACACTTGAGGAAACTGAGAGTAAGGGAGGTTAAATGACCTGCATAATAACTGATTGAGTGAGACTTTGCGCCCAAATATTGTGACTGAATCCAGCAGTCTCTCCACTGCAAAATCAATGATTCAATTTCATTTATTTTTTTTAATTTATTGATACCTTTCCTTTTTTACATCATAGTCACTTCTCACTAAATCCTACTTTGTAACAAAGAAAGGGTTAAGCTCCTACTTTGTGCCAGGCACTACGCCAAGAGACATATTTAGATTATATCATCTTCACAACATCTCTGGGAGGTAGGTGCTCTATTTATTCTCATGTTACAATTGAGAAACTGAGGCAGATGGAGGTGACTAGCTCAAGGTCACACAGGTGTGTCTGAAGTCATATTTTTTTTTTTACGAACTTAGGTCTTGCTAAATCTAGGGCCGGTCTAAACAAAGAAAAACAATTAAACACAACTCCTTTACAAAATGACATTTGTCTGACAGCCATTATGCTCCTTTACTCTCACACCTCTCTCTAGGGGAGGGAAGTATGTCTCATTGATTGGTCACTGCAACTAATCAGAGTCTGTTTTCATTATCTTATTTCAGTTATTGTTCTGCTTCCTTTATTCCACATCGGTATTCGTAAATCTTCTCATGTTTTTCGGAATTCCTCATGCTATTAAAGTGTAATAAAATTCTATTTAAATAGCCAACTTATTGGGCAGAAGCAGCAGTGAGGGCTCTAATGAGTTATGAGCTACAGTTTTTAGTAGGTAAAATCAGAGGCATCATAGCCTCCTGGATAAAATTAAGGTCATCAAGTTAGGAAAACTTGTCAGTCCTGCCTTGGATCCACAATAGTTTGGTGATCCTGGATTATCTCCTCAATGTCACAGACAATGCTTTAACACTGAAAATTGCAGATCTAATGAATTCTCAATGAACTGATTTGTTTTGCTCAATTACATTCTTACTGCTGACAAAGGCTTCTCTGTGGGGTGAGAATTTGTGTACATTAACTGAGATTCAGAAAATGCAAGGAGGATGTACTAACCCAGGTATAGATACCTGAAAAGTCTGTTTTGGGGTATGATATGGTGATGTTAGGGGGAAGTGCCTAGAGGAACTATAAAATATGTCTGGACATTATTTTGCTTGTTTTGGTTGGATAACCACATGGTTAAGGAGTTGTGGTTTTTTTTTTGTTTTGTTTTGTTTTGTTTTTTTTGTCCCTAGAGGCATTTAAAAGGCCTGTCCATCTAAGCATCAGTTTTTTAAGGCCATTTCCCCTTTATCTGTTCTCTGAGTGTGTGATTCCTTTTCTCAGTGTCTAGTGAGAGATGATGCTGAAAAAAGAGTAGATTATAGGATTTTTTCTTCTCTGAAACTGTAGTCTTGGAAAAAGACCTTGATCATTGACTTCTGTTTTTATCTTTTTCTGTTTTAAGTGAAGGAGATTAATCTGGAGGTTAGCAGAATGAGGCATAGGACTCTGTGCATCAGAATTTAGGTTGGATTTTGCAGCTGGTGTTCCAAGGAGCCAGAAGTGACCTTTGAGAACCAAAGGCCAGTGGTAACTGAGAAGAAGACTGGCAATCATACCACATCTAGGGGTACACTTGGGGTAGAAATTTGACTAAAAGGAATTTCTTGTGCTTGTTTTTGCGGTATCTTTGAAGTAAATATCCTTTTGTAAAAACTGATCGATGCTAAATGGTTAAACAGAACTGGGGTCTCATCACTGACACCTAATAGGGAATGTGGGGGACCCATCCAAAAGTTAGTAGGGCTCTGAGCTGATAAATTGAGAAAAAAGGCATCTTTAAATCTCTCAAGTTACCCTGAATCTTCTTGAAGAGTAGATATTGCCTCATTGACTTTGGGGAAATAAATCAGAACATAATCATTACAAAAGAAAGAGAAGATTGTCAACAGAACATTGAAAAATGCAGAGAAGTGAGCAGAAAGTTCAATAGAAATATAGAAAGCAAGGACAATTTTATTACTATCATGTTAAATATAATATAGTTTTAATAAAACTAAATTATATATATATATATAAAATTCACAGGGTCATATATAATCTTTCTGATTCTTCTTTTTACATTAAATTGCCCATTGAGTTCATAATAAAAATAGTTAAGAAAAAGTCAGTTAACTGACACCAGTGTTCTGTTCTGTTTATTCATTTATTTGTTCATTCAACAAACAGTGAAGTGTTAACTCTGTGGTATACATAGTGCCAAAGGGAAAAAAGAAATTATTCTTTCCCAATTTTTTTGCAAAAGAGATAAAACAGTTATGGGGATGAATATGTGTGTCAGCAAAATAAATAAAGGGCCATGACAATTCTGAGAAAGAGCCATCACATTCATTTGAAGAACACATGGAATGTTTCATGGAAAAGTGTGAATTTGAGTTGGACTAAGATGTAATCATTTCAATAAGCCAAGATGGAGTTGGTGAGAAGAGATAGGCATTTGAATGAATGAGTAGATGAATTCTAGATGATTGGGTTATTGTTTAAAATACAGGAATGACAGGTTACTGAGTGAAGCTGGAGTAAAAAAAATACATATATATTTTTTTCCAAAGGATCTCTTAAATCTAATAAAAGAGGCTTTAATATGGCTATACATAAGTCTCAAACTAAATATTAAAGATGGTGGCTATAATACAGGAAGAAACATAAGAGAAATACAGGAGAGATTAATTTCAGAGAATCCAGCACTAAAACTGAGATCAGCATTATAAATGTAAGTATGAATGTGAAAGGTGCATCTCACAAGCAAAGTTGATTTAAGATCAAGAGATTTTAAAGTAAGGAGGCAAATTTGATCTCAGGTATTACTAAAACTTAGTTGTATTGAACTGATGACTGAAATGTGGGTTTAGAAGTATATTTCCTAGAATGAACAACATTTAGGTGGAAATTAACAGAAATGATACTGAAATTAGAATATCCTATATAGGCTACCAAAACAGAAGGAATAAATTAATGAGGGATTGAGGAAATAAATTATAAGCCTGACTTGGAGGCATTATTTAGTACTAAAGGAGTATTCCATTAACTAAATCTTCTGATGGAGTATGCTCCTTTCCCCCCTTTTTTTCTCTCTGTATCTATCTCCAAAGCAAAATAACTAATTCTTAGATTCGTCTTAAATAGAAGTTCAGTCTTCAAAAGGTGTATTAGAAGTAACTGACATCTTAGACCTATTTCTGACTAACAAGGAGAAAAAGTGTATGGAAATGATCAGATCTTTGATAGGAAGTGATCACTCCTTTTTTATAATTCATAATAGTGGAGGGGAAAGCCAGTCAAAAGTCCAATATCGACCCTTTTTTTCAAAGAACAGATTTCAAAGGTTTCAGGATGTCATAATCAAAAATTCAATAAGAGAAGTCAGTCTGGGGAAAATGGGAAACCCTCAAAAATAATGTCTTTAAGACAAGGAGAAATTATTCTAATAAGGAGAAAAATGAAGCTTTCTCTTAAGAAACTTATATGCATGCACAGGAAATTCATTGATCAGATAAAAAAGCATGTACAGAAGATATAAACAAGGGTAGATAATAGAAGATGAATATGAAACCATAACATAATCCTTTAAGAATGATGCCAGAAGTACTAAAGGTCAGAATGAGCTAAGTTGTCAAGAAAATCAAAGAAAACCACCCATTGGTTTTTTATGAAATTATATTGGAGAAAAGAGGAAAATGAAAGAAAGGATGGTACTAGAGTTTGGAGTTAATAGGTTAATTATATAAATCAAGAGAAAGTAGAACTACTCAACTCTTGTTTTGCTTTTTATTTTCTGTCAAGCAGAATGATCTTTGTTCTGAGAAGTATGATCCCCAAATATCTAATATAGTGTTCAAATCCAACCTGAGTAAGGTGACAATAATAAGTACCTAGATTCTTGAGGAGTTCATGTCATCATACCTAGATAAACTGTATCCCAGGGCAGTGAAAGAATCAGTAGATGTAATTGCTGACCCATGGTCAGTGATATTTGAAATATTGTGAAGAATAGGAGAGGCCCTATAGGAGTGGGCAAGGGAAAATATACTGTTTTCAAAAAAAAAAAAAAGTAAAAAAATTGATGGTAAATGAGCCTGACTTAGATTCTTGGCAGAATTCTAGGACATATTGTTAAAGGGATGTATTGTTAGTGAACATCTAGATGGGAAGTAATAGCCACAAAGACCTTAGATGGTTTCATCAAGAAAAGTGTGGTTAGATGAGCCTTATTTTGTTTTTTGATGGGGAAGATGGTGAATGAGTTTGAATGTTCACTGTTAGAGACAATTCTCATACTAATGAAGTAATGGATCCATTGAAGTATTAAATTATTAGATTGGCATATCAAGGAACTTATAAGTGCCTCCCTCACACTTCCTAGCTGTATGTCCCAGGGCAAGTCACTTAATCCTGTTTGCCTCGGTTTCCTCATCTGTAAAATGAGCTGGAGAAGGAAATGGCAAAACAGTATCTTTGCCAAGAAAACCCCAATTGAGGACACAAGGAGTTGGACACAACTGAAATATTCAACTACAGTAACAATAATTCAAGTGACTATGGCTCATGTAATTTACTTATATTCAAATGAAACATTTGACAAAGGCTTTCCTGCAGTTCTTATGAACAAGATAAGAGAAATATGGGTTATGTGACATGACAATGAATTGGATTGAATGACCACACACAAAACGTGGTCCTAAATGGTTCAATGTTATTTAGAAGGAAGTCTCAACTGCACTACTTCAAAAATCTGTGCTTGGTTTTATGTTTGTAGCCAGAAAATATTCCTGTGGAGGGCAAAGTTGTCTAAGAATTTTCCTTTTTTTCTTCTTGAAAAGAAGAGGATAGATTCCTTTCAAACCATTCGAGTTTCTCCCTACTAAGGACAGTTCAAGGCAATATAACCTTTCCTTTTGGCCACTGCCTTTTCCCCCCACCCTCTGACTCCTTTCCTTTCTCATGGGGGGAAGATACACAGAATGCCTTTTTAAACTGATTTGCTTTGGCTACGGACTCAATTTTTGAGCCTAGAAGCAAATTAATTCTCATGTCCATATGGTCTTTTTCCTCTTATTTTGAGAAGCTTATTAAGATGATTTATTATTAATGAAACAATAAAAGCTTAAGCTTGGATTGCCAAGATAGTATCAGACTTTTTTCCTTTTAAAATCTTTGTGTATTCTATATAGCCCCTGCTTTTCCCCTCTCTGATTTCTTTGGACTCAAATGATAAGTAAAAAAGTAGTACAAAGCATTCATAATTGATCTTGATTTTTATGTGAAGAGAAATAAGGGTTTTTTAAAAAAGGGAATGCAAGGGAAAAGTATAGCACCTGTTTAGATCATCAGGAACAGGAAGAGAAGGTGGAGAACTCAACTTTTTCTTCCACTAAGAAAAGATAGCTACAAAGGGTTGGACATGTCGAAATGACTGAACAACAACACTTAGAGAATGCTATCAATTTCTGCTGTGGAATCATTTAATAGTGGCCAAGACTTGGGGGGCAGCAACTTTCCATTCTGGGCATTTAAGAGCTATGGCCACAGTACCTGCAGGAGCACTCACCAGGCTTTCCTTCCACCATGGTTACTTCCCCAATAGATAACTTGATTAGGAAACATGACTGTTAGCTCTTGGGATCAAGATCCCCAGTTGTTTCCACTAGAATCTGAAGAGAGATAGTGGAGGTTGTTGTTTTGTTGTAGTGCCGGGGGTGATTGCTGTCTCCTGAATCTCCCTTACCTTGCTTTATGTCTTGGCTTGCCTTCCCTGTTTGTGGAAGTTGTTTGACTGATGGCTGACTCCTTTTCCACAGGGGCTGCTTCTCTGGTAATGGCTGTCATGGTTAGACTGGAAGCAGGGCAAGTGATGGGAGACCTGTTGCCACTTTCAGGGTTCCTACATCTGATTGGTATCAGTGGATTGGTTGGCAGTTGTCACTGGTGGTAACAAGAAAGGTAGAATCCTTCTTCACTACTTTTCCTCCATTTACTAGGGCTTGGTTGGAAACAGGTTTGGTAAACTGGTAATCCAAACTATTAATGTTATCAGAATTTTGTGGGAGGTGTGTATATGTTGTCTTTTCTGCTCTGTGCTCTTTAGATAATTCTGGGAACATCTATCTTCAATTGAAAATCCAATTATTAATTTTTAACTTTCAGTGGAAATCCTATCTTGCCTAAAGCTATAGGATCTGGCAAAAATACATTAATTTTTAAGGACTCGGCACTTAACCATAAGCAACACAATTCACAGCATTCCCCCCAGTATATTTCAAGAGCCTACTCTATCTGACTACAGTTCTCCTTTGAAGATTGGAAAATGCCTTCTTTCTGACTTTATTTTTAAATTTTTATTGAAAACATTAAAATATGGGCACAGCTTCAAAGCATATTTTGTTTGTAATTGAGATGCCTTGCCCGGTTTATACAGCTTTCTTAAAATTAATACTAAGAGCTCAAAAAAAGAGCTTGGAATTCTCATCAGTTTCCATTTCGAAGAGTAGTTTTTTAAAAGGCTAAAAATAAAAATGAAAAATCCCCTTAAAAAGAATGTAATTCCAAGAGCTCATTCCCACCCAACCCCCAAACCCACGATGTCTTTTATAGATATTTTCCCTATTTGGCAGTTTCAACAGGATGATATGAAGAAAATATTTAGTAAATGTATTTGTAACTAATACTTTATTATATTATTATCATTATGACTACTAATAATAATCCAAGCAAAAATTCACATAATATTAACAAAACACAGAGCTACCACATGGAGTGATTATCACTTCCTCTTCAAAAAGGAGGAATACTAATACATGTTCTTAGATAATATGATAAGCAAGTTAAAAACATATAAAATTTCTTCAGGAACATATGGCACTTCATAGAGCAATAGTAAAACTAAATAATACATATAGACCATTAGACTTATTGAATGAACTATTTTTGATTTATCTCTAGATAGAGTCTATTAAAAAAAAAACTAAACCAAACCAAAACCTTACATTCAGGAGTAGAACACAAAGACCTTCAAAAACGTCCACATTAATTTTGCCAACAATATATTGACAAAGTAGTGTTGGACCTTTTAACAATGACAGATTCAAGCATTTTTATTTAAAGAAGTTCATGATAGAAATAAAAGAACAGATAATTATTATGTTCATCCTTAAGGATCTTAGATTTTTTGGAAATGATAAAAATGGTCAAATCTACTTTAGGTTGCAAACATTTAGCACCTTTTAAATACTTAAAAAGACACGATGAAGTGATCAAAATATTATACCAAAAGGTTGCTATCCTTTGTGAACAAACAGATGACAAATTCCCAATTCATTCTACAAAATGTTCTTAAGAAATCAACAAAGAAACCACTGGAACTGAGCATTATCATGGTATAGTGGAAGAGTAGCCAATGGACCCAGTCTTTATGAACATATCAGTATATTGGGATTCAAAGGAGACCCCAAAATGTTGGGATTCCAGACAGGTGTCATGAGAAGTCTCAAAAGAATTTTCAGACTCGAACCCATCTCCAAGTTAAGGGGCAAAGTTTATCATAATTGTAATAGTGAATCAGGTTAAGTTCCAAGAGAATTTAGCAAAGAGCTAGAAGCAAGGAGACAATTTTATGGGAGAGAGAAGCAAAGATCAGGTTCAAGTCACTGATATGCTAATTTTATGGCTTAGAGGTACAATTGAGGAATGGTAGGGTATGTTCCTCTGTGGGGAGAGACCGTGTTTCTCTTTCATACTTACATAGCCAGCAGCTAGCACAGAGACTGGCCCATAGTAAGAAACTTAATAGATGTTTATTGACTTAATAAATGTTTTTGAATGTCTTATTGGAGTTGTCTTGAAGATTTTCCCAGTGAGTCTTCAGGACATGAGCTTGGGTCTCAAGACTTTCAATTATTTATAATAAAGCCCCCAAATAGTAATTTGATCTACTTGCTCAATACTCTGCCAAAAATGAAACATAAAAGAATAGTTGAATAGCAATTTGTCACAAGGTCATCTCTCTCTCTAAACTTCATTGTATATGAAAATAATATAAAGATATAAAGGATAGGAAATAATCATGATACTATTACTAACCTACACTCATATAAAGTTCTATAGTTTATGTACTTGATGGAATGGGAAAACTCTGGATTTGGAAATGAAGGACCTAAACCGGAATCCAAGTGGGTACTTCTTACTGCTTCTTCCTTCCTTCCTCTTCCTTCCTCCATACCCTTATCTGCAGGTGCTCTGCCTGAAGAAATAAAATTTTTTTGATCGCTGAAATCTCCCAAGATATCTTGGGGTTTACCAGCTAAATTTCTTTCTTAAAATTCTTGTTTTAAACCTGAATCACTCTGGATTTCGATTGGCCAGCTATAGGTTAATTGGTAATTGTTTAGGATCTGACTAACTCAGAGTGAATGTAAATAGCAATTGTTTCTGTTTTGATCAGAAGTTCTGAGGGTCTTTCCCCCTCAGATTGTTTTTTTTAAAACTGGTAAAAGAGACCATCCTCTGCCTCATTTCTTACCTAGCCTCAACCACCAATTGAGTGTTGCCCCAGGCAAATTGAGACCAAGGCCAAGGTTCCACTGCATTCAGGGTCATCTCCAGTCATTCTGATGGATGTTTTGCCTCTGGCTCCAGATGGCTCTGGAGGAGAAACTGAGGCTGGTGATTTTACATAGCCCTCCCTCATTTAAGTCCAATTCACTTACAAATCATAGCATTATCTTCCTGTTGCCATGGCCCTCTTTGAAAACTAAGGACAAACAATACACTAACGTGTATAACTAAGAGCAGACTGGAGTATGTACTCCTGTGTAAGGTTTAGGGACAGGTATTCTTAACCTGGGACTCTGAGTTTATTTATTTATTTTAATATTTTAGGGTCAGTTAAATGGCACAGTGGATAGAGCACCAGCCCTGAAGTCAGGAGGAGCTGAATTCAAATCTGATCTCTGACACTTAATACTTCCCAGCTAAACCCCACACCCAATATGTATGTGTGTGTATATATATATATAGGGATTCATGGACTTGCTAAAGGGGTCCATGGTGCAGAAGAGTTGAAGAACCTCTGGGTCAGACTCGTTTAGAGGTAGAACACTAAACATCTCTTTAATATTCTTTGGAGACTGAATAAGAGGATGTTCTCCCCAAAGGTCAAATGTTTTGGCCACAGCCATCACTGTTTGGCAAGCTTCCTCAAGAGGAGACTAGGTTGTGACCTAAGTGGGGTGTGAATAAGCTTTTACAGGGCGCCAACTATGTGCTGTTTGCCTCTAAAGTGGCCTCTATAATGGATACTCTGGGAAACGATTCCAGATATGTGAGTGTAAGAACTCCGACCCAAAACCACAGTTTCGTCTGTAATTACATTCTGGGGTGTGGATCAGACTATGTCTCAGAGACAATAATTCATTGAAACTTTTTTTTAATTGCTAAGCAAGGGATCCTATTTTTGCCACAGAAAGGGAAGATCCGACATACACTCTGCCCTCTGTGTGGACAGACTGTTTAGTTTGTTCCCAGAACACAAATCTAGTGCAGACATAACACAGCTGTGTTAGCTGAAGGTAGTGGAGGGGACACCCATTCTGGGCAGTTTCTTTTATTCTCAACGTGCCATGAATTTGCCTGCTCCTGGGCCAGGGCACTGTTTGCCCGGGAAAGACTCTCAGCAGATGTGGTCAGCTTGCCCTTGCTCCTTTCCCACTAGAAATTTCGACTTCTTTAGGTTACGGTGATTTCTCTGTGATCTATTCAATGGACAGTGATGTGATATGTCCAGAGATTTAGTGGAATGAGCAGGTGAGGAGATGTCAGCACATGAGGAGGACTCTGATTCAGTTATGGAATGAAATACCCAAGGGAGAGGGAAATTAGGTGTGAACAAGGCCTCATTCATCTTGGAAGAAGTGAAGCAATTTGAGCTATTGGATGAACTCATAGAAGGCTGCAAAGTGCACTGGGATTGATGGCCAAAGAAACCATCCGAGTCCCGGATCTGTGCGTTTTGGAGAAGGGCGGGCAGCAGCTGTTTTGGCCGCCAAACGTTAGAACAATTCGAGGAGCTGGACCCTTGTGTCTGTAAACAGAGGAGAGAATAGTTGGGGTGGAAATTGAGTCTTTCTTCTTCCTCCTGACTCTCCCAGTGACCAGAGGACAGCTTTGTGAACTTCAAGAGGCTCCCAGAATTGGACTTTCCATTTGTGTTCCTAGCAATGGTCTTGCAACAACACCAAGGGCTGAAAGCAGCACCTGAACCAGGAGTTGAGAGAAGTCCCCACAGACAAACTCAACACAGCGATGAAGAACAGCAGATTCAGGACCCTAGAAGGTAGACTACAAATCCCCATTTCTCCTGGACTTTGTATATTTTTATGTCATGGTAGATCCTAAGGATTAGGGGAAATTGTTCTTTATGTTAACTAGTAGCATACTATCTCAGTAAATACTCCTTAACAAAAAATAAGTAATTCTGTCTGGAATCCATGGGCAACATACTATATGGGAGCTCATAAGCATTTGACCACCTGAGCCCCTTCAAATTATTCCTAGAATCCTTAGGAGAGAAGCAGTCAATTGGGGACTTTGATTGAATGGAGATTTGGAGAGTGATATATATCTTTATGAGTTGTCTCCCTTGTTAGAATGTAAACTCCTTGAGGGCAGGGCTAGAGGAGGTGAGAGAGTATGGGGTAGGGGTGAGGTATCATTTATGTCTTGGTATGTATGCCCAGTATTTTTTTAAACAATAGTTTTTTTTTCAAAATAAATGTATTTACCCTTGCAAAACCCTGTATTTCAAATGTTTCTCCCTCCTTCCCTTCACTCCCTCTTCTCTAGACAGCAAGTAATCCAATATATGTTAAACATATGTAATTCTTTTTTTAGCTTTTTCTTTACAAAACACATGCATGGATAGTTTTCAACAGTCACCCTTGCAAAACCTTGTGTTCCAAATTTTTCTCTCCTTTCCTAGACAGCAAGTAATGCAATATATGTTTAACATGTGCAATTGTTCTATACATATTTCCATAGTTATTTTGTTACAAAAAATTCAAATAAAAAAGGGAAAAATATGACAAAGAAAAAATGCAGAGAAACGACAACAAAAAGTGAAAATATTATGTTGTGATCCACATTCAGTTCCCATAATCCTCTCTTTGGATTATGTCCAGTATTTAGTCCACTGCCTGGCACAAGGAAGTGTTAAATAAATGTTTGTTGAATGATTGATTAAATTAAGATGGTGGCCATGTGAGTAGTGAGAAGGGGATAGATAGAAAACATGTCAAAGAAGTGTAATTAGCAAGATCTGGCCACCCATTAGATTGTATTACATCTACTCTGTATGTACTCAGCCATTTTACATGATTTCCTTTTTTTGAGCGCAAGTTCTCTCAGGGAAGACATTTGTTTGGTTGTCATTGCTTGCCTTTCTTAGAATCCCTAGGGCTTGGCCTGGTGCCTTGGAATTTGTGATGGAGGAGGCAGAAGCAGGTACGGATGTTTATAGAATCCAGATTTGGGAGAGCAGATGTCAAGATGGTACAGAGAAAAAGTACGGAGAATACATGAACCAGCAAGAACACAAAACCCTACCAGGGAAGTCAGCCCAGTATGGCTAGGAAGCCAGGAAAAATGAAATTCTGAAGACACAAAGAAACGATTCTGATGCAGAGGATGAAGGGGAAATTGTTTAAAGAAACATGTGTTGATGCACAGGGAGCTCACCAAATAACTGAGATTCCAAAAGACATATGCAGAAGGCGTCAGTGAGGGCAAAGAATGGAGGAAAAGCTCGTCCTGATGCTGTCAGAGGGCTAGAACTTAAGATGAGCCGAGGGATATGAAGAACTAAGTATGACAAGAGAGCTTCTTATGGAAAAGAGGGGAACCACAAAGGGAAAGGATTGCTGCTTGATTGGTGTGTGAGGGTAAGTGTGTGTGTGTGTGTGTGTGTGTGTGTGTGTGTGTGTGTGTGGACAAGGCTTATTGAAGACTGAGAATTCTGTCTTCTGTGTCCAGGCAAATCCTCTTTGGACTGGAAAGGGCTAGAAGAATGCATGAGGGATTGAGATCCAAGACAAAGAGGGAGATAAGAAATGAACAACTAGTTGTCTTTGACAAACAATTTGATTCATATAAACATTTCCCGGCAAAGTGAAGTACGTGCCATTGATGCTTACAGGACCACTTTCAGTTGTCATTAAACAGTTGTCAAGAACAGGAGACACTACAGAACCAGATAAGGGCAAATCACTTAATTTTTTTTTTTATTAAGGAAGTGAGTGAAGTAGGAATACAACAGGGCACTGAATCTTACTTTGAATCTTGATAAAATTCTCAAAGGGTGATTATTGATTGTCTATAAAGAGAAGAAATGATCGTGAAGACTCAGAATGACTTCATCAAGAGGAGGTGCACAAGGAAGCTCATTTCTTTCTTTGATGAGGTAGATTCATACAGTGGAAACAAGAAAACATTTAATGACACTGAACCATCTCATATTGCAGTGGTGTGATAAGCATTTGTAAGAGGCCAGTGTATGAAAATCAATTAACAAGCAGTTATTAGACTAGTCAACAAACATTAAGGGCCTACTATGTGCCAGACCCTGTACTAAATGTAGGAGGTACAAGGAAAAGCAAAAAAAAAAATATTCCCTCTCAAGAAGCTCACAATCTAATGAGAGAAAACAAATATAATAGGGAGTTAAAAAGTGAGCAGAGATTACCTAAAAGCAGTGTACCTACTTATTAAGGACCTAATATGTGTGAAGTGCCAAGAACACAAAGACAAAAAAGAAACAGGTTTTGCCCTCAGTGAGCTTATACTTTATTTAAGAAGATTATTTGTACGTACATAGTTACAAACAATAATGCATAAAAATAAGAGAGAATTTGGGGGTACAATGTACTGTCAAATGGAAGGAATGGAAAAAGCTTATGGAGGCCAGAATGGCTGCATTCTAAGCTATATGGTGAGCAAACAATTACTGTGTGCACTGATATGGCAGAGTATGAAGGAACTGGAGAACTTGACAAGAAATTCAATCAACATGTACTTAATATCAATGATTTCTGAGTAAAGATTGGCATGGCGTGGAGAGGGAACAGCAGAAATAATATTAGAAGATAACACTCAGAAGAAAGAGATACGAAGTCAAATGCTTGGGGATTATATAGAAGCTTAATTGCTATTTAACATGACTATTTCCTTTAAAAAGAGCATTGAGGGATTCTGAGCCCAACAAGTAGCACCTAACACACACACACACACACACACACACACACACACAATCACACACACAAGAAATTTATGTGAAAATCATTTCCAAATCAGCGAGGTGCTGCCAGACTATTGCCTTAAAATCAGTGTCAAACACAAGAATGTCGTAGTCAGAAGAGTGGATTTGGAATCGGGAATGCCCCAGGTTTGAATCAAGGCTTTCACACTGGGGAAAGGGCCTCATTTTATTCTTCTTTAGGAAGTGAGGCTGGAGCAGATGATCTCTAAAGTCCTTTATTGATCAAAATTTATGACCCTACAAGAAATAATAAAAATGAGACTATATGGCATATCACTGAGGGGAATCACCAACTGACCTATTTAAACAACCTGTTGATATTATTGAGAAAAGGGAAATGGGTTAAAAAGACCAGACATAAATATAAACTATTACTGTTTCTTGAAGAATTTTAACTGAAGTCAGTCACCACAACGAGGAGAACAAAAGTGCCTAAAAACTGCATCAGCCAGCAGATAGTTGATCTTCTCTGGTCTAAGAGGTCTATGTGGAAGCCAAGGTCAACACTAGTTTAGAATATAAATTCATTTGTAAAATTTTATAGAGTACCATAGTGGAATATTTTGAGAACTGTCACCTCATAAAACAATGAAAAGCAGTAGAGAGAAAAATAAACTTACAGAAAGCTTGGCAAGAGACCCAAAGCTAGATCATCTTGTGGGCATTTAAAGATGAGTCACCGAATCAGAGTTTCAGCATTGAAATGAACCTTATAATGATTCTTCTGGGATCATTGGAATACATAAATGACCATGTATTCCAAACCTAAAAACCTTCCCCCCTACAACATATTGGACAGGTGGTCAGCTAATCTTTGCTTGAAGACCTCCAATATGAAAGAACCCATCACCACATGAAGCAGGCTGCCCTACTTTTAGACATCTCTAATTCTCTGGAAGTTTTCCCCAATAGCCTAAACCAACCTCTTTGAACCTTTAACCTACCACTCCTAGTTTCCCCCTCTGAGATAAACTAATTAAGTCTAATCTTGTTTCCATGTGACAGTCATACAAAAAAAAGATTTCTCCAGGATAAATTGGAGATGATCAACAGAGGGAAAACAATTCCTTTAAAGGGTCAAGGAAAAGTTTCTTGTAAATGTGATTTTACCTGGAACTTAGAAATGAAGCTAGACAGAAGGCATCAATGGTCTAGGGGGACAATTCTAGGAATGGGAAAAAGTCATCGAGACTTATACCAATGCAGATTTGGTTCAACAGGAGGAAAAAGAAATCATAAGGAAATCCCTATTGATGGAGAAATGCAAACTAAAATAACTCTTAGATATCACCTCCTACCTATCAGATTGGCTAACATGAAAAATTCTGGAGAGGATACGGAAATATTAGATACATTAATGCATGGTTTGTGAACTGGTTCAACCATTCTGGTGAACAATTTGGAACCATGTGTAAAAGACTATGAAACTGTGCATATCCTTTGATCCAAGATTAGTATTACTAGGTCTGTATCCCAAAGAGGTTGAAAAAAAAATAAAAAGGACCTTTTGCATAAAATATTAATATCAGCTCTTTTTGTTGTGGCAAAGAATGGGGAATGCCTATCAGTTGGGGAATGACTGAACAAGTCATTGTATTATGACTGTGATGGAATATTATTGTCCATAAGAAATAACAAAGCGGATAGTTTCAGGAAAAAATACCTCAGAGTACTTCTATAAATTTATGCAAAGTGAGCAGAACAAGAGAACATTATACACAGAAACAGCAATAATATCAATAATCAACTGTAAAAGACTTGGCTTCTCTAGTCAATATAAGGATACACGACAATTCCAAAGAACATGCAAAGAAAAAACTGCCTTTGCCTGAGGGAAGGGCCGATTAACTCTGAGTGCAGATTGAAGTATATTTTTCTTAAACTTAATTAAGTTTCCTTGTTTTCTTTTTTTTGCAATATGACTAATATGGGAATATGTTTTGTGTGACTTTATATGTATAATTGATATCATGTTTCTTGCCTTTTCAATGAGGGGGGAAGGACTTGAGGGAAAGAGAAAAGTAGGAACTTAAATTTTTTAAAATGAATTTTATAAATAAGTAAAGTATAATTATTTTTTAAAAAAGAAGGAAAAAAAGAAAGAAAATAATTTAGCAAATCCATCGACACATTAAGAATATGACATATACAGTGCCTCATAGCTGTGAACCTCAACGTCTGCAAAAAGAGGTAGGGATGGGGATGGGTATCTTATCTCTTCTTAGGGTTCAATTTGCATTGTATATATTTAGAACATTTGACTCCTATTGTTTTGTAGTTATTGTTCTAATTTTGGTAGAGCTGTGAATTGCTACAACTATTTTCGAATATAGTTTGGAATTATTCCATTGCTAGGCACATAGCCCAAAAAGGCCATTGACAAAAGAAAATGCCTCTGTATACATCAAGATATTTATATCAGCACTTTTTTGTTGTAGCAAAAAAACAAAAATAAAAATAAAACCCCAAACCCAACAACAACTAGATATCAAAATATCTAGCCCATTCACTGGAGAACAGCTAAATAAATGCTGTACATGTGCTAATAATATTTAAGGGAGCAGAAATGGAATATTACTGTTTTATAAGAAATAAATCAATAGACATGTGAATAGTAAGCAAAGACATGGATCCATTCAAGGGAAAATAAGTAGAGTCAGGAACAGATGGCCAATGACTGTGTAGTATTTTTAAGTGTAGATAATTCAAATCTGAAAGCTCATTTTTAGAAAGGAACTCTCTCTTAATTAGTGGAGATCAGTGTCTCATACCTGCAGGAGGGATAAGATAGAGTTGGAGGGAATCCCTTTGGGTTCTGTAGTTGCTTTGAATACTTCTTGTTTCCAGTTTCAGAAGGAAAAATAGATAATGTCAATAGCACTTCAGGTTACTGAGGGGATGGCAAGAAGCTGACGTATCATATCGTTCTCCCCAGTTTGCTAAACTATGTTAGAGACTTTGGAGAATCTCTCCTTGGGTGAGATCTCACTCTTGGTTGAGCTGAACAACCTCACTCCCAGTAGGAGAGCTCCTTACTCTGTATATATTCCCCTTTATATTGTATATTTTCTTCATAGTCATTTTACTATTAATTTGGATAAATGAATTTCTTGCCTACTTCTTATGTGTGTTCACACCTTAGGCAGAAAGTTTTAATCTTCCTTTCCCCATGAATGAATATTGATCAGAAGTGTTCATTTGAATGTGAACATCACTTCCCCTACACTAATAATATATATTTTTTAACATTTATAATGTGTTTATTCCAAATCACAATTATTTTAACAAATCTTAACCTAATTAAGAAGTTCTTTCTTGTTACTAACCTAACATCTACCTCCCTGAAATTGACTAATAATATTGAAGGGAGTAGAGAGATGAATTTTAGCCTGGTCCTTCTTTCTGAGAAGAGCAGGACAGTGACTTCTGCCCAACCTCCCGCTTCCCATCATGAAAACAACATTTCTTTTGGATAAGGATGGGGAGAGAAGAGTCTAGAGATATCTGTTCTGTTTCCTGTTGGACACATGACACCCTCATGCTACACGTAACTCTCACCACACATATATTAATAAAGTTAAAAGTGGCATTTGTCCAAAAGATGATGAAAGTGGCACAATCTTGGTGTGATGGTAGCCACGGCAAAGTGGTGAGCAAGGAGATCTTGTCCATATAATCGGTTCCTGTGACTAGTTTTAGACTTTGGCAGTAATAAAGACATTTGTATCACTCTGAGTACCAACTAGTTTCTTCAGAAGGAAAGAGACCAGGTATACCAACTCCTGTAAGAATAGTTGCCTTCTCTTAAAATCATTTTTCCATTATAAATGGAAGTAAGTAGGATTTCAAAACGAGTTCAGCTTTATTCAGTGTCTTCAATATAGCAATGTGTATAGGAAGACTCTACATTGGTTACTCTTCAAATGTTCAATAAATCTTGACTTAGTTGAATTGAATTTTAATTTGCTCAAGAAAGGTCTTTTTGTTCTTGTTATTCAACCATTTCCAGTCATGTTTCTCTCTTCAAGACCCCCTTTGGGTTTTCTTGGCAAAGATACTGGCGTGGTTTATTGTTTCCTTCTCCCGCTCATTTTTCAGACGAGAAACTGAGGCACCTATCTGCCCTAAGAAAGGTCTTTATTGGGCTTGTTTGTTTCAAGATTCTAATTTCTAGTAGATGGTTTTCTTTTTTAGGATAAAGAGGAGGTCCTGTGCAAAAGAGAAGCTATATTAGAACACAGGTTGTTATAGCAGGTAGGTATCAATTTTCTTTTTCAATTTTTTGAACCTCCTTAATCTGGTTATCATGAAAGTGTATATATTATGGTGACAAATATTTGTGCCTTCATTGACTCCCTATATCCATGTAGTTGATAAGTTAGTCAACTTTTATTTTTATTTTTTTTTAATTAAGTATCTTTTATTAAGTACCTACTATATGCTGGACACTGTGATACATTATAGAAGAGGGCATTTGATCAGTTTTGGGAAAGCCCTGGGAGTTAGCAGGTAGATGTTAGGAGAGAATATTCCAGGTAAAGGGGACACATGGTGAAAAGTCAAAGATGAGGCAATGGAGGGCTGTGCCTGAGAAACAGCAATACCAATATCACTGGACAATTGATTATGTGGAGAAGAATAAATTGTAAGGTTGGGAAGGGAAGAAGGGAGCAGGTTGTAAAAGGTTTGAAAAATCCAACAGAAGATTTTATCTTTGATCTGGAAGGTAATAGAAGGCACTGGAGTTTACTGAATAACACGATCAGATCGACACAGTATGAAGATCAATTTGACAATTAAGAAAAAAATGGAATGTCCAGAGACTTGAAGCAAATAGACCTCTTGCTTTTAGCCAGCTTTTTACAATAGTTCAGGTTTGCTTTAATGAGACAATAAGTAGGGACTGGAGAGGAGGATATCTACACGAAAGATACTAGGGGACGTGGCAATAGATTAGAAACATGGGATGAGTTGAGGAAGACACCTGGATGGCAAGCCGCGGTGATGGGGAGCATGGTGGTCTCTTTGACAGTAACAGAGAAGTCGGGAAGATGGAAACGTCTGGGAGAACAGATTATGAACTCCATCAGGGCAAGAGATGTGATTTAGTTATCTTCCCCAGCATCTAGTAGTACACAAAATAGAGGCTTAATAAATGCTTACTGAATTGAATCGAATGGCTTCTCTTGTCTTGAATGTTGAATTCTGGTTGAGCTCCTTGGGAAGTAGATTTGCCCCCAGCTTATTTGGGGTTCTGTGATCTTCTTGGCCTCTTTCCTATTTACCCATTCAATCATTTCAACCTGAGTATGATGTTTCCTATATCTCTGCTCCAGATGTCCATTTGGCTTAAAATTCTCTTTCAATATTTCTGGTTTTGACTAGAACCTGGGCTGCTTTTCTCAATTTCATGTGAACTGGACAATCCCAGAGTCAAGTGGATTTAAGACTAGATAACTCATGAGAACCAAAGAATGATACTTAGGGGACTGATATTTAACTAAAGGAACAGATATAGTGAAGTTTTCTAGGGATGTTTATTTGGTACTGTTGTGTACCACATTTTATTGTTTTTATTGACTTTGCAAATGATACAAAGCCCCTTGGGTGCAAAGTCAGGATTCAGAAAAATTTCAATACTTTTCAATCAACTGATAAACATTTGTTTGATGCTGGTGACACAATGACAAAAATAGAATGGTACCTGCCTTTAGTGAAGCTTATGGTAGGCAGTATGTGCTAGGAGAAATAATGGGAATAAATAGAAAATTTTGCAATATGGCAATAAAAGTCAAAGGCACCAGTACAGAATAGGGATGATCCCAGAAGAAAGAAATTAATGTGGAAAAGACCAGGGGGTTTTAGTGGACTCATCTCAAGCATTGCTTTTTGAATGAAGGTCTTCCTGACACCTCCAACTACTAGGGTCTTTCCTCCCTTCTTGTCTTGTATATATTAATTTTAATGCTTATTTTTCATTTATTCTCTATATACTCATCTATCTATACGTTGTGTAATGCAAATTCCATATGATAGCCAAAATTATTTTCTTTTCATTTTTGCCCTTAAATCTCTAGATCCTAGCACAGAGAGGAAAGGAAGGAGAGAAAGGAGGGAAAGAAACAAGAAAGAGAAGGAAAGAAGAAAGAGGAAGGAAGGAAGAAAGGAAGAAAGAAAAGATATATCTTTCTAGGGATAAGTCTTTTTGCACTTAGCTGGCTCAAGATAGGAGGAACAAATAGTCTCCTGATTTTGTACTCAAAGCTTTTTTAACTTGGCAGAAACGATCAGTCTGTGTTCTGCTGGCATAGCCTTTGAGAACCCACTGCTAACTTCATGACACCAGAGGAGGGAATGGTGAACTTTAATGGAGAAAGAGAAATATGTTTGGAAAAAATTCCTAAGAACTGCACCTACATAGATCTCCTAGCATCTGTCTTCCGAAGAAACGTAGGTGCAATAATCAGCTTCTATTTGAGATCCTTTGGTCCTTGTATTGGCAAATTACCCTGTGGGTTATTATTCAAATGGAGTGTTGTGTTCTCTTTCTTTGGAGCCATACCTGATTTCATCTGTCTTTCCTTATTTGGGCACTTTTCTGTTTGTAATTGTTTCTCTGGATTTGCAAAGATATTGCTTTGACCTCATAACTTCATCTCTTTAGATGTAAATGGACTTGGGAGACCAGATCATTTTTCATTGTCACCCCACAATTCAGTGAAACTCTGGTAGATGGCAATCATGATTTGAAGTTCACAACAAAAAGAAAATTGGAGGATTGCATTTTTGCCCCAGGAAGGGAAAAGGGAGAAATCCTTTTTTTTTTTTTTCTCAAAAATACAAGTGTTTTCAGATTTGTATACATAACTTAGTAGTTGCAAAATATTTGGCTTCTTCGTGAACCAATTCTCTGTAATCGTTCATTCTTTTTTCAAGATGAGGCATCGTTTGGCTACAGTGTGACACAATGCACTGCCTGAAATAAAATTATTTGCTCCTATATTTTTTGGCTAATATATAGCCACAGAATCAGAGTATTCTACAAAGTAACCTTTCCCAACCTGGCTGAAGTAAGTATGGAAAGCCACCCTTTGCCAACGAGCATGAGATCAGGCAAACTGGCAAATCAGAACCTATTAGGGGAGACATCCTATTCAATGGGTACGCGTTTGAAGCCCAAAAATTTGTCCAAAAGAATGGCTCATACACAATGGCACCTACCCAGGTAGAATGATAGATTCAGGCTGAAACATGAGCTCCTGAGCCACATTGACATCTTGCCCTAGTTTCCAATCCCTGATCTGTAGTTTATGTGCCTGAAACACTGATGGATATATGGCTTATGAATAATCTGTTGAAATTTAACAGTAAAATCATTTTTTCACAATAAAGCTTTCTTTGCAAAATCTACCTCTCCAGTTATGATATCACTGAATTTCAGACTCTTTGTTGGAAGAACACAGGAGAGTTCAACGGATCCAACTCTTATCTAAAGCATGATGTGTCCATGAGAAGGAACACCAATGTCTAAGAATGGATAAAAACAGAAAGGGACGTAAGCCAGTCACGCAGAAGGAGTGCAGCATGAAGGATGATTGCTTGGCACTGACAGCCGAGACATAATAAAAGAACCAGAGGAAGGTAGTCGGGGTTCTCCCCAGAGTTTTTTTTTCTATATATGTCACTTGTGGGAGTGCATAGACATGAAATGGATCGGATGGGAAGGCTGGATGTGTTATGATGTATATTCATGAAAAGAATACACACGCTAATGCAATTGTGGATACTTTAAAGTGTCAAAGTATGAACAGATCCTCTAACACAATCAATTTGCTATGGCTGGCTGCTACTCTCACAGATGTTCTCAAGACCTTTAACTTGCTCAAAAATATTAATATATGGTCTTTGAAGGGAAAAGGTGAAGAATTCTCCCAACAGCCTACTTAAGTTTCAGTGAATTCAAATGTGACCATTGACTCATGTGGCAGGTCCTTTCTCTAATGTATGACTCAAGGATTTGAAAAGACATCTGGAACTTATTTGAGCCTTTTGGTTTTCAAATTCAATATTAAATTCTTATACGGAAACAGAAAGAAGTTAAAATATGTCACATTAGTAAAATCTGAATACATGAGGCAAGTATTTCCAAACATTGTGTTGTGCTTGGGCTCCCAAATCCCGGCCTCTGTGACAATAGAGCATTATAAAGGGCCCAAGGTATTAACTGGAGCAGTAGAAGCTCTTCCCATAGAAAATGGCGCTCAACGGGTCAAAGATAAACATGGTAATGGAAAGCAAAGTTTTGGATCTTTTTGTATAGCTACTTCAGTGACCATTTTTCAGGTTTATTTTAATTTTAGTTGAATTCTTTTTAGCTGTGTAAGCTTTCAAGTTGACTGTTGGGACTCTAACTCATACATAAAACAGGTGATTAAACCCACATGGTTGTTATGAACTTTTTTCTAAAGCATAGGATGGGTTGATTTATTCTTAAAGCCAATGATTTTTTGTTTAATATAAATTTAAATTCGTTTCTGTAGTATAGACACGGGGCCTCTGATGAGATGCTTTATATGGTGAACCTGGTTCCTATGTCAGGAAATTAAGGGCCAAGTCTTCATGTTCAATAGCATCATAAATCAGAGATTTCAAACTGGATGGGACTACAGGACTTGTTGGGTTCCAGCCCTTTACTTATAGATGAGGAGTATGAAGTTTATAAAGACTGATGTCTTGTCTAGAGTGACACAGCTATTACACATAGGAAGATCTTTCTTTAGGGGAATTTGCATTATGGAAATTTGATTTTAAATGAAGAATTCTGAAAGAAATCCACATTCAAAAAAAGACACCTTAACTTTACTGGACAGTACTGTGCTCTCTGTCTCCACTCAACCAACTTGAGTGACTTCCCTTTGCCTCTAGGATAAAATGCAAGTCCCCATGGACCCAACTTAGTGTCTATCAACAGGCATTCTCTTGAACCCTGGGGTACAACCAAACAGACTTTCTTGGTTCAGAGTGTTCCATTTCTCGTCTCTATGTATTTTCCCAGGCCATGGCCATGCCTGGAATATGATCTCCATCCTCTCCCCACGGCCATCTCACCGAATCCCCCTTTGCTTTGTATAGACATCCCGACACCATCTCCTCAAGAAACCTTTTCTGGTCCCCCTGACTAAAGTGCCTTCTCTCTTTAACTACTTGAAATTTCATTGCTTTATCAAATTATCTACTTTCTATTTACAATGTGTATATTTAAACGTGCTGAGTGTCTTGCCCATGAGAAAGCTCATTTGGAGTAGAGACTGTTTCATTCTTTTTCTGCCCCCAGGGTCTCTAGCACAGTGCTTGGCACAAAGAAGGCACTTAATCAGTACTTAGTGTTTCACTGGAGCATCTACTTCTTTTGCAATTAATAAAGCACAAAAAGGCCCATCCGGACTTTTAGGGGGGAGGTGGAGGGGGAGAGAATAGATTTAGTATGAAAACAGAACCTAAAAAAAAGGAGAGAGATCCATTTGTCTTGCCCTCTGTTTCTCTGTGTCTCTGAAGAAAGTGGGCTGTCCCAATCACGGTTATTAATTAATTCCATGCTGCTAATGAGCCTTCCTGAACATCTTTGCTTTTGACAATTAACATGTGCACAAGTATGCAATCTCTTTTTAGAATGTGTGCATCACTGGAACAATTCCTAGAATTCATTCACTGTCTTGGTGACATTTCCACATCAAAGACCACAGTGACTTTGTCTCTGCCTCAGTCAGCCACATATGAGTGTAATAAAAACACAGCTTTAAAATGATTACTTCCACAAAAGAGCCACAACTTAAAGAAGAAACATTTATATACTCAAAAACAAAGTTTCAGAGGTAATGTTCAAAGTCTCCAAAGTTCTTTGCTTTGCAGATTTCTCTTCCTTGCTTCCAGTGCCCCCAGCTTAAAATCTGCCATGGATTCCCACTGGCTTTGGAGTTGCATCTAAACTATTTAGCTGAATAATCAAGGCCATTTATCGTTGGGTTGCAATATTCAACCATTTCTCCCACAATAAAGAGCTGCAGCACACTCACTGGAGGGAGAGCAAAGCTTGGGGTCCAGACAACTAGCATGTGATTTAATCTCTTTAAGTCCTAGTTCCTCCATCTGTGAAAGGAGGATAATAAGACCCGTTATCCCAGTTTCATAAGTTTTCATAGTAAGCCAAAAGTGAAATCTTGTTATTTAAAGTGCTCAGTAAACTTTCAAGTGCTACATAAATGCCGTCTTTTATTAACATAATACATAAACTTTGGCTTAGGCTAAACTGGCCCACTCTTTGTTCATGGGCCATATTATGCATATTCTTGCCTCAACTTATAGCACTTCCCAACAGGCTTCAGTCAAATCTATTCAAGTCAAGCCAACAAATATCTTTTAAGTATTTGTTCAGTATGAGGGAATTTACAATCTAATTGGGGCGGGGAACAACATATAAACAACTATGCACAAACAAGACATCTATTGTGGTTCTTCAGTAGTGTAGGATTCTTTGTGACCCCATTTGGTTTGTTTTTTTTTTGGCCAAGATACTAGAGTGGTTTATCATTTCATTTTCCAGCTCATTTTACAGATGAAGAAACTGAGATAAGGGGGTTAAGTGACTTGCCCAGGATCACATAAGATTGTAATTTCTGAGATTAGATTTCATGAATCTTCTCTATTCCAGGCCTGGCCACTCTATCCACAGAGTCACCTAGCTGCTCCGTAGAAGTAAGACAATTAGTGGAGTACAAATTGAAAATAATCAATAAAAGGAAAGCAACCAACATTACAGACATGAAAAAGAATTCATGCAGAAGGCAGGATTTTAGCTGAGAATGAAGGAAGCCAAGAGGCAGAGGGCAGGATTTCCTAATACTGAAGAAGTCCCTCATCTTCCCCACTTTTCTAAGTCCGTAACTTTTAAGACTCATATCAAAACCAGCCTTCTCCAGAAAATCTTTCTTGACTGTTCGATCTTTAGTGATCTCCTTTCCTTCTTTATTGCATGCATCCCATAAGCCAGAAATCTCCATGATGGAAGCAAGTTAACATTTTGTATAGATGGAAAGTAAATATCATGATGTCTAGTTCTTTTAAACATTTTTATTTATTTTAAACTTAAATACAAAATGAACATATCATTTATATAATCTCTCATATGTCTGCTCTGAAAAACATGGGAAAAGTTTTCTAATCTCTTTAAAAATCTTTCGAGTGAAAAGTTCCATTGATTTTGACTTCATTCCTTAAAAGTATAAAAATACAGCACATTTTCCCCAGCAGAGTATAAGCTCCTGTAGCACAGGGACTTTTACCTGTCTTTGTATTTCCAATGCTTAGCAAAGTATCTGGTGTGTAATAGAAATCCAATAAATGTGTGTGACCCTGGGCAAGTCACTTAAGCCCATTGCCTCAGGGAAAAAAAACAATAAATATTATTGACTAACTAGCTATTAACTGGTGATTAAAATTAACTTTTGATTTGTTTGCAAAAAAAACAATTGATATCATGAATGGTGAGAATTTATTAGTTGAATTTTAACAAAAAACCTTGGGGAGCTGGTAGAAGTTATTGGAAATAGTTGCATTTGGATCCATCTTTGGGAGGAATCTTTTTCACCAATGGTAATCATCCATTAATAAATCCACATATCTAGAGAAACTAAACTGTCAAAACTTTGAACTGTTATTAAAAAATGATGAACCCACATTTTCAACAATGAAAAATATTAATCACACTTTTGTATCACAAAATAAAACACAATCATTAAGTTTTAAAATGTTGTATATTCTTTGTGTATCTTATCCTTTCTAATGACGACCTATGTCTTCTATACATTATACTTAGAGTTAAGTATAATAACTATGTTATACTTACTATAGTAACATCAGAGTCATATGTATTTTGTGAATGAATGCACATATATTTGAGGTACTTGGTCAAGTTTTTTTTCTACTGATAGATGTGCATGATCTCACAAGTCTGGAACTTTCAGTCTAAAACATTCATTTCACACTTAGCATAAAAACTTTTGTGCACTAATCTTGGACACAGCTGGAATTGAAGTCCTGGCTTTGATGCTAACTAGTTGTGTGACCCATGGAACGTCATTTAGTTTCTCTGTATCTCAGTTTCCCATTTGTAAAATGGTCATAATGATCCTTGCACTACCATCTCACCAGACTGTTGTGAAGAAAGCATTTTGTAAATTGAAAAATGTTATTACCTACATTTCTATTAGTTTACAAAGAACTTGCTCGTGCAGGTATCGTTCTATTTAAAATGGGACAAGGATCAGAAGTGGGAGGAGGAGGCAGGGGAGATAGACACAGAGGCAGACAAAAGATAGAGCAGCAGTGGAGCCAGCCTGGAAGCTGGAAAAACTTGCCTTCAAGTCCTATCTTTGACATAGTTTTTGTGTGACCCTGGGAAAGCCCTAAATTTTTCAGTGCTCTTGGTGACTCCAAGATTGAAAATTACAGTAAAGATGCCTACCTAGATTGGGGGAGAGAATTTCCTCTCTGGAAATTCCCTAAATCATAGAAATAACAGGACCAACCTCTATCCTTATAAAGACACTCTTCCCAAAGCAAAACAAATACTCTCTGATTGGAAAAGAATCCTTCTAAGACCTAAATAAACCATTAATTCTATTCAACGGCGTACAATGGGGCAATTGGAGCTTTTTAAATGGAAGAATCACATGACCAAAGATTAAAATACATTTTTATTGATATTTTTTGGTTTTACAGACCAATATCTCTCCCACTATCCCTTTCCCTGTTATTCTAAATAACAAAGACAACAGAAAGGTTGTCTAGAAAGTAGGCGACTTCTTAACTGACATCTAAAAAAGGGTCCCACTTCCTAAGCTCTTATCCTTTCTAAGTGATACTCAAATCATAGTCTTTTAGATCAAGAAGGGGTCTTAGATATCATCGTTCCCCAAACTCTTTAATTTAGAGATGAGGAAATTGTTGTTCATCCTTTGTTCTCAAAGAGGATCAATGACGCCACAAAGGTGACTTGTGAGTGAATGGGATTTAAGTGAGACAGAGCTGTGCAAGGCTGGCAACCTCACTTTCTCCTCCAGAGGAGGAAATCGAGGTATAGAAAAAGCAATTGGGAGATGTGGGATTCCAACCAGGTCTCCTGAGTCCAAATCCCAGCCACTTCCTACTCTATCAGGGTATTTTCTAATATAAAATGTTTTGTGACAAATTAGGACCATGACATTTCGTTGCCATCTGAAAAACAGGATTTGTCCAGTTCATCACATGCTAGTCGTGTAGATTTGGTTTTAGAAACCTATTATTTGGGTGATTCATGGAGAAACCACATGTCTTATCTCAGATTATTTTTTGTTGGATTGATTTTTTTTTTCAAAAGAAAGTCAGAATACATGAACCACAAAAAATTGCTTGGCCAACCTGTCATTTTAAAGGGGAATTTGGTGATTTATCCGTCCAAACTAAACACTCTCTGTTATGGTATCATCCAACATTATTTTCAAAAAATTCAAAGCTTGTCCTGGAAAACTGTACTGTTCGATTTATTTACAATAACAACAATAAAAGAAACAAAAAATATCATCTGTTGTTTCATGTGGTCGTTGTTTAAGCCACTTCCAAGACATGCTGCATTTTTGGAGGAGGCAGCGTATGCCTTGCTGCATCTTAACTGTTGAAATGCTAAAAATCCATAAATCTGAGACCAAAATGCTAATTCTTATCAACAATAATAACTGCTCTACTTATGTAGGTTTTACCCTTTACTGCATCTCTTTCCCATCCCTTTTTTCCTTTTTCTTTTTGCTTTAATCTAGTGAAATCAGAAGTCTGATAGTGGAACACAGGTTTTCTGATTCATATCCTGTGCTCTTTCCCCTCTATTATAGCTACTTCTTTTCTTAATAGAATTTACAGCTACCCTGGAACTCACTTTATATTTGTTATTAGGTTTCCTATTCCTCTAGCTAATACCCTAGAAATGACAGCAGCTCTGTGGATCAGATTATGAGCTCATGTGTGCCCACAATTAAATAAAGAATTGCTCGAAAGGAACATAAATCAGTTCTCAGGGTAAGCGTGGGATTTGGGAGTTCTGTTCACGGCCGGAATGGCAGCCAAGCTGATTTGCGTGTGTGACAGATTCAGGGTTGGCAGGCTCAGGGCACTGAGTGCCACACCTCAAGAGGGTCAAAAGAAATGATGAGCTGGAAAGGAACGAGTAGAGGGAATTCTAGCCAAACCCCCAACTATGTAGCCTTCAGACTCAAATGATTGCCCATTCACATTAGTGGGAGCTCTCCCATATTCTATTTGGTCATCATGTTTTAGCATAGAGAGCACTGGGTTTGGACAAGGGAACCTCAGTTTGAATTCTGACTGGGACATAATATTCCCGGGGCTCCAATAAGCTCCTTTAACTCCCCAGACCTCCTTTTCCTCATATGAGGGATGTACATTGGGAGCACTGTACAATGGGGCACGTTACCGACCTCCCAGGACCTCCCAGGCTTTTTTGTATTTAGACTGGTTCCTTTGTCAGAGAAAACTTAGGGAATGGGCAGCTGGGCACGGGGAGGTCATGTGCCATCCATGGCTTACATCGCCCTTTTCTTCATGGAGAGGAAGTCAAGCAAAGAACTTTGGGTTGTCATTGATTTATCTCATTCTAATACTCAACTTCATACTGATCCATTCTTATCTGAAAGCTGGCTTTCCAGTTTTTTTTGTTTTGTTTTGTTTTGTTTTGCATCATCTTAATGGGCTCTCTCTTATCCTATGTGATATGAATTTTTGTTTCATCCTTGTCTTGGTGCCTTAACTTCCCCCCCCGCATCTTTACCCTTCTGGCTATTGAGGTATCTATAAAAAAAAAAAGTGAGGACCTTGACCAAATTGGCCATTAACTATTTGCCTCCATCTGGATACAATTTCCTGTGGAGGACGGACAAATGAGATTTTGGCTTTTCAGACATAGCCATGGTAGGCATTAATGAAATCAAACACCCCACACTCAACCTACATTAAGATGGCTGTAAAGCATATCATGCCCATCGTTTTATTTGGTTTCCCCATCAATCCTGTAAAGTATATAACTGCAGGGTTTACCAGGGCCATTTTATAGATGAGGAAATTGAGACTCAGAGAGGTTAAGTGATTATTCCCAAGTCACAAAGTTAAGTAACCAACCTGCATTTGAACCTCCACAGAGACTTGGATTCCAATCTAGCTTTTTCCCCATGTATCATGGTATTTGTGGAAGTATTCCAGGAGTTTCTAAATTAGTGAATTTTCTCCAACCATCCCTTCAGTGTAGAAATTCTTTCTATAGCATCCCTGACATGGGATAGGTCATCCTAGCTATAGCTTCTACATAAATCTCTTTAATTATAATGAGCTCATTTACATGAGACAATAATTCCATTGACAGACAGTTCTCATTGCTACAATTGCCACAATTGAACCTTACAACTATCTCTTGGAGCAATAAATCCACAAACAATTTCCTTCTTCTGTATGCTATCCTTGAATTTCTGTTCTGTATGTTTTCCAGTTTAAACATTTCTAACTTCTCTAGCTGTCCCTGCCATGACAGCAGGTAGGATCTGGTTCATCTTTGGCTTTGTATCTCCAAGATCTAGATTTGTGCATTTAATAAAGATTTGCTTATTTGATTGAGTCATATGGCTTGGGTTCAAATCCTGACTTCTGTTTATTAATTTTCAGCAAATCAGTTAATCTCTCTTAGTTTCTCTTATCTCATCTATAAAATGGGCCGGAGATGGATTAGATGAGTAGTCTTAATCTGGAACCATGAACTCTCGGAGACTGTATTTCAATAGAATTGGTTTTCTTTGTAATCCTATGTAGGCTATTTTATTCATTTAAAAACATTAGTCCGACTAAAAACCATTACATTGAATTCCCAATCCCTATATTTATGCACACCTGCATTTTTGATTTCCTTCACAAGCTAATTGTACAATAATTCAGAGTCTGATTCTTTTTGTACAGCAAAATAATGTTTTGGTCATGTATACTTATTGTGTATCTAAGTTATATTTTAATATATTTAACATCTACTGGTCATCCTGCCATTTAGGGGAGGGGGTGGGGGGGTAAGAGGTGAAAAATTGGAACAAGAGGTTTGGCAATTGTTAATGCTGTAAAGTTACCCATGTATATATCCTGTAAATAAAAGGCTATTAAATAAAAAAAAATAAATAAAAATAAAATAAAAACATTAGTCCGAGAAGGGGTCCACAGGCTTCAACAGATTGCCACGAGTCCAGAACACACACACAAAAAGGTTAAGACCCCCTGAGATCTCTCTCAGCTCTAAATTTATGACTATGAGCTGCCTTGTTTGTCACCATCCAGAGAGACCTTCTTTGGACATGCTCTAGTCTGTGAACGTGCCTCCTAAAATATGGTATCCGCAGTGGAGCACTATTGGTTTGAGCAGCAGAGTACAGCAAGGCTGTGCTTTGTGTGACCTGGTCACTATGATTCTTGTAGTGTAAGGGCCCCATCCAAAGTGTATTAGTCAATGACTATTATAGTTTTTAAAAAGCAATGTAATTTGAATAAATAAATTGAAGTAAGCCACTGGGATGGACGAAAGGTGTGATGTTTGATTATCCCACTAGAAATGCAAAAATAGCTCATTGCACTTGTACACATTCTACAAAATAAAAAGCCATAGGATAAAGAGAAGCTGAGCCAGAGAGTGAGTTCCAACGAACACAAGATAGAGGTGCCTGGGGTTGGCGACTGCTCGGACAAACAAAAACAAACTTTGACTGGAGTGCCGGATGGTGTGGAATTGGGAAGATCAAAGTTAGTATTCTGCCTCCAACTTGTTAGCTGTTCGATCTTGAGCAAGTCACTGAAAGCTGAGTCTCCGTTTCTTCATTTGTATTTATCCCACAGGTTTGTAAGGAACAAAAGGAACAATCTCTCTAAAGCACTTTGCAAACTTTAAGCACCTCAAGTAACTATTAAGAGGAGGAGGATGACGACAATCGCCTTAATATGACCTAGCATGTTAATGAAGTTGCTAAAAACCGTGAACACGTCTCAGAACTGCCTTGGTGGAAATATATAATTCCTGGAGCAAGTCAGACTTCACTGACTCAGTTCAACAAAAATTACTCCAGGGTTCACTCTATTATAAGGCACTGTAAAAACCCTTGTGTAGGTCAGTCATTTTCAGTCACATCCGACTCTGCAATCTCCTTTGGAGTTTTCTTGGTGGAGATACAGGAAACAGGCTGTTTCCTTTCCCAGCTCATTTTATAGGTGAGGAAACTGAGGCAAGCTGGGCTAAGAGACTTGCCCAGCCTCACAGAGCTTAAGTGTCTGAGGTTAGATTTGAACTCGGGAAGATGAGGCTTCCCAACTCCAGACCCAGTGCTCTGCACTCCAGGGTGCCCCTAGCTGCCCTATTAGATGGCTCTACTTTTAGAATACTCTACTTTGTTCTCAGCATCATATTTCAAGAGAGGTTAAAGACTAATTATTGAGAGCTTAGAGAAAGGTGATCTGGTTAGGGTGAGGACACAAAGACACATCATAAAAGGGAATAATGAAAGGGATTGGGTTTCCTTAGTTTAGAAGGGAAAAAAAAGTTCAGGGGGACTTGATAGTAGCTATTATTTTAAAGGATCTCATGAAAAGGGTGGAGTACACATCTGGTTCAAGGCAGTTTGGCTTCAGTCCGTTCTAATAACCCGAACAATCTAATACCCTGCATTGTCCAAGAATGGAACAAGCACCTTATCGTTCAATCAATCGGCAAACATTTTGTAACGTCTCTGACGCGCCAAGCGCTGTGCCTTGAGCTGAGTAGAAAATCCCAACCAGAGGCAGTCCTTGCCTTCAAAGAGCTCACGTTATGCTGTTACCTAATATTTCTAAACACTTCAGAGGTTGTAAAGTGCTTT